>NW_027316389.1:14094596-14639596 GCF_026437365.1 Eucyclogobius newberryi
CATGAAGGTTATGGGAGTTATTTTGGTGCAACAACAATGGCATTTCAAACCAAGTGAAGCAATAGCATGAACTAAAAGTGTTGTCTGTTTGTCTGGAGCATGAATTACACAGCGTTGTTTACAGATCACATTGAAGGCAGCTGTTTGGTGAGAGAATGTCGCATCATAATCCGCAAGCTCACAAAAGAGTCGCACTGAGAGAGCAGACGTGACCATCCTCCAGTGTCTCCGTTTCCTTTTCCCAACACGCGCTGCAAGTGTCAGAATGTGCGTCATCCTCAAAGACACACAAACAGAAGCGTTACCTTGAGCTCACAGAGAGTCAGCGCTCGATTCTCACACTGCGCCCGTCCGCTCAACCCCCACAGAGGTCGCGGTGTCGCCCAGTTCACAGTGGAAGGACCGGTGTCGCCCCTTCCACTGGGATTAGCAACATCTCTCTCATCTCAAACTTGAGGCGGAAGGAAGCGAGTCTCCGTTTGCACCGGATAAACGCGCCGCAGTGACGGACTATCGCAACCTTCCAAACACTGGAAAACGACAACCTTTGACTCCGGACCCCCAAGGACAGAAGACTAGACAAAATAAACTAATGCTTTATGTCTTGGAAATACAAAAAATGATCAGCTGTGCTATCATTTGTGTGCTGTGTAAGACTTTGTGAAAGGTTTTCATGTCAGCTTGACATTAATCACATTTTTAAGGATATTCTGCTTTGACAGACGAATCCAGCCACAGCAGTTCACAAGATAATATAGTCTTTGTGTCGGCTCTATTTTATGTATTTATTTGTTAATTTGACAGGGGCAGTGTAATAACCATAATAAATGTTACTCTAAATTAGAATAACTTTAGACAAATGGCTTTTTTTCATCCGTTGTTCCTGGACAGATGTTATTAAATGTTCGGTACATCTATTATTTTGAATTATCGTGCCCTGTTGTGGACAATGACAGCAGCGTACTTTGCTTATGAAAACATCAGGTCAACTTCTTAATTGTCCTCCAAAGAAACTACATGATACTGCATAAATGAAAGCAGAAATTACATTAAAGCTTACAGATAAATAACATTGCATAACAGCAGTACAATTATAGAAAAGTAAAGATATTCAAGCCTAACTATTGACTATTTCTAAAAAGGATTTACGGGTAGTAACTTTTAAAACATTCAGACAAAGACAAAAACGCAGTAAGGTGAGGACAAGGCTAATTTAGCAGATTAAGCCTGGATAAATGGAGATGTTGTGTTGGATACTGGAGGTTGAAAATGTATGTGTACATTCTCCACTGCAGCAGGGAAAAGTTTGGAGCATGACAGATTATAGCATACATAAATTGGTCATGAGGGGATAGGAAAAGCCCAGTATAAAGTAATAGCATTGTTGTAAACTGCTCTGGCAGGGGCTTTATCCGTCGTGATTAATGGATTGCATTTGTCTGAGTCCTCTGCACTCATACATCAGCTGAGCTTGTAGAAAACAGCTCCTAGCAATGGTGAAGTGATTCCACTACCAGAGTCACCATTTGTCTCTAATACAATAATAATAAATCTATTCACCCATTGATCCACTCATGCATGCACATTCTCAGTGAGAGCATCTACAACACAGCGTTTCCAGTTCATCAGACTAAGAGTTAAGACACAGGCTGCTACAGTATGTCAGGTTCACGCTCAAAGGCCTTCAGGCTAGATTATGGCATCTTTACCTCTGTGCTCCTTTTCATGGCAATGCGTTAAAGTGCAAGGGCAATGCTCACATACTTTCGCTGTGTTATTTCTAATTTAGTCAGGAGGTATGCTTAACACTTACGGCCCAAAACCTGAATGAAAACTAGCGAACGTCTGAAAAATACAAGATGTTTGCCATTATAAATAAAATCAAACACACAGTGGGCCGTCCACCTTTAAACTCTTTATGGTGTAATCATCCTCATCATCATGTCAGGAGATGTTCATGAGTGAGTGTTGTTTGCACTGTCCACATGTGATAGTCTCATGAACACTGACCTTCTGATTATCAAAGGCCTTGCGCAGCTTGATGTAGTTGGTGAGCGCTCTCATGGCGATGGGCAGTTTGCCTATGACCTTCAGGTCAATGGGTCGTCTGTGTGCAGATGTGATGAAGGTGTTCATCCACCAGTACGTGGCTTTGGACAAGAGGTTGACAAAAGGCTGCAGGAACCGCACTCCCAGGTCCTGGAGATCCTCTGGAGGCTTGACTTCTCTTGGGTTGGCGAAGCACATGTAGCGCTGCAGAAGAATAAGGAGGACTCTGTGTGAGCTGTGAGAAACGCCTCTGAGCTTTGTGTTGGCATAAGCTATAATAACAGTGTTTAGGGCTTTACCATGAATACGTTGCATAACTGGAATGACACTTGAGAAAGAAATTACCATGTTTCATTTAGGCTCAACAACATTCAAATGTGAAAAATAATAACACCCTGTTCCATAGAAAATAGCTATGTTTCAAGGATACTATTTGTCACATGTTGCAGCAATTTGTTAGTCTAAATGTGAAAGCCAACAATAATTAGGGTGCTGAAGAGAATGGCTGCTTTAATCTCATGGTATGAAATAATTTGAATACCGCACATGGGAATACTTTTAAACCACAGAGAAATTATGTTTGGACACATTCACTATGAGCTGAAAAATATTTTACATTTACATTTAGGGCCGTGTTAGTAAAAAAAAAATAAAACCTTAGTAATATTTAGACTGTAATTGACTGATGGGATGTGGTCAAAATGTGGGTGAATAACGGCGCTCATTCGGAGGAAAGCAAGTGATTGACTTGTGCAAGATGTTGACTTAAAAACTGCCAAGAAAAGTCAAAGAACTTTCTGACGTTATTTTGCAGGCGTTACTTACCCTGCCGTGGATGACGCTGAGCTCCACCGTGAGCAGCAGCCCGTACAGCAGCACAAGCAGTCCAGTGATGCAGAACCTCAGCTGTCCCGGACCGATCCCGTGCTCCGTGTATTTGGCAAATTTGATGGTCTTTGTGAGGAAGGCCAGGACCCAGTAAATGAGCAGTGCTGGACAGAGGGAACAGCGAGGTGCAACGGTCAGAAGAGAGGCCAAGAATATGGAGCAGATAGATTCAAACACGCACAACATGCACCATTGGCCTGATCGTGTCACTTTCTCATTGTGTTCTGCAGAGAAAGTGGACGGGGACTTCTCCCTTTGGATGTCCTTTTAAGAAGAGACAAACAAGTGCTGAATAAACCAAGTACAGAAACAACAAATGCGGCGTTGTACTGTTCAAAACTAGACTAGCTACAAGGGCAACACGTCTATCAAAAATGCCAGTTGAATTCACAGTTCTAATCAATTATATCTTTTTTATATACAAAACAACACAAGAAGAACAAAGAACGAGACACAGAGAAACAGCACACAAATTACACAAGTAGTCCTACTTACAGTCTGGCGTAATTGCCCCGAACATATCAGTCAATTTCAAAATTTAGTCCGAATGTAATTTTCTCAATTTTTCGAACGTCAGTTATAATGTCGGTCCAGGTTTGTGTCATTCAACAGTTTCATCCTAAAGCTTGGGTCGTTAGGGCCTAATGTGGTCTGAGTTAGAGCAGTCAAGTACCTCATTAGCATTGGACTGTTTTAATTTCTGCCAAGGTGACAAAAGGGTGCTGTTCACTCCTGGGAGGTTGTATCTAGGACCTCCATTTCTATTCAAGGCAGGGTTTTGTTTCTTAACAAAAATAGCCTCCTTCACTCCTCTTTCAACCCATCCTTTCTCTTGTTGACCTCACTGTCTTCAAAAGGGTGATTAGTGGCTTTTAGATGATGATTGTAAAACAGAATTTGAGTGCCTTTCGTGTTGATAAAGTTTTTTGTGCAGTGGTTGTTTGGATTTAGAAAGCTAATACAAATAGAGATTGTACATAAGGATTTGTTGATATGCTATTCCACATTTTAACCCAAAAAGAAAGAGATTATTAAGAAGATATTAAAAATCCTCTGCAATTTCGGATCCAACATATCAACAAAATGAAGCAAAACATTCTCTATTAGCTCTTCAGATTTTTATGCCCCAAATATGTGCAATTTTGGCCATTTGTACAAAGAAATATCTTATTTTTATATGAAAACATTAAATGGTGAAAAGCTTGTAACACATTTATGTGAGTAAACTGCAGAACAAGTTTCAAACTGTCTAAATTGAAGATTATTTTCCTATTTACCTGCAGTGTCTCCCTCAAGGAGTTATTTAATGTTAAGAACCTTTCACTTCATCTATTCTAGTGTGTGTTTTCAGGGTTCGCTTTACAACACTAAATCCATTTCAACAGAACATTTCGTAATACTCAGGAGCGAGACAATTAAGTGTCACGTCGGTGACAATACAAGTCAAGGGTTGAAACTATTAAGACGATTCATGACACGAATCAACGCTGTGCTGCTGAGATCACAAGATCAAACATAAAATTCTGCTTTATAGACGTGATGGGAATCACATTGTAAAACATGCACAGCACACAGATGAGTTTATAAGGCCTGGAGGCAACAACAGAGTGATGAAAAAGAAAAAACACACATCAATGTCACTATCCTATTAAAAGCTATGAACTGCAATAAGTTCACAATTTGACACTTTTACTTTTAATTGCATCAGCAATTTGTTCTCCTTTCTTTTACCAAAATCTTAAATCGTGTGTGCATTGATTTTGTATGTTGATCTGTTAAATGCGTTCAAATATTTTCAGTAAATAACAGGGTATGTGGTTGTCTTTGCATTATTTATTCACTTCATTCACATTCAAGGCCATTCTGTGTGTTGTGCCACTCCACCATCAATCATACAGCACAGACTATTCATGTTCACTGAGGTCGGTTTAGGTCCACATTTATGAGGCAATATGGGAGAAGTGTCTTCTAACTGACGCATTATAAAGACTGAAAAAATTGACATTTAGGTGCCATAATCTTAGCAAAGACATTTTGTGCACAATAAAGTAAGAATAATACAATACCCATGAGGAGTTTGGGGAAGTTGGAGGTCTCGATGTTGTGATAAAAGATGATGGATGTGATTCCAGCCATGAAGGCCAACGCTGCAGGCATGTACAGGTGCAGGTGGAGGGACTGACTGAACCTGCGAAACAAAACATTAACATTAACAGCCAACAGATCATCAAGTGGTTCACACATTACCATTGAGGTGTTATTAATGATTTATTATTTTACAATGTCAAGCCTTTAGAAAAAAATAATTTGCACAAAGTAACCACGGAGGTGTGTTGCGTTGGCTGGATTGTTACAGAGTATGGCTCGTATCTCTCTAGTCTATAAAGCATTTATTCAATTACAAACTGGCTCACACCCGAGTGATATGTGTGGTACTCTGAAATTGAGTTCTAGACATGAATAAAGAGCTTGTGAACTCTCAAAAATTGCAGGAATTCATCTTGCTGGCAAGGTCAGGTGTTTCTGTTGCTCAAAAACACCTTGAAGAATGTGTGTTCTAATGGTGCAACTGTGATTTTTCCCACCTCCGACTTGAAAAAAACGCTGCTTGAACAGGTAACTCCTATGTGTGAACTCAGAGGGGAGTTCATACACAAGATAAACTGTGACCTGTTTCAATAGTGCCGAGTGGGCTTTAGCGGTTAGCCTCCATGGACACAAGGTCTTAAGTCAAAGATGTTTGAAGTAATTTCAGATAACAATAACCAATCTCCCAGTTGCTCGAACGTAGCATTACCGTGAATGGCCCCTGTTTGTCTCCATGGAACAAAATAGCATTAAATTGCTATACACTGCTATATTGAGCACATACCAGAGCAGTTACATAGTGCACATTAAAGTCAGTCCATGGAATACCATACTGGTGCCATTGCTGCTTACACAACCAGGACAGGAATCATTATGAAGGGGGTGTTTGGATGTTCAGGCTTACCCATCAGATACAATGCCCTCTGCAATCTCACAGACGAGGATGAAGAGGAGGACGAAGGTGAGCAGCCAACGCAGGTTGTGACCGGGAAAGTGCAGCCACGTGCTGTGATGGATGTGGACTTTAGAGCTCTGACTGCCCCAGCCTGTTACAAAGAAACACATTCATTTTTAGCTCACAAATACACAAAAAATAATTATTGGTCTGCTGTAGGATGTGAATAAGTGTAATAAGGAGTGTCTGTGCGGTTTTCATGGACTATTTATCAATCCTTCATCAAAATAAACCGCTCACTGTGAGAATTCTTTTCAATGTATTTCGAGCAATGATCCAACATGCAATGATCATTGTCTTTGTTTTAATTGTCTGTTTCCTATAATGTTACAGCACACAGAAGATCTCTCGGAACAATAAAGATTGAGAAAGGCTGATTTGATAAAAGCACTGGTAACTGAATAAAGTCAAGTTTAACGACCTACTGGGGAACAATTAGGAAAAGCAACAGAGACAAGCCGTAAACCCTCAACAGGAATGTTACATAATGCTGCTTATGGCAATTGACATGGCAAAATGCATGTATGACAGGTTGACCTTTCAAATAAAAAGATAGCATTTGAGACAGAAATAAATTATCTAAATCTAAAGGGCAATTAATGCAAGTGAAAACATCTCTCTGAATGATGGATTACACATTAAACACGTAGCCTATCCATAACAATGTGTCAATGTGCTGCAGCAGAGTAACCAGCAGAACTCACCAAACAGCACATTTATAAGTGTAAGATACAGTTAAAAGTTGCAAATGCAGTACAGTGTATACCATGTCTAAAAAAACTTTTGCCAGGAGACCCAAACTGAACGGTGAGGACTGTCCTTGGTGCCAGTTGTTAGAGAACGACGAAAGCTTAAAGTGACAGAGACATAGCTGAGATTCCCTGACTCAGTGACTTTTGAAGACGCCTGGATGTTAGGATTGAATTTTTTTTGGTAAATACAAGGAGTAAAGCAGTTGACAGTTGAGAATTTCTTGTGTAATTTCACAAAAAAATACGTTCAGGGAATTTTATGAGGTCTATTCAAATTTTGTGAATTTTTAGGCTTTTTAAAATTTGATTATTGTAAGTTTGGGGAACAAAATAATAAAGAATGGTTGATTTCACTGAACAATAAGTGGGTTACCTTCATGTTTGAAATGCCCAGGTATTTTTTTCTTCCCTAAATTGAGCCCATTTTAGTCCTAATGTAGACTTGGTTTGGTCCTGCTCTGGTTCTCGTTTAGTCCTGATTTAGTCCAGGTTTATATCCGGTTTTAGTCACAATTTTACACATTTTGGTGAATGTGTATGAGTGAACGCACCCAAAAAGGAATAAATGAAGACAAATGCATGAATATTTCCCTCCCACAGTCCAGGTGAGATGAGGTCTCTGTTCAGGGTGACTGAGAAGCTCATGCTGTAAATCCGGTCTGTTGCACGTCGCTGTTGACACTAATAGAATGACCTGTTTCTGTGGACGGAAGTAAAGGATGGTGTAACTCAATGCCAACAGGAAAGCCCCCGTTTAACTGGAGGATATGGCAATCATGTCTCTATTCATTTATTTTACTTATTTGAGCTGTATTTGATAAATAGAAATGTATACATCACAAGTGATTAGAAATATGCCATAAAAAATGACAACTAACAACCTTGCTTTTCAATTTGACATATTTAGGTGAAAATAGATAGAATGTCATTGAAAAAAAAAAGAAAACCTGACAGACTTTGAATAAGTGCCATTTCACAGAAAAAACAGTCAAATGTATTCCTCTAAAGTCCAAACCACGTTGTTTATAGACCTCTAAAAAGCAGATCACTTGAGTTGATTGAATTGTGATTACTTGCTTTGCTCTACTTTCATTTGTGCCTTGAGATTACATGTGCCAGAAGATGAATATTGTGTTTTATGTATTATGCATTGCGCTGAGTCATTGTTTGTGTTATGGGAGAAAGAAAATGAATGAATAGTTCCCCAACTCAGTGAACAACACCCCCCCCCCTCTCCATTGTGCAACTCACCGATGAAGAGTATGGGGAAGGTGATGAAGAGCAAAAAGACATGCGGCACCACGTTGAGCGCATCCAGAAAGCAGCCGTTGTTCAGCACACCTCCGTCCACATTGTAGGCCGACGAGTTGTTCTCATTCCCGCAGAACGCCAAGGACATCGTGGACGAGGGACTCTGCGGGGTTCGGAGGAGGAAGAGGAGGAGGAACAGAGAAGAGGAAGACGGACAGGTGAACGCTCAAAGCATGCCGGGCAGAATCCCCTGAAAAACACATCCAGCGAAAAAGAGCAGAGGAGGGCTGGAGGAAGGGGTCACAGTCCGGTGAAGCGGCTCGTCCGACTGCCCGCCACTTTAAGCTGCTCTCCCATCCAACCACGTCTGCATCCCGGGCGTTTGCGAGCTGTTGCAGGCATCCTTCAGCACCGCGGCGCCTTCACTTGTCTGGAACGCACATCACACACTCGCGCACGCAGAGAGCCGGCCCACTATTGCTATTCCTGTTCCGTTGCAGGGGCTCAAACAAAGTCGACCTTGGGAGACGGGAGCAGAATGCACAGCCCGGCGCAGGAGACGCTGATAAAGTAGGAGGGGTGGAGGGAGAGAGGGAGAGAGAGATGGGGAGGAGGAGGAGAAGACGAGAGAGGAGAGAGTGACAGCCGTGCACACGTCATGCAAAGGTATGTTTGATTCACACTCTGGATCAAAATTGTGCTAGCGCTCCTCTTCACTGCTTTGAAATATTTACAGTACAGTTGTGAGGCTGTTTATTGATGTTTTGCCGCCGCGTTACAGTTACACACATAATTCACGTCACAACAGTAGTAGTAGTAGTAGTAGAAGGAACTAAAAAATTACAATTGTGGGCAAAATTCATTCATTTCTGTTCAATCTAGTATACGTTAAAAAGGTAAACGTAAAAGGAAATAGCTTTTTTATCTGCCGTTATCATTCAGAAAGTTGGATTTTATAAAGCTGGTCTTATTCTGACGGAACAGTAATCTATTAAACAGTGGGAATAACAGTGAATTAATAATTGTAACAAGACTTCATCGGAATTGCCTCTTGCTTATTGTTGTTTACAGTGCGTACACGTCCGTCTGCAGCCTAACCCGTCACATGTTTGCCACGCTGTTTTGTAAATGGATCATAATTTATTTATTGTGCAGCCGTAATTTACACTGAAGCTTTACAATGGTTGGTTTAAGTAATGGCAGAGCTACAGCTGCACATTATGGATACATTATTACATTATTAATGCTTCGGATGCAGTGTGGCTCATAGTGCTCCATGGCTTTTCCCACCGCAGCCAGCTGATGTACACTTGTTAATATGGATCAGAAGGTCACATGGGAACAGAGCGGATAAATCATGTAAACTAAGGTGCTGACCTCGACTTTCCTTGAAGCTCCTAATGATTTTTGGAGTGTAATCTAAACCAACCCAGAAGAAGAACATAAATGTGCATGGAGGGTCAGCTGTGCACACATGGAAATAAACAAAGCTTTTGCAATCATTTTGAGTTTTTAGAAGCCGCAGAGGAGCAGAAGAATTAAAGATGCACTATGTAACTTTTCTGCTGTTTTTTTGTGAACCAAGGCCCTTGGGACAACAGATGGAAATTAGCCTGCCCTTTGGCTCTAATCCGATATATTTTCTGGGGGACCTAATTTTCACAGGTTTTTAGGTTTTTAATCGATGTAATACATTCCCAGCGCTCACAAACCCTTTGGCAGCTTTTTTGAAGTGAAATTGAAATTTGAATCAAGTACAGTCAATTAGAATGTATAATTAGATACAAACACCACAAAGTGCTGCTTGTACTAAATACTCTTTGGTAGAAAACACAAATATACAAAAAAAACCATTCACTGTCCCAAATAAATAAACAAAAATGAATACATTGACATAAACCTATCTATCTTGCATCAATTCAATTACATGTGTTTTTATTGCTAAGAAAATATAAACCTTTCAAAGCGATGAGTGACGTCACCTGCTCATCTCCATGGAGACAGATACATCTTCATGGTAATGAGCAGATGTCGGACCCTCCCCCAAAAAGTCACATAGAACACCTTTAAACAATGTGTGGAATCAAGAGAAAAGATTAATGTTCTGTAAATTCAACAGACTTAGCTTTTACTTTGACATTCAAAATGAAGTGTTCACACAACAGCTGTCACTCACTTCAGCTGGTGATATGAGACAAAAGACAATTAGTTATTGTGGAAATGCACAAAGGAGCAGTACAACATGCAAGGCACACACTTTCCTTTGTCTGTCAACATATCCACAGTAGCACTTAACTGTTTTCACTGTCAACACTAGCTCTGTTTATCACTTGTAAAGGAGTACATTAAGGTTTGAACAAAATCCTACAGTGAGAAAGGAGGCTGTAAAAGATGCACAAGGATAAAGCAGAGCAAAGTGCGGAGCGGCACGTCCTGTAGAAAACCCTTCAGTCCAACGTGTGAGTGGGTTTACAGGGCAGCCAGTCAAACTAGGCTACTTCAAAAAATCATTACAGCACCAGCAGCCACTCTTCTACATCCACACACAGACCTCAAATAAAGGAATGCAGACGGGTATTTGACGTGATAACAGAACAATCACAACATTTGCAGTAAGGCAGTTCATTCATTATTTGCTGTTGTTCAATAGGTCATCCAAAATATATGCAATGGCACATTCAAGAAAGCCTGAGATTGGTGTTTTCAATTAAAATGCTAATTTTTGTTGGAGCACTGTAGACACACACGTCACACCGCATAGACGGACGGGTGACCAGTCGGTTAAAAAACATCATAACATCATAATTCAAAATGAGTCCAGTGACTGGCCCGACTGCAGAAATATAACCTAAAGTAACTTGACATGTCTCTCAAATGCTCATACATCTGGCACACGCTTTAAAACGCGAATCTTTAACAGCTTTGTTTTTGCATCTCTGTCGCGAAGAAAATGCCACGAGGAGGTGTGAAATGTAACCGGTGACGTTAAACTCAACTTACCGGTTTGTACCGTGAGATCATGGTGTCAGCGGCGATGTTTACGCTCCTAAAATAGTGCGTGGTCTTTGTCACATGCAGGGCCAGAGGAAAGAAGAGGCAGAAGAGGCGGTAACTCTCCTAAATGGCCGTGTGCGTGTGCTCAGACTGGGGCTGTCTCTGTCTCTGTGAAAGTTGCTGTTGCGCTTCACCGCTGAAGAAAAGGCGCTCTCCGAGGTCCTGAACTCAGGTGGATCACGGAGACGAGCGGGAGGATCAGGAGGAGGATCAGGAGGAGGGCAGATCTCTCCTCCTCAGTCACACATCGCACTGTAGTGGTCTTTAGTTCGGTCCCAGTGACACAGCGGTCGATGCGCGCTCAGACTCAGTCACGTATGCCATTGTGAACACGCGGCTGTGGGCAGGGATAAGGCAAACATACAAGTATTATATAACAACAGCCAGAGAGAAGCCGCAAAGAGCTGCTCAAATGCACAATAACATCACAGATAGATGGTTATTAACGGTCTAACGCGGTTCTAGGATAGAGTCCAATCACATTTAAACTGAATTTTATTATAGTGAGCCCAGGGCAGCAGGGATTAGACTGAATTATTAAAAAACACTCTGTCACAAGGCAAACATTGAAATTAGAGCATTAAATTTTAGGAGCTCTATCGCCCCCTATGGATAGTGCATTCATTACCACTGAATGTATATATTTTATTTCTATTTGTTACATTACAGAATCATTTTTTTGTTTTATAAAACACACAAACGCACATTTTGGTATGAAAATGATTTATTTTTATTGGGAATGAACAAAATAGAAAATGTAGTCTAAAACTTGAAGATAAATCAACAATATTCTTCCCAAAATTGACAGATGTGATTTCATTCATAAAACAAATACAAGGCAAAATATGATGTAATGGGATTAACATCCAGGATAGAGTTTAAAGTTTAAGTGCATTCTTGGCATTCTTGGTTGTTGAAAAGTCTAGAAGAAAGTTCTGCAAAAAAAGCAAAACCAAAGATGGTTAAACATGAGAATATTCAAATTGACTTATGACATGCAACAATTAACAACAACAAAGGTCCAGTATCATCCTGCAAGAGAACTGAAACAAAGTAATCACACTTTCAACTGTAGCTCAAGATTTCTTTTTAAATTAAGTCAAATATTAAATTCACGCTAGGATAATTTTAGAGAGAAATCCTTGCTACAGTATCACTCAGTGTCACTGCATTAAAAAGCAATGAACATGTAACAGTCCCATTGAACAACATCAATCAGAACAACTGTCCAAAGCTGGCAGCAGTTCTGGTCTTTTGTGCGAGTCTCAACATGATGCAGCTTATGTATGTGACATTATTGATGTCTCAGATGGACTGCATTTGACAAGTTTATGGCTCAATAGTAAAACCTACAGGTCAGTTTGGTTTCATGGAAAGGCACATGGTGCAACATGAATGAAAATAGCCTTGAGGACATTCAGAAGGTAATAAGAATACACACGCTGTTTTTGACATGGCCATAAATCCAAATGGTTGGAGAAAGGTTAAAGGTGACAAAACACTGCTTTCTTCTGATTGACAGGGAGACTGTCACATGTGTTCAAACAGGGCACCAAGGTAAATACAAATTCCACAGCAAACATCCTCTTTGAGACGGTGAGGACAAGATCTATTACCAGGAAGAGAGCAGGGCTAGTTGTGAAGCTGGTAGCCGTGCCTGTACAGAGATGCACTGCCTTGCACCTTTGTGTTCACAGTGGGACTGACTGATGCCGACTTAGGGCTGTACACATGCACACAGACACAAGTCATTCTGTGCCTTCAGAGCCCGTCAAATACTGGGGCAGGGGCATTTTGGGTAAAGCAGCACAAATTCAAATGTTCTTTAAAGAACAAAATGCTTACACTTCATCTTCATAGTCTTTTGGTGGAGATACAGCAATCACAACATCGATCCAGTCCTATCACAACAGACACATTTATTTTAAAGAAATTCATTTGGTTGTTTTTAAATCAATAAATCATGCGGTGCACAGAAATGTACCCCTCCACTGTTCCAGGCTCGAGCCAGAGAGTTCTGACCCTCAGTCAATGAAGCATCGATCAGTATCTTCCCGTTCACAGCCATGAGTTCATCACCAGCGACAATACCACCTGCGGACACAGTCGAGGGATTCAACACACCACGAAACACTCCACACAAGCTTCAGAGGGACAATGCTATGGTACACACACGTCATATTTTGTGCAAGCCTGATATTCCACTGCTGCTTTTAAACTTGAATGATGTATTTTGTGTGTATATGTATTATGTATGTATATTTATCAAATGTATGTCTTTTTTTCTGTTGTTTTTTACTCTTCTCTCTCTGAGCACAAGAATTCCATTGTGTACAGACTGGTGTGTGCACAGATACATTGGTAACGCTTTAACATTTATAAGGCGTTAATAAGCACTAGTTATTAGTTCATACGCATTTATCATTAGGCCATTGAAATTAGTTTAGTAAGCATTGTATTAAAGCACTCACAATAACACAAACATTTTTGTTAATGGCTTATAACGTGTATAAACAAAAAACTGGTGCATATTCATATTTTATTAAGGAACCTTCCACAAAAAGCATTACTAATACATTTCTTGAATATTGAATTTGCTCAAATATATATAAATTTAACAACTGACCATTATTATCGGCAGCTCCGCCTTCATAAACGGCTGATATGACCAGCTTTCCAAGAGGAGAGTCTGCACCTCCTTCCAGAGCAAGGTCAAGCTGTCCACTCTTTGAAAAATAAGGAAATACACAAGAAAACAGAGACTTGTACCATATCTTTAAGATGACACTGCATTCTGGAGTCTGAACAGAAACAGCCAGTACCTTTTTAATTCTCAGTCGCCTCACGTCTCGTCCGGCAATCTGGTCTGCTGAGAACTTTAGATAAAAATGAGATTCAAAACACTAGCAGAGCATAAACAAATGAAATGAAATGGAACAACGAAAACAAGAGTCTGTACAATACAATATTCTCCAAAGCTTTTCTTTCACGCCTTAAAAAGACAATGTATAAGAGGGCAAATACAGATACCATTGAGTAGGGATCAAAATCCTCCCCGTGCTTCTCGAAGACCTGAAAGTCAATCAATAACCGATTAATTAGATCAGTTCATTGGATCAGTTGGTCAAAAAAAAGACAGCTGCTGTTTTGAATTATTTGCGGAACCCACAGTGCAGCCGCCAGGTTTCCTTTGACAACCAACTATTCAATCCTTTTCTAAATGAAGCAAAACCACGGAGACAGCACTTCAGTTAGAAAAGATCCGAGTCTTTTATAGTGACGAGCATTATTCACAAACACCACCGTGTACATCTCAGAAAACAAACCGAGTGAAAACACAACCAAATTGTGCAGACTCACAGGAGGGAAAGTCATAGTTTGTCTGCTTTATTTGTGACCAGTCAGCAGTATAGTGATGACTTTTAGCAATTATATAACCCTAATTTAAACCATAATTTCAGCATAATAATCCCCTTGAATCTACTATCCATGCATCTATCTAGTCATAAAACATTAATAAGCACTAAATATTTGATGAAAAGCACTTATACATGGATGATTCACATTTTTAGATGCTTATAAAAACCTTATACATGTTAGTAACCCCGTTAAATAAACCCCAAATGTGTGTTAAAAAGCCATGTAGTTGTTGATAAAAAAAGCTTAAAAGTGCTTATAAGCAGACTAGTGCATATTAACGGTTAACTAATGAACTTAAGTCTCATTTATAAATCTGTAAAAACACCATGTACTAATGAAATGAACAGGACAAAGAGCCCAGCCGACAAAGGATAAATGGGAAAAGGAGGAGGAGTCCCTAAGGATCCAGTGGCGCTGAACAGATCTGAGAGCAGGTCCAGGGAGAAGAGAAATGCACTCAAGGCTGCAGGGCAGGTGCAAACGCGCGAATAGTCATAGATTACTTGTCTTTTGGTGTTTGATTTAAAAGATGTGTTGAAAGGCACCATCCGCTTCAGCATTTCCGGAGGCTACAACAGAAGAAACGCAGTGATCAGAGATACACGTTCAAGTCAATGGATCATGGAAGGTTCTGCCCTTTAAATTAGATTAGGAAAACTGGACTTACCACAGAATAGTATAAATATCGGAGTTCTCGACCTAAATTCTTTTATTGACAATGACTCTTGGATGAGAATCGAAACGTCTATTTTTTCTAACTGAGTCCAGATGACTACAACTGAAGCTTTTTCTACTATTAGGAAAACCTTCAGTTGTGTTCATTCTACGTTTACTCCTGGTAAATCAGATAGTATTATCATTCATCACGGTCAATTGCGATCATATATACCAGTGGTGGGCGATATATCGACAAATGTATAAGTTTGCAATTGTTGTTTTGGATTGGAATATCGAGTATATTATTAAAGAAATGCTAAAATGTGCACTTTTTTTGTTTCATTTTACAGTCATTCATTTTATTTTTTTATCTATTTGGTCACATTTCTGAAGGACATATTCATTCACTGTACACAATCATATTCCACTTCCAGGTACAGAATAGTAACAGTAATCTTATATTTTTGCTCTACTTGCACAGTCTATGTTGATGATTTAAGTCGAATAGTATTTTAATATTTATTTATCTAGATTTTGTTTCTATCAACTGCTGTTCTTGAACTGTGAGTTGCAACTCTGGAATTGTTGTTAGGATAAATAATAATAAAAAAAACAAACCAATGAAATGTATCTAGACTTTGATTGAACCTTAACATTGAGAATTCATTTAAAAGTGCACTACATTTCACTGACAGGTGGCATGTTTCCTCCCTGTAGTTTGATTTAATATCCAGAAGAAAACAGCTGGCGAGTCTAGGAGTCTCACTGAGCTTCTCTAGTGACAACAAATAGGGACAGTTGCCATAGCAATTAATTTGAATAGACAAACGTAAGCAATAAGTCCTTCAAAGCCTATTTGTTTAGAAAGGCTTTTAACATCGTAGTTATTGTATTTTTGTTTTTCTATATTCTATTATGTCGTTTCTACAGTTTTTATTGCCCCATGTGAAGCGTCTTGTGCACCTTCTGGATGTTGTAAAGGCGCTGCACAAATACATCTTTGAAAAGTACAACAATACGACATTGAAAACAGTAAGAGGTTATGTGACTAAAACCCGTGAATAGAGGACATATGTCGTGGTGTCATACCAAGCCGTCGGAGCGGATTGCGGTCCTGTGCACGTCTGGGCGGTTTGTCTGCGACTGAGGCAACATGACGGGCTTGGACATTGGCGTGGTCTGGCGCCGCTGGTTCGGGGGGCTCGGCGCTAGTTGCTATACCCAGGAAAAAGAACGTTTGGGTGTAAAAAAAACAGTGGAACTCTGTAGGGTCCAAAACAATTGTGAGACTTACCAATGGGTTACTTGATGCTGACACACGGCTCGCATGGGACGTATTTCTCATCACCTGGAACATGTGAAAATGTAGTAAATCATTTAAAAGAACATATACATGAAAGAAATAAACGAAAACATCTCTATTTTGTTAAATATGTTTTAAATTGCCAGAAAAATGTGTTTCTTGTGCATAAATAGTCCCTGCATTTATGATAAAATGGATAGAGGCATTCTGTTTTAGAATTCAGCGCTACTTCCTGTATCTTTGTCTTTACTCTTTGTCTTTACAACGTTGTAATGTGTAATTTAATATTTTTCCACTGCTGCTTGAGCAAGAAGAAGAAGCACACTGAGAATGAACCTTTCCTGTCGACTAAATAGAAATGAATGGGCCACTGACAAAGCAGAAAGTAAATTGGACTTACTGTCTTTCCTTCTGTTAAGATAATTTAGTTTTTTCATAAACAAACACTTGACTGTTGTAAAACTATAATTAATATTCACCACATGTACTACACCATCAAACCAAGTATTTAGAAAACATGAAAGCCTGTCATATGTAATTTAAGTCTTATAGCTTTCCTTAAATATTTGTAGTACGTTGGAGTTTTATGTACCAAGGCCTTATAGACAGAAAGATAGTTTTCCTTGTCACAGTGATTCTGACCTTGGGACTGGAGGGGAAGGACACCTCACTGTTGTTGGCGGAGTAGATGCCTCCTCGTGGGAGATATCCGCCTGTTTCCCATTCGCTCCTGTGCTCAGGGGGGCTGGGAGTCACCACGGGGTGCGTCTGGTCGAGCTGGCGGTACCTGCCAATTTTGTGCTGCTGAGGCGGGGGAGGAGGAGGAGGGGGAGGAGGCGGAGGCGGGGGAGGGGGCGGCGGAGGCGGAGGTGTGGGACGAGGAGCCGGCTGAGGAGAGGAGGGCGGGCGTGACACTTGAGAGCTAGAACTGTACTGGGGGAAGGGAGCACGGGCCCCTTGTCTGGGGGGAGGCTTGCGACCTCTGTTGGTGACAGTCGAGGGCCCTGAGGGGGCTTTCCTCTGCGCGGGGGGAGAGGGAGGCCTGCGCTGAGGGGAGTAGTTGGAAGCGGTGGTGGGGTGCAGTTTGGATGAGGGGGGAGGCAGGGGCAGTGGTGGAGGCGGCAGGTTGGTGCTGGGCTGAGTGGGGGCCAGTTTTATGTGAGGGCCCCTCAGGCTCTGGTCCAACTGGTCCAGGTTTATGTCGTCCAGGTCGGTGGTTGCCAAGTGAAAACCTCCCGGAAAACGCTTTGGCTTTGGCTCTGACGCAGGAGAGCGCGGAGGAGAGAGCTTCAGAGCAAACAGAAAGAAGAACAATTCAAGCAACATAATGCAAAATTAACTTTAATGAGCGATAGGTGCGTTTTATGATTGATACGTGGCAGGACAAATGATTTATCCACACCACGAGGAAATATGATAAAAAAATTGCTGAAAAAAAAATCGTCCATACCACCTTTAAATATACAGTCTATAACACATTTAATTAGATAAAGTGCGTTTTCCTGAACTAGAAGGAGTAAAAGTCAGATGCAGGGCTTTTCAGTATTGTAGCAGTATTTGGTAGTTAGATTATTTTATCTTAATACCCCTTTAAAATCAGGAACATAATAACTTGACTGATTGAAGTGGGTGTGTACCTCTGGAGAGTCATTTTCGACACAGGAAATCTGCTCGAGTCGTGTTTGACAAAGTCGCTCCACCCAGTGCTGCACCTTCTCAGTCTCAGCCGGATCTTCTCTTTCCGTCTCTGAAACCTGACCCAGAAGCACGGATCACAGCAAGAACGTTGGCATTCCAGCGCAACACAAGCATCTCGAGGTCTAATCGTGCCTGACATTGTCCAGTAGCATTAAAATCCTCTATTTCTTTGATGTGAGTGAGTTCAGGGCTGTACCTCTTGGACCAGGCGATTGATCTTCAGCTGCTTCTCCCGTTCTTGCATCTCTTCTTTCTCCTTGGCGAGTTTCAGCTCAAATTCCATCTCTTTTTTGCTTTTTCGCAAATCCCGCATTGTGTCGGTGTTGGAAGATTTCTTCTTTTTCTTCTTTTCTCCTTTCTAAGATGTTATTTTTAAAGCACCGACATACAAACGCGATCAACGACACAAAGCAACTCGATCACTGCAAAACCAGGCTTTGTGACAAACGGCAAACGGCGCCTCTGACGCGCCGTGAAAACTACAACAGAGTGAAGTATTTGAAAAGTCACACCAAACAACACCACACGATACCTTGCGAATTGATGGGAGTTTACCCTCGTACCGATAAAACCAGCCAAACGCTACGGATAAAGATAAACATTGTGTAATTTAAAAAAAGGAACACTTCAATTTCATTATAAAAACAGCAGCAGCAGCGCAACAAATACACACAACTACATCTATGTACTGTCTCCTGTGGTTGCATCTTGGTTGTCAAAAGGAAATCTAGCATCGCACCATGTCGACAATAACTTAGATGACAGATTTGGACAAAAACTGTAACGACAAACGGCTGATGCTCTGGACTTACTTGTTCGTCTTCGTCATCCTCTGAAGGAGCACACAAGAGGCAGCACCGCACACACACACACAGAGTCAACAACATGCAAAGAGGGAAATGTTAACGCCTGGTACTGCATCGGTGTTAAAAGGCCCAAATCCATGCAGCGATATTAAATGAAGAGTCCTTACGAGAACTCTTGGCTTTCGGAGTGGGAGTCCTGATCTCGGGTGGTGCTGGGGAGGGACTCCGGGGGCTTTTCGGCCTGTTTTTGACACCCCAGTCTTCCTCCCAGTCCTTGTTATGTTTGCGCTCGACAGCCTGGATCCTAAAATCAAAACACGCGGCTTAACGACTCGAAGCTTCAACGTGCGTCTCCTGTGAAACAAAGGAGTCGTCCCATACTTATCCATTTCACTCTGATAACGCTGCTCTTCTTCGGTCATTTTCTGCGACACCTCCATCTTTCTCCTGTTAAGAGCGTTCAGTTAGTTTGAGTTATAGAGGCTCAGGCTAAAGATGCAACCTTTTCTACTGTTGTGACTGCAACAACAGACGCGGCATAAAATACTTAAAAACAAGAATGCATGGAAATGTGCCAGATCTTTGAGGTTCTGAATAGTAACATATATCTCTCCCGATAACAATAATTGGCTGATATTATGTAAATCCAACAGAAATGGGCTTTAACTTTCAATATTTTCTGTTGGGGTTTATGCATGTATCAGACCAATAAGTTACCAATAAAAACATTTAAAAATAACACATAATACCCATATTTAAGTTTGAATTACAACTCCACACTCAATGGTGTAATCAACGTATCTATGGTATGGTATTTACTTGAGCTGATTATGACATTGTGATACAGTGTGTTATAATCAAACATCTTTAAGAATATGGTAGTCATCTTTCCCCACGACAGCTATAAGAACCATCTGCCAGTTTACTAAATACTTACATCTGTATTTACCATAATATGATTGCTACATTTGATGTAATATTTGTCAACTGCCGCTTTGCTAATTAGAAGAAGCACACGGGTTGAATCTTTCCTGTCGACGAAATGGAATTAAATGGGCCACGAGACGGCAACTGCTGGTCGTGCAGGAAGTAAATTGGACTCACTGTCTCTCTTTCTCTTGCTGCTCTTTGACAATCTTGTTGGTCTCCAGTGCCACCTTTTTCTGATGCATCAGCTCCTGTCGATCCAGCTCCCGCCGGGCTTCCACTGCCAGACGCTCCTCATCTGTCATAAACAACTCACTGCCCTGAAGAGACCGATCAGACAGGGACAGAAAGAACGCTTAACTTATAAGCCTTTGGCCTGACATTCTCAATCGTGTCACACTCTAGCCCAAACGTGATTACCAGAGATCATGTTTTCTGACAATGTAATCCTCTTATTTTCCATTCAAGCCATCCGACAAATGAAATGCATTTTACAAGCTTCATCTTTGCAAAATAATAATAACGAGGCTCATTGGGGATAAATGTCCTACTTGCGGACGATAAACAATAAATGCACACATCAATTACAACTCAATCCAAGTGGCAGGAACGACGAATACTTCTCAGTGTTGTTGCTGTTTGAAAGGTCAGTATTGGAGGATTTTGAGCCCAGGCACAAGGGCCCAGTAATTACTTTCATCAGATTTCTCCTCATGGGAGACTTGAAGGCACCTCCCGCTCTACGGTACAGAACATATGGTAAAGTTTACTTACAGCCCCAGTCAGAACAGTGATGGTCAGGCTTCTGCTGCTTTTCAACACATGAACAGCCTGGAAACAACCACACAAAATATGTATTTTTAGATTCATATATAAAAAGACAACAAACAAACATAGTATTAGGGTGCGTTAACATGTGTACTTGTTTGGTCCAGGTTTGACCCCAGTTTAACTCTGATGTAGACTTGATTTGAACCTCTTTTATTCCTTGTTGAGCCCTGGCCTTGTCTATGTTTAGTTTATTTAAATATGGCATTTGTGCAAGAGTAAATGCACCCTTAAATTGGATGTTTTGATCCAAACACGGGGTAAATGCAACCAAATCTTAAAAAGGTACTGAAGGCAATGCTCTTGGGTGCTACCATGGCAACAGCATAAATCATTTGGGTTTGTTTCTGCAGTCGAGTGAATTCATCTAAAGTACAAATTTGCCTAATGAAACATTGTGCCAGACTGCGAAGCAAACATTTACCTCTCTGTGGTCCACGCTGGTGAAATCCACCCCGTTAACCTCGACAATCTGATCACCAATCTAAAAGAGAGAGACGCACAAGCACAGCGTTCTGGTTTTAGAAACGCTGGAAATATGGTTTAGGACGAGGAAATCTGTTACCTCGAGACCAACTTCTGCAGAAAGTGAGCCGGGTTTGACGTTGCTGATGTAGATGCCAGGCTTTTGGGTGGGACCACTGGAGATGCTGATGCCCATGCCCTTTGTGCCCCCGAGACTGAGGAAAACCTTCTTCTCCTTGATCTCCTTCCCTCCAATAGATGCGAGACCCGCAATACTGGTTTTCCTCTCCTGCACCAATCAAAAATGTGTTTAATACAAAAGAAAAGATGGCCACAATTAACGGCAAACGTTTTTTTTCTTCTTCAAAGTCTCACCCCAGATTCAGAGACAAACTGATCCACAAACTGCCACTTGAGAGGGTCGTCCGAGGAGCTAAGAGACACAAACCACGACAGACACTGTGAAATGAGCAAGTCAGCGTTTTTAATAATATATCTCATACCTTTTCACAGGAATCATCCCAACATCTGAACAGAAAACACCACATGAGTGAGTTATACATTGTTCTACATCACAAAAGGTATTGTAAACACGTTTTTTGCTGAGCGCTCGACTTACGTCTGACTTTAAGCGACGCGATCTTTTTAGTCTTGATGAGACTGATGACTTCTTCGTGGATACAGGAGGAAATGGAGTAACCGTTGATGCGAACAATCTCGTCACCAACCTGTAAATGAGAGACACGCGGCAATCCGTTGGTGTAATAGATTACTTCTTTACAGCTTTAATGAAGCCTGCGTAAATTCAGCCTGGAAGACCTGCGCTTATCCCAAAGAGGTTATGCAGTTTTTCCTGGCCAAAGAAGTAGGGTGAAAGGTCAGGGGGCGTCTGTACCATGGCCCTCGCACCTGCTCCTCATCCCCAATCAACGCTCTCGTGACTCCTCCCCGCTCCAATCGGCACAAGGCGGCCACATTTAAGCCCTCAGGCAGATGGCTCGGCCGCTCAAACCGTACTGCGACCCACCACCTCCCCAGCTCCTCCTCTACATTCCCCTCATCCTCTACCTTCTCTCCACATCTACCACCACCAGTCTCCAGGCTCCGGGGGGAGACATCTAATACAAATAGATCATGGAGTGCCCATGATTGCAACGTCTTCCGCCGGGGTCTGAGCGCCAAATAACTCACGAATAAAGCCTGCTAAACAGTCCATTCTCGTGGTCTCTTTGTCTCTCCAGGGTGAATTGCCTTGTAAAATCAGTACAGCAATACATGTGCTTGTAATCCTATTAGCATATTTCTAGTTTAGTTTATTTATGACTATTGTACATATTTATGACATTAAACATTTAGACAGTATCTACCGCATTTGCTCTCTCTTTTACTCTTCTTCTCTTCTCTTTTAGGTCTTAAACTGTTGTGTGATTTCTGTCATGTCTTTGTGATTGTAATGCTTTTTTCTTGTTGTGTGAAGCACTTTGCCTTGTGTATGAATTGTGCTCTACAAATAAACTTGCCTTGCTGCTTCAGACTAGTGTGTACTGTAGTGCTAAAGACCCAGATCTCCACCTGGTGGTCGTATGAATTATTACAGAGGCAGTTATGCACTAAAGTAAAAAAAAGTGTCACCAGGAAAGCGCTTACCTGAAGGCCCACATTAGCAGCCTGTCCATCTTTTACAATCTGTGAAATATAAAGACCACAGCCAAACTCCAGTCCTCCTCGAACGCTCAGGCCCAGACCATCGCGGTGGGTCCGATCCAAACGCACCTCCTTCAGCTTCCTACACGACGCAAAAGAAGGTCATTGGATGTAACGATCACAGGAGCAAACGTGTTAAAGAGGAGCGTAAAGTCACATATGAGGTATTTCTAACGGTATCTCTGAACTCACCTCGACCTCTTGGGGGTGAGCAGGTCGTACTCCACTTGGTGTTTCAGCGGGATGAGAGGTCGGATTGCATCAAACAAAGGCAGGCGTTTTGGTTCATTTATGACCAGCTTCAGGTCACCCACCAGCACAGGCAATTCCATAGACCTGATAAGTGGAATCAACAAAGATATGTGATCACAAAGTGTCTGGTAAACATAATATGTTGTTCAGCATTCCAAGTATTCTTATAAATAGCAGTTAGTTGGCATCACCAGAAAGACGATGCTAAATGTGTAGCTCTTTCGTGTTTCTTGCTGTTAAAAGCCTGCCACAAATACTGAAAAGTGTGTGGTTTATGGATATCTGACAACCACCAAGCCTGATAGAAAAACATTGAATAAAGCCGCTTTCTGATACCCCACGTACACTGGGTGAAAGACTTGGCACATTTGCATTTTGACAGATCTCTCCTGCAGAATTCATAGCGGTCAACCTCGATATGAAACTCAGAGCAGTTTGCATCACATTTTTTACCTACAAACACCCGGTCCTTCCACAAAAGTCTGGTAGAACAGCAGATTGAACAAATCCACTTTGCGTGTATAAAATCTTTCCCCCTGGCTACTATTGGAAATTATTAATGAGTGCAATTCCAATCCTGTTTGTGGGATGAATATAAAAATACCTTTTGTTTACAACTGGCCAGGCTTGTCAGGGAGCAGTGGAAACTGATCAGCCGCTCAGCCAATGGGAACGCGGCGCTCTGGCTTTATACAATGATGAATAGAAACAGCCCCTGCAATTATTATGTAGCGTGAAGATTATAGGCTGGCAACGCACAGTGGTTTTGTTATAATTTGGAACTGACATGACTGTAATAATTCCATCCATCCATTTTCTACCGCTTGTTCCCTTTCGGGGTCGCGGGTGACTGGAGCCTATCCCAGTGACTTCGGGCCTTAGGCGGGGTACACCCTGGACAGTGGCCAACTTGTCGCAGGGCCAACACAGAGACATAGACATTACAGACAGTTCACTCTCACATTCAATCACTAGGGTCAATTTAGAGTCACCAATTTTGCCTAACACATACATGTCTTTGATATATAAAAATAAAAATCTATTATGATAATGGACAAAATGGGAACCAGGTGAAGCTACAAGTTTGCCATTTCTGATTTCAAGACTTTTTTTTGTTTAATACAATTACTGTGGATGTAACACTGACTGCAAAAAATAATATCTGTTTGCTTGTAGAAAAGAACTACGGTACATTTATGAATCAAATCTGTTTTATATGACCAATTTGTTACTCTCAAACAATTAATGAAATAGAATCAAACTAAACATTAATTTCAGCCTTGACTATTACACATAATAATGACACAAACGACGCAGCACATGTCAAAATACACCTGTAAACTCAAACTACTACATCGTTACATGGCACTCACTGGTGATACATGCGGAGGACATCGTACAGATAATCCTTCTCTGCTTCATTCTCAATCAGCAGCTCGACCTGCAACACACAACAACACATTTTAAGTAACACAGCAGGAGAATCCATAGACTTAATGACACACACACATTACACTGTTTGCATTTCAGACCGATCCATGCTGAAACCTCACAAACAAACCTGATGGCAGCTGAGAGGAAGCAGAAGGGTTTTGAGGAAGCGTTTAGGCCATTCACTGATGTAACACATGTTCAGATAACGTACTCCCAATGTCAGCGCACAGCACTTTTATGACACACATGGAAGACGGACAACTCCTGCACCTAAAGATGACTAAATGAGTGGCCCCGCCTTCGCAGACAGGGAATAATGGGTGAGGAAGGGCTGGAGGAGGAAGGTCAGTAGTGTCGTCTTACAAGTTAACTCGAACATGGGTGAAGAGTCACACTCGACTGGAAATGGACGTTAAAGCAGACGGAAATTATACAATATATGATAATCGTGTAGTCGACAAATCATGATAATTTGATCCTCGTTATCTGGACTATGCAGACTCTAAAAAGTACCTAGAAAATACCTTCTGTACAATGTTAAATCAAGATGTCAAACTATGATAAAAAAAAAAAAAAATCTGAGTTTCACCAATAATACACTTCTAGAAATCAAAATAATTGTAATAATTTTTCAACCTCTATTGGTTTAAAAATCTCAATGTACACAAACTAGTCGACCAATCAAAAAAATACTTGCTGACTAGTCGACTAATAACATAGTCGTTAGTTGCAGCACTAATTGGGACCCAGTTAGATTGGATGGAATGTTTTATGACGTCGTAAATCCTCAGTCATCTCCAAACATGAACCTTGGCCCCATAAACCAGTCAGTAAAGAGCGTTGAACAGAGAGATAACTATAATATTCAGTGCGTCACATCTTGCAAACGCTTCTCTTCTGGCTCTGAACTAAAAATGCAACAATAAATAAAAACGGTAACACAGATATTTAGAGCCAGGTTAAACAATGTCTCGCTTGTCTTTATTGAGAGAAACAAATAAAATGAAATGTGCAATCTATTCCACTCAGCTGCACTTTCATTATGCTCAAATTGCCCTTTGTGAGGGGCTGTAATATGGGACAGACTGGGGATGGGCTGCTTGTGTGCAGTGCAGATGGCGCTGTGTTGTTGATCCCTTTTGCCCATGGCTCATGTTCCTTTTAGTTTTACTGTTATTTAAATTAACTGAACGTTCTGTATCCACCACATAAAACCAATACAAGATTTTAAAGTTGATATGATAAGGTACATCAGACTGTTTACATGATTATAGATAATCATATTTTGCATAACTGGACTAGGAGTGTTTACTATTATTACACTATTGTCTCATAGTCTCATCTTTTGCCCCCACAGTCTAAAACATGTTGTGAAAAATAAATAAATAGAAAAAATAAAATATAGTAAGACAAATACTACTTTTTGCTTGTTATACTATCATAAATCTATTTAAGAAATTATATTTAATCTTTATTCGGTCATTTTTTTCATTATTACAGGCTTTGGGTGACGCCAACAATTTTTCAATGATATAATTTAAATTGATTGCATGTAGCATCATAGTCTCAGTGTCAACCTGTGGGAAACAATGTACTAATATTATGACATTACATGTTAATCAAAAGGTTTTATTAGTCTCAAAGTTACAGTTTTAGCTACACGTTCAGTTACATGTGATTCTTTACGGGCTGTTGGGCCTGTGTCAGTGCGCATCACCTGTCACCCCTGGATCAATGTAAAGATCGACCAACTTTGGGTTACTAAAAACAATTACTTGATTTATAAATGTCTTACCTTGTGTCTAAATTCCCTCGCGACTTTACGCTCCATGGTTCAATGAAAACGGCAAAACAGCGATGAGAAAAGACAACGAAGTTTGACAGGTCCGAACAAAAATCAAGTTAATAGTTACACATGCACTTGATTTCCGGTTGTACTTTTCACAGTAAGAGTTCAGCAAGTCCATTTGATAAACTAACGTTTTATTGTGTGTATTATGCTTTTCAAACGGGAAAAAACCCGAAAGACAAATAACTTGAGGGTTAATCAACAGTAAGGCAAAGCGTATTATTAAATGTGTGAAGAAAAGAATCAAGTGTAAAACATGTATTTTATCTTTCTGTGAGTGCACAAAAGGGTGGCGCTTGTTACCGTGGAAGTTGTTATCACTAGATCCATGGTTACCGCTAGTAAATATACAAGCAATCAAAAGTTTAGACACGTTCACACATTGTAGAACTACACTGAAGACGTAAATTATTTGCAAAGACAAACATGTAATTTTAAATATGTTTTACATTTTGATTCAGATTTGTCAAAGTCTGTCATGATGACGTGACCATACATGTCCATCCATAGTTCACAGTTCTGGTGCCATAATCTAAATAGCATTAAATAAAATAAAAAGTGTGTCCAGGAGAGTCCAAACCTTTTTCCTCTGTGGCCCAAAATGAATACAGGGGCCAATCTTTATTATGTGTCACGTTTAAAAAGTCTGTCTACAAAGGGATTGATGATGTGCCTTTAATTATTATGATTTTTGACAGAATAGACTGGTTTTCTCCTTTGAAAATAGTGAGTATTTTCGTCACAAAATCATGATTGACTTTCACAGTCAATACAATGGTTCACCGCTGGGGGTCACTACACTTTTTGAAACAACAGACTCTTTCAATTTTCCACGAAGAATAAAAGGAGGCGTAGACTTCCGCCTTTTAAATTTTTTGTGCTAAGTAGGTAACCATGGATGTATAAAAGTAACAAACGGTAAGTAACAAACACAACTTATTTTCTCAAAACAAACTATAATTTATTCAATTAGTTCACTTTAAAACCTTAAAAACACAATGTGATTTGCAAATCGTCTTACTTTTATTAAACAACGGTGTACGCATCACAGATACTATCTACACAACAAAGCAACAGAATGTTGCTTTAATTTTTGTAAACTAGCTACTTTTAGCATAAAGGTGATAATTATTAACGTATATGATGTCCATGGTATGAAGCGTCTTCTCAACAATGTTAGTACAACATTCATCCAGTTATTTTACTATCACAATAACTGAATGAATAGTTAACGTGACTCTCAAAGAAACACCAAACACTGGCGATTGATCTAATTTCTGGAGTTATCAGATTATATTATCATTATTGTCATGTAAGAAGTCATCTAATGTGAGTAATCTGATTACTTTCTGATTGTTCACACCTGTACAGACGTTGAGGTAGGAACAAGGGTAGTAGCAAAGACAAAATTAAAGTAGAAATGTTAACGTTTAAAAGTGTTATTTTAAAATGTAATTGCTCTTTGTTTTCCAAATACAACAGTTGCGCTAAAATTCCATTAACTTACACATGTCATGTTACTAGGTGTTTTTGATTTCTTCTGTGCACATAAAAACACCAAAAATCAGATCTGTTTATTATAGTTATCAGATTTTTTTCTGGCCATGTAAATGCAGTTTTTTGAAGTGTTTACATTGCTTTTTTTCAGCTTAACATGGGATCTCCAGCAAAAGACGTTTCCTCATACAGGTAAACCATATCAGCCACAATACATCATTTGTTTTGTTATGTTCTTACATTTTCTGTATTTCTATCTAAAAAGGGGCCATGCACACACACCTGGTAAGGCTCCAGAGTCTCCACTTCCTTCAATCCACGAGCGCCTGGCGTATCTGCGACCCTCCAGGGAGCTGCTCGAGTTTTACAGACAGAAAATTGCACAGTTTGATTCTGAACATGAGGAGCTGCTGCAAATGTTGGAGAAGTACAAAGGCGTCACGGACGACCAAGTGAGAGACGCGGAATGGTAACCGTCTCTGAGAAATTGATACTGATACTTAAATTATTTTATACTTGCAGCATAAGTTACAGTGGGAACTACGCCAGCGAGAGGGAGAGATAACGCAGCTGCAAAATGCTTTGAGTGATATGCAAGTCTACCTTTTTCAAGAGCGGGAACAATCGCTGCGGCTCTATGCTGAGAATGACCGACTAAAAATCAGGTAGGTTTACTTTTTACTTCTAATGCAAACTTGAACCCTATTCATTCCTTGTCTTGCACAGAGAATTGGAGGACAGAAAGAAAATCCAACACCTTCTTGCACTTGTGGGCCCTGACACAGGCGAAATTACTTATTTTCATCGTGAACCACCACACAAAGTATATTCCTCATATCTTTTATTATCATGCATAGATAGATGTTGGCTAGTTGTAAATTATTCATATTTTATGTATGTTTCAGGTTGCTATCACACAGAGGACTACAGAGTCAAATTTAGAGGAAAATCTTAGTCTGAGACCAGGAAAATTAAGACCTGCTGTGAACAAAAAAGGTTTGAAATGTTCATCTTTATTTTTGTATTTTATAATTTGGTTGTTTGGTTTTGAAATGCTATTGGCTGACTATGTTTAACGCTGCTTTGTTTTTACAAGGAGAAAGTAGTAGAAAGGCCAGAACTGCAAACGGGGCAAATTACGAAAGTCTGGAACAATGCAAGTACGATAATGAGACCTTGTTACTACAGGTTAGATTGCACTTAGATTAATTAAAATTCTGCTTTTGTCTTTAGTATTCTGGTGTACATTCAAATTCATTTTTTTCCAGGTGGAGGCGCTGCAAGCTCAGATGGAAGAACAAACTCGGCTGGCCAAAGAGCAGGTGGAGTGTTTGCTTGAAGACAGAAAGATTCAAACAGAGGAGGCACAGACTCAACAGCAGCGAGACCAGGAGCATGTAGCAGCTGTTACGGAGAAGTAGGTTTTGGATGGTCTTGTCTATGATTTTTTTTCACATTCATTAAAATAAATAAGACTTAATTTGTATCTTTTTTACAACTGGACAGATTGCAACAAACTCAGAATTTGCTATATGACAGCACTAAAGATTTCCTACAGTTGAAGTGTGACACGCGTGCCCTTGAGAAGAGTTGGATGGCTGAGAAGGACAAGCTGCTGAGGGAGCTGGATTCTTTCCACCGCCGCCTCAGAAAACCAATCTCCACTGCTGATCCTGAGCTGAGCAGAGCGTGGCAGCCCACCAGCAGCACGGCTGTTCTGGGGAATCGCCCTCAACATGTGCCACAGCAAATGTCACAACATAAGGAGGAAGTAAAGGTATAATGACTATTGAAATATGATTTGATATTTACACAAATGTTGCTATTGTAGTTTGATCCTTTGTGCGTCCATAGGCATTGCAGGAAGACTTGAAGCAAGCCCATCGACTGGCAGAGATGTTTAGAGAACAATGTGTTACTCTCGAGACAGAACTGGCTCAAATCAGAGAGGAGGGTGATGTGGGCAGGGAAATTTTTAAGGTAGAAATCGTTCATATGTAGATTTTGTGACAGTTGTCCCTTTTGTGTTCATATACAAATGTGTCTTCTTTTTTTTAGGACCGTTCAGATAAAATGGCTAACCGTCTTCAGCTTATGACCCAACGTTATGAAGCTTTGGAGAAAAGAAGAGTGATGGAGGTAGAAGGATTCAAGACTGACCTGAAGCTCCTCAGACAGAAACTCAAAGATGTAGAAAAACAACTTCTCAAGGTTTGTAATATTATAATGGTACATGAATGTGCTGTGGAAAGTTTAAAGTTATTGAACATTCCTTTTGTATACACTTTAGGTAACTCTGAATGTTGGACCTAATCAGGATTTAGCGATCCTTCATGAAGTACGTCAGACCAACAGCAGAACAAAAAAGGTCCAGGATGAGCTCAAGACGCTGAAGGCTAAAATCTATGGACTGGAAAACGAACTGCGGTTTAGCTAAAGATTTGTTATTCTACGTGCACATTTTGTACCATGTCTTTTGCAATATATTAATCGTTGTGCTTTGGCGTTTATGAATGATGGGTTTTGTTGCTATTATTGTAGTTTTTAAAGTAATAAATAAACCTAAAAAAGCTTTTAATATTTGAGCAAAATCAATGACTAATATATGTATTGCACTCTGAAACTAAATTTGGAAAGTGGTTAGTATTTAGTTACAAGACATTTTGCATCACACATTTACCAGTACTGTATTTTAAGTCCACCACCACATTGGGGCCCATTTAAGATAAGATAATCCTTTATTGTCCCACATGGGGAAATTTCATTGGTGTAACGCAGGAAGATACAGAGGTAGAAACAGAAGAAAAGAACAGATCACTTATAGGAAGTCTGAAAAACACTTTCAGTAGAAGATCTATAAACAAAAACTCCCATAGACAATTAAATAAATACATAAATACCATTGCATGTGATCACGACAGTAATTGCACATGAATATGTGTCACGACAGCACATAGATTGGACATGAATTTCACAGTAATTGCACATGAATCACAACAGTAATTACACATATGACGGAATTGCACATGGTGAGGTCAGAATTGCGAGTGTTCAGGACTAACAGTGTTTGTTATAAAGTCTGACAGCAGCAGGAAGGAAAGACCTACGAAACCTCTCCCTCCCACAGCGAGGGTGGATCAGTCTCTCACAGTCTCTCACTTTATGAAATTACTTTGACTTATGTATTTTGACACAATAATACAGGGGTTTTGAAGTTAGATGTGGGAGCTGTCGCTTGCATATACAATTGTTTGATCGGCCAGGGCAGTGGGGTTTGTTGATGTAAGAGTGAGAACTTGCCTTTTGGAGCTGAACACTAGAGGGCAGTGTTACGCATTTAGAGTACAGCCCAGCGAAGAAGATTAGCGCATGCGCAGTTCTATGTGTACATTGAGTTCAGAAAAATGCTCTTCTGGACTTTAGTTGGGGGGAAAAACCTCGGGCTGCTGTAATTTCTGTGTGTCTGATATAAACATGTCTTGCTCTTTAGCTCGCCCGTATAGTTAGCATCCGCCCGGTCAGTTCAAGCCAGCGTTTTATGTGCAGGAACTATTTATTCTCTCCTGTTTCTGCCAACAAAGCACCAGAATGCAAAGACTAAAGTTATGGAAAAGTGGTTGGCAGTTGCTCAAGTTGAGCTTTGAAGGAGCATCAACACAAGTGAGCAAGCCCTCACGAAAGTACAGCCAGGTAAGTGTAAACGTGTGCATTCTGACCCATAATAGATCCATGATTCTGACAGAACTTTAGAGGTCAAGGGTCACAAGTTGAAAAGGCGAATCTCGTGGAAATTACCACATTCATGAGCTTTTAAACATGTTGTAAGTGTTCCCTCTTCATCAGCTTACTCTACGTTGCTTTTTAAATGATTGTTGCCAGTTTGAATTCTCCTCTTATCCAGTTGTCCTGTAATAAAAGGCTTTGAAGGCTCAGAATTTTTTTCCTACCCCCTATCCCCACCCACATCTCTGTACTTAGTTGCTATTGTTAAAAAAAGAAATCAGGTCATACATGTAGGATTCAAAAATGTTGTGCAACTATTGCCACAGCCACTATGAAGAGCATATCAGTTCTGCAATTTTGAACAGGAAGCCAATGAACCAGTTTCTATTAATAAGCAGTTTTACATCAACATTGGATTTTATAATGAATGAAATGTAAAATAACAATCCCCAGTTGTATAGTATAGTTTAATTCTAAATGGCTGAAGAAAGCTTAGTGTGTGAATCACTTACTTTGAGACAAGCTGTTTACGCTTTTTTGTTTTTTTTAACTAAATTGTTGGGTTTTTTACCTCTTTTCATTGGTAATATGACCCGTGGTTAATGTGTGACTAAATATTTCCACACTCTCTCTGCTTCACGCCCCTTCTCAGGGCCCCAGTCCTTTTGGGCTCCTCTTTGATATCGACGGAGTGCTGGTTCGGGGCAGGACTCCAATCCCTGCAGCCAAGCAATGCTTCAAGAAACTAGTGGATCACAATGGAAAATACAAAGTGCCTGTGGTGTTTGTTACTAATGCTGGAAACTGCATGCGACAGACCAAAGCTGAGCACCTGTCACAACTGTTGGAGGCAGAGGTAAACAATTAGAATGATACCATCCTGTTCACATGCATATTATAGTTCATATTAGTCTCTAAATGTGTCTTTGTGGTTCCCTCAGGTTTCTGCAGACCAGGTGATGCTGTCCCACAGTCCTTTGCGGATGTTTACTCAGTTCCATAAGATGTGTGTGCTTGTGTCTGGTCAGGGTCCTGTCAAAGAAGTGGCTCACAAGTATCCTTCCTAAGCCAACACTCTGTTTATGTTGAGCTTTAAAATTCATATCATGTTTGGTCAATGTAGTATTGTTATTGGCCATTTTTTACGCTTTTTTCCATTCAATATGCTTGTGTGTTTGCGTCATACATTTATAGGCCAGATTGTCCTTAACACAAGCTGCCCTTAGCCTGGGTTTTGAAGATGTTGTGACTATAGACATGCTCAGAGAAGCATATCCACTACTAGACATTGTAGATGTTGATAGACGTCCTAAAGATATGGTATGTGTCCAATTCCTGGTCACATTTATCCAACAATTCTCTGTTAATGTCTTTTTATTTTCTAGATACCACCCACCAAAGGGTTACGGAAAATAGATGGTACATGATTCTACACTGTAAAAAATATCTAAAGTTATACAAACTTAACTCCTTTGCCATGTGCTTGATTTCACAGCTGTCATTTTATTTGGTGAGCCAGTCAGATGGGAGACAAATCTGCAGTTAATTGTTGATGTCCTCCTGACGAGTGGCTGCCCTGGCAACGACTGGAATGCAGTGCAGTACCCTCACATCCCTGTCCTGGCCTGTAACATGGACCTCCTGTGGATGGCCGAGGCCAAGAATCCAAGGTGTGACAATATCAGATGGACATTTTAACATCCAAAACAAACATTAGCATTTTTAACATCATTTTGTTATAGATTTGGCCATGGCATGTTCCTGGTGTGTTTGGAGAATTTGTATAAGAAGGTTACAGGACATGACTTGAAATATGAAGCCCTCATTGGCAAGCCAAGTGTAGTGACGTACAACTACGCCGAGCTGCTGATTAGACAACAGGCTGAGAAACTTGGATGGACCACACCCGTTAAGAGGTTATATGCTATAGGGTAGGTACATAACGTAATATTTCTACTCTTGTACCATGATTGTATGACACTGGCTTTCTCGTCCACAGTGACAATCCGATGGCTGACATTTACGGTGCAAATCTGTACAATCGCTACCTCCAAACAGCTCATCTTACCAAAGGCCGGCCGGTGGAGGCCCCTACAGAGTCAGCAGTGTCCCAAATGTTCCCATCAGGACCAGGGAGGTCTGCGGGCATAAGCGGAGCTGAGGATGAGCTTCCTGAGGGTTGCAGCTCCATCTTGGTGTGCACCGGAGTCTACAGTAAAGACCAGGAGGAACTTCCCGCAGACCCCACTGAAACTGTTACTGAACAGAAAATCTTTCATGGTCACAGGGACTTCCGCTTTGATCCTGACCTTACACAACCGTCTTTTGTGGTTGATGATGTCAAGGAGGCTGTGGAGCTAGTGTTTCATCAAGAAGGCTGGCCCCTAGAGTAGCATCTTTAGTTTAAGTTTACTAGATTAAATCACAATTTTACTTAGTTACCGTGAGGTAACATTATCATCTATGAATTTGAAATCCTGACTGTGACATTTTAGTCCACATTTTATAAAGACAAACCCTTTTATATAACTTTAACTTATAACTGATTGTATCAGCAATTCTACATCAATTGTACTCGTCACTCAGGTCAACCATTCTCTGATTTTGAACGGTGCCACAAATAAGCTTAAATCCAATGTGCCACTCTATTTTTAAATTACAACCTTGTGTTCACCTCCATTATGCTGTGGTTGGGATTAGGGTGTGACCGCAGAATGAAGTTGATCCTTACCAGAGAATACAGCGTTACTCATAATGTCTTTACATGTGGTGCTAATTTTACTGAGGAATTTACGATATATTTTTATCATGTAGCAAAACTGTTTAAAATAAAATTGAAGCCATACTTGATAAAGGAAAGATGCAGTGTCCAATATAATATTATACATGTGTCGGTAAACAAAACACACACCAGAAATAACTTCATGAAATCAAATTGCATTCCTAACAAATGAGTAAAAAGGGGACATTTTAACAGTCTTACAGGTTAAAATACTCCCATCATTCTGTTCCTAATTGCAGTTACATAGCTCAGCATCTACAGTTCTTATCTGGCGCCAGTGTCCCATGAACTGGATGAGAACCATTCAACGTGAACTGAGGTGCCTCCAGCGAGTTCTCATCTATTGCCATCAAGCCGTTCCTCGCCATCAACTCTCTGGCCATGAGAATGAAGGCCGTCTCAATGTTCTGAGCCTCTTTGGCTGAGGTTTCCAGAGCAGCCAGTGCACTGTGTTTCTCTGCGAGGGTACAAGCGTCTTCAAATAAGACCTGTCTCTTGGCATGGAGGTCTGACTTGTTACCTGCAATCAGAAGAATACAGCTGGTCAAGTCTGGGAAAATAGCACATCAACAGGGTTTACGAATAGTGAAACATACCTATGAGGATGAGTATTACATTGGACGCTCCATATTGCTCCACTTCCCTGATCCAATGAGAAACTGATTCGAATGTGGACTGCTGTGTGATGTCATAAGCCACCATGGCCCCGTGAGCGCTGCGGTAGTAACTCTGAGTGATGGTGCGGAAACGCTCCTGACCTGCTGTGTCCCACACCTGCAGCTGCATTTAAGAAGAGATGGCAAACTTGGATTAATAAATAGCAATTTCTTACAAAATACAGTCTTTAGAGAGAAAAAAGAAACATTTACACAGGGCTTAAAGGTGCTCTATGTAACTTTTCTGGTGGTGGTTGTCTCCAGGGACACTTTGCTTGAAATGTTCCACATATCTATCTTACATTTATTCAATTACAGTTTTGTAATGCTGAATTTTTTTTTGAAAAACACATTCTACTGTGGGCTTGGTCACCTTGCCACAGATCTGACCTGTAACTTGGCCTGGAAAGTTTATTTGTAGAGCCCAATTTGTTCACAGAGCGATTCTGATTCTGCATTTAAAGTGCTTTACACAACAGGAATACACAGTTTAATTTGATAGCACCAACTCTCCATCTCCGTGGAGATAAATAAGTTTAATACCATATTGTCACACATTGCAAGCTGAGGAAAAACATCTCCATGGAGACAACCTGGTGAACCCTCCCACCAGAAAAGTGACATCACGAGACTTTAGTATTTCACACATAAACGAAACGTGACACATACCTTGACTTTCTTTCCATCAATGTCCAGTGTCCGAACAGTGAAGTCAACTCCAATGGTATTCTGTTGCTTCTCAATAAACATCCCGGACTTGAAGCGTCGCACTACACAGGTCTTTCCAACATTTGAATCCCCGACCAGGATGATTTTAAAGAGGAAGTCGAAAGATTCCTCAAGCTCCAGCTCAGCAGACTGCATAGTGAAGGAGAAAAGGTTCAACAAAACACACCCTAAGCTCTGAGTGGAACAGCAGATCCAGCTCCATCTGAGTTGTGTGAATGAAGATTTGGAATATTTAAAGAATAAGCTGACACATCACATCCTTAAAGTGAAAATGAGGTGTGTTCAAGGCATTCATGTTAGATCCAGTTACCATGTATTCTTCCCCCTTCATTCTAAAGTACTTTTTGATTGGTGCAGTAGTCGTGCCCTTTAGACTCTGGCATTGGCATTGCCCTCTATTCACTTTCATTCTGGAAAAGCAGAGACACGCCTACTACCTGTCTGTGTGCTCTCCAACCACCTGCCCAGCTGCACCACTGCATCTTGGCGTGTAAAAGTAATATTTACACATGTACTTGGAAACCTGGAAGAACAAATATGAATCAATGGCCTGAAACATAATTGGCTGAAACATGAGACACAATAATGGAGGTTCTGTGACTGTGGAGAAACATGTTACATAGCCACGTACAGCAAAGAATGGTTTTGATCTTGAAGCAACCTCCCATTTTACAGCTCATAAACGTAAACACTTGACAAATCAATCGCCCTTTGGACCACACTGATATGTGTGTACTAATTATTCGTTAATTCTCTGACCTCCCAATATTCTTTATTTGTTAAAAGCCGAATCCAATATAATCCTTTTAGCATCAAACATACAAGAATCCATACAATCAATAATGCAAGAAGTATGTACATTTAAAGTGAATAAGTCAATATTGTACCTTAAGTCTTCAAATACAGTGAGCAGCGTGAGATGTAGCAAAGGAATGGGTTTCAGAATGTGCATCAGTCGCATGTGTTGTCTCTCCACCCCCGCTCGTGCTCGTCGTCATCTCAGCCCACTGGAGAACAAGACACAGCTGGACACCAAACAATGAGTGTGTGTGTGTGAACGCCTCGACCAGGCCACAGGCTCAGGTCTATCTGCGGCCGGGACCACACACCACAGGCTGGGAATCGCTTGCATGTAGAGATGGTTTCGATGATTAACATGGAAGCGATGCAATACATTTCAAACATAGGACTCATTTTTATCACACATCATAAACCCAGCTATCTTAGGTTTGTATGTTTGGACCTGATTGTATTACTGTGTGGAGACATACCATACTAGTAAAGAGCAAATTGTGGCAGCCAAAAGCATTAAAATGTTATAAAACCATTGTGATAAAATGTACTTTTTACACCATGTTCAAAATAAATGTTGTTTTATGATCGCAGTATTAAAAAAACAAGCTTAATTAACAGGAAGGATCCACATTTTATTCTTTAATTAACCCCAACACCAAAAGTGTGATGTAGGAAATACATGTAAGAAACTAGATTTGATATAAAACTTGTAATAACAACAGCATGAAATATTTATAACAATATAACACTTTAGGGGCCTCAAACTCATATTGGGCCAAGCATAACTACAGTGACTTTCAAAAATGAAAGTAGACATGATCCGTATTACATTTATATTGAATCCCAGTCGGTCTCCGTGAGCGTCTGCAGCAGTGTCATCTCCTCTGCTGCCACTAAGAACTTGGCTGCCTCGAATTACAACTGGCGCTGCGTTGTCCATTAGGTTTTCTCTGCGCTTTTCCGTCCGTTGTCTTGTTTAAAGTTTCAGGAGGGGCATGAATTGGTTTCCAAGGAATGGGATTGTAGAAGCTGGGTGATGGGTACAATTTTCCATGTGAACCTGTAGCAGAAAATGGTTTGCATGCATTGGTGTTTTCATAAATCTATGTATCGTATTTTCCGGACTATAAGTCGCACCTTTTTTTTTGGCCGTGGTGCGACTTATACTTATACTCCGGAGCAACTTATATGTGATATTATTTGTTATTTTCACACTTGCAACCGCATTTTATACTCCAATGCAACTTATATATGTTTTTTTCTTCTCTATTGGTGCGACATACTCCGGAAAATACGGTATTGCTATGAGGCTCTGAAATAAGGTATGCGGAGGTTACTGGTAAATTTAATACTGTGACCGCTAACGTTTAAGTGACAGGCACAGTATAAGGGTGAATATTTACTTACAAGTCAATTTAGGATTGTCTGTGTTCTTTGTGTTGGCCTGATTAAGCCATTCCTTGAACTTCTCTTCTGCCCTCCTGCGCTGTTCCTTTTCTTGCTTTTCTTTTAGTGCCACTTCCTCCTATCCACCAAATACATATGTATTACATCCTTATCAAATGCAATATATGGGTGAATGAACTGCTAAAATTGGTATGTTGGTAAAATCAACTCTTACCTTCTGTTTCTTTAGTTTTTCTGCCTTCTCTTGATTTTTCTTTTGAAGCCATTCTTTGTACTTTTCTTGTGCTTTAAGTTCAATCTCCCTCTGCTTTTCCATTTGCATCATCAGGGCTTCACGCTCTTTACTTTGTTTTAGATCTTGTTCCTGCTTCTCCTGCAATACACCATAAAGTGAAACACATTCAGAAACAGCAGTCACTGTGTTACGTTCATGTCCACAAAGAGTTATTTACCTGTTCTCTTTTCATCTTTAACCATTCCTGAATCCTTTGATTTATCACAGCAACCTTCTGCTTGTGCTCCTTTTCTTGTTGTCTTTTCTTTTCATGAAGTAACCGCTCCTGAATGACAATAACCACAGTAAAGTAAAGTAAACTGTCATAATGTCATCATGTTTAATGGAAATGAGTCTTGCCTCCTCCGCTTTCTTTTCCAATTTGATCTGATCTTCTTTGGCTTTATTGAGGAGCCACAGTTCCCAAGCACTGAGTGTAGGTGGAGTTTTCACTGGCAGTTCAGAACTTAGCATCTGATCTGAGGGTGTTTTTGGTAGCTCGCACCTGCACAATATATACGAGTTTAGGGTATACACTGGTTCAGTATTAGGCATATTCACTTTTCAGCTCACCTTTCTGACAACATTGAGATATCCATTTTCCCTTGAGGCGAGGACTGTCCACTTGATTGACTCGTGTTTTCTCCACTGTCGAAACTATCGTGATAGATGGGGGACAAGAGAGAGAACGTGTCTTCGTCATCAGAAAGGACGCCGACATCCAAATCCAAAGGGACAGGTTTGATAAAGCCCTTTTCGCGACTCCTCGACTTCTTCAATGGAGTAGAGCTGAAACCATTTGACGCGGAATAGGACATTTCTCTCTCCTTCTCAAATTAGCTGCTGGAAGAGGCAACACAGACAAAATGCTGTCATTCCGAAAGCTTTGAACGTGACTTTACAAATTTCCCAGCTCAGACACTTTTCACAGCTAACCTAGCATCAGTGCTAGCCATAGCAACAACTTGGCTAACAGTTAGCTGCCAGTGCTATCGCGTTACACACTAGTTGTTGTCAGTTAATCTAAAGAAAAAGAGCGTGGTTTAATAACAACCCACAATTGCCGTTGGTCTGTAACTTGTATTATTCTTACCTTACGCCTGCTTTGTAAGACTATTGTTACTAGAAGTCGTTCACTGATTTTGGCTAACAACTTGCCACGCCCCCACGCGGCAGCGAGTGGACGCGGTTGCCATGACGCCGCCAGCAAGATTAGCAACATATTAAGCAGACAAGAACCATATAACCCTCCTCTACTACTTCAGATTTAGATCATTAAAAATACACTTAAAGATGTATTGTTGTAAATTATGAATACTCTTATACTCTTGTACATAACTGAGTTTGACCCAGTTTAAACCAGTTTGGATCTGGTTTGGATGCAGCACTTTAACATACTGACTCTAATACCAGGCATCAGGCCCGTATCCAAGGGGTGACTATTTTTACACTTAAATGAGGCATCTGGTACGGGTTTGTTATATGAATACTAATGCCCAATGTTTTGTCCTGATTGTAACAAAAACATATTTTTGTATAGGTATATAGGCATATAGGACTAGTCAACATGTAAAATAGATGCCTCAGATACAGTATGTGCAGGCTTGCCTTAGGGACACATCAATCATGCCAATCAACCACCAATTATAATTATTCTACAAGATGTGTCACCGCTGTGAAAGCTCGCCAAAGTTCTGAGCAACAGTTTTACACAACAAGCAAAAAGCTGATCTTCAGCACGTGCTCATGTGGGTGTGTGATACTGAGTGCCACCAATGAAGGAGGAGAGTTGGCACTGAGGTGTGGGATGCTCAAGGCACTGCAGTTAGAGCCTGATGAGCAGAAGAGACTGTTTCCAAAGTTGATTGGGCTGACTGGGGCCAAAAAGCAAGCTAAGCTGGAACTGCTATGGCAAAAGACCACCGGAAACTGTCAAAAGACCACCGGAGACTGTCTGAAGGCAAACGACCACAGCGCAACGACTCCTCCCTCAAGAATCCACAACCTGATCTTAGGGCATCACGGAAGTCCAGAAAGAAGCTTCAAGTTATCATCTGTGTCTTGCTAGTAGAGTTGTGTGAAAGATTCACATTCTTTGGGATTGTATGCAACATGATTCTGTTCTGCTCTGTGAAGTTGGGGTATGACAACTACCTGGCTGCTTTTATCAATCTGACGTTTGTAGGAGCCAGCACACTGACCCCAGTCCTCGTGGGATGGTTTGCTGAAACATACTTAGGAAGGACAAAAGTTCTCTACATGTGTGCTCTTCTCCATTTCTTTGGTAAGTCTTGTCATTGAGATCACCTTTGTTTTTAGGATGATAACATGTAAAATAAACTTTAAAACTCTCACTATAATGCTATACTCAAAGGCACAGCCATGCTTCCTGTGGTGGCATTCCCATTTGAAGATTTCTACATAGACAATCATCATATCACACACCAGCTGGAACCACGGGAGCAGCAGATTCTGTTTTACACGGGCCTGCTGGCGGCAGCGTTGGGCATAGGTGGTATCAGGGCTATACTTTGTCCTATGGGAGCCTACAGCCTGCAGGGTTACAACCAGCACCAGCTTTTGTCCTTCTTCAACTGGTATTTTCTCATTATATTTCAGAAAGTTATTAGGAACTTTGCAATGTTGTATTTGCAATTGTTGAAATTAGTGGCTTAGATTAATTGACGTTTGTGTTGGGTTATGTACAGGTTCTACTGGTTGGTCAATCTGAATTCCACTGTAGTGTTCCTTGGCATAGCTTATATCCAACAGTCTGTGGCTAAAAATCTAGCATTTCTTATCCCATTCACTTCTGTGTTACTGGCTCTCATGGCCATAAACATGGTGCGCAACAAATTAACCTACAAGCCAAAGAAAGGTATAATTAACACAAATGCACTGCTGTTCTAAACAACCACACGTCTGTGCTTATCCTATGCTGTTTAATGCAGGTGGATCTCTGCTTACCACTCTGGGAGTGTTCCTAAACTCCTTGAGGATGTGCTGCTTCCACTATCGCCACATAAGTGGAGAGGTCACATCCTGGCTGGATCGGGCAAAAGAGAACAACGGGGGCCGTTACAGTGAGACACATGTGGAGAATGTCAAAGTCCTAGCACGGCTTTTCCCTCTTTACAGTCTTCAGCTGTTCTACAGAGTCTGCATCACACAAGTACAAGCATAAGAGACATATATACTGACATTCAATTATTACAGTACTAAAGGAATAATAACAAAGACAACTGCTTTTCTCCCCCACAGATTCCTTCAGGTTACTACATTCAAACCATGAATTCAAACCTTCATATGGGAGACATTCTCTTGCCCATTGGTGTCATGAATGTCATCAGCATCGTGCCTCTGTTGTTGCTGGCCCCGTTAATGGAGTTGGTCACGTCTTGCTTCCTCGCCGTGGGAAAAGCTCCAATGGCACCAGTCAAAGTCATCAGTATGTATTTTAGTGCGCTCACTCATAGTATCGTTTATAACGCATACCTAAATATTCCTTGTCTTCCTTCTCCTCATAATTATTTCCTGACCACACACCTTGTTTTGCAGACCCTCTTACTATCCCTCCCTGTTCATCCTCCTCTTTTAGCTCTGGGCCATGCTCTTGCAGCCCTCTCACTGCTGTTGGCAGGTTTTTCTGAACTTCAGAGAAAGACTTACCCTTTGGTCGAGCAAACCCTCTCCGGGAAAGTCCTACAGGTCTCTTCAATGCCTTGCTACTACCTGGCCCCCCAATACATCCTACTTGGTGTTGCTGAAGCTCTTGTGACTCCTGCGTGTGAGTATAAGACATTACAAGTCATTACAGGCATGTTGTGTTGGTTATTTTGAAAGGGTTTATTCCTTTTTTAGGCTCATTTATATCCTTCCAGTTGACGCCCAGTCATATCAGAGGGATCTCCCTGCACTTTCTCACACTATCCTACGGCGGAGGCTGTTTTCTTGGTGCATTAATAATTCTGCTTTTATACCCGATCTCTGGAGGTACTGATTGTTGTGTATGTTATGGAAAAGTACTAGAATGCAATCAACTCAAGTAAATACTCAAATCAAACAGCTGAAAGTTCCATCTCTTTACAGGTAATTTCTACCCAAATGTACTGCATGAAGGGAATCTAGAACGATTCTTCTTTCTACTAGCCACCCTTTTGACCGTGAATACCCTGGTATTTTGGCGTGTATCCTACAGGTGATGAAACATTTAAATGTCTACATAGAACCTCAAATATATGATAATCATGACTGAAAACATGTTATATTTTTAGGTACCTTGACCTGTCTGTGCAGGGGAAGGCGATTGGTATTAGCCCTCTTAATGAGAAACTGCTGCAATATAAAGCCTGTCTACAGTTCTACAACACAATCGAGTGCTCCATTATTAACAATTCAGTTGAATCAATTTTATGATTTGGGAAGCTGTTGTGCTGCATTCTGCCGTCAATATGTAATTTCAAGACTTGACTCATCATTTCCAAACCTTTTTATTGAAATCACGAACTGTCAATATTAATATTTGTGCACAATGTTCAAAATAACAATGTTCTATTAAAAGTCAAATATTTTTTAGATTAAAAAAAATGTAATTTACCTTTGTTGTTTTGTTTTCATAGAAAACTCCAAGACAGTGGCTGTATCTTATTCTGACATTTCTTAAAAGGTGCTTATTTTCAAAGATGAGCCCAGATCAACACTGAACCCAGGATACAAAGGCTCAGTAAAGATGGCTTGAGTTTTATGCAGAAGTACTAACTCATCTCTTGTATTAATACTGTAGAAGTTTAGGATTCCCTCCAGGTATTTGAGGTGTACACTTATTTTACGAGATCTCACTGGGGGAATTTGAGCTCTTTCAAGCTTATTGTACCAAAATCTGCATCCAGATGAAGAGCAGACTAACTTCCATGACAGATTGTTGTGGCCAAAACAGCAATCATTTCCAGAACCCTTTCTATGAATGCCTTTATAGGAAACAGCCACCTCCACAATACCACCATCCCACTCCACCTCCCAGTAAGCGTCACCAGTGAGCCCCTGTTTGCACAAGGCCTGGGGGAAGTAGGTGAATCTGTCACTGTGGTCCGGATGTGCCTGGTCACTAGCCCCCCATGACAGCTCTCTGTTTAGAGAGGACAACGATAGATATGGAGCAACGGTGTTGGGATCTATTTCCAATTTGTGGCCTGCACAAAAAGATCATATTTATGTAATAAATAATGCCAAAGCGGAAACAGATAACAGTACAAAGACAGTTTACTTACCTTTGTATTTAGTCACAAGGTATTGTCGAGTAATTGCACGTTTCTCACAGGCCACAGATAATGCTATCAGAAAAAATGAAATTAAATAAACACTAGATGCAAATGGACTATTTTGTTAAAATAAATGACATGTTGAATGTACAATACCTGCATATTGTGCGCGGTTAGTGGTTAATGCTCCCATTTCTGTGCTGCATACACTTTTCAGCTTGCGCTTTTCATTACTGACAAACTCAGTCAATATTCTTATTCTTGTGTGAACATTATTTAATGTTGGAAGGCTGCCCAATGCTTGAGAACCCTTTGGAGGGAAACACACACAACCTGTCATTATTTCAAATTACTTCATGTAGTGTGATGGTCAACCAATATATTTTTGAGATATTTTTGTTTGCAGACAAAACTAAGGTAAACTAGTAAAAAAAAACAAAAAACTGATTATCTTTTTTTTTATTAAAGAGAATCATACTATACCTAATCACTCACTGCACTGTTCACTTTCTGCACTACATATGTAAACTCAACTGTAAAATTGTGTACATAATAAGCCTATTTTTATTTTTTATCTTATAACTTATTGTTATTTTCATCCCATAGTAGATTTAAACAGTTTTTCTTTTGACTTATTCATTGTCATTGTTTTATGTTGCAACGAAAAAGTTGCTATGTTTGTGAATTCTGTTCATTGAGAATGGCAATAAACCCTATTCTAATTCTGAATCTAAAATGGTAAACACTGTTAATAAAGTGTCTATAATCACCTGTATTAACTGGATGGGTTCTTCAGTTTGTAAAAGTTGTGTGATTTGTCCATCCCTCTCTTTCAGCGCATTCACTTCAGATTTCAGGAGTCCAAGCTGAGCATTTGCCCAGTCCACTCCGGCCTTTTCCACTCCTCCAACTCTCTCTCTGACGTCAGCACACTTCTTCTCCATGGCAGAGACATACAGGCAGATGTTCTCCTGACAGATGCGTTCAAACTCATCACAGACCTCCCAGGCAGTGCCCTTTGATGAAAACAGATCAAATATTGCATGTAATGAGCGATCAGTGTAATTCTGACATGTCAAAAGCACATACTGTACATACTCCATAAGACTGAGACTGATCCACCCTCGCTGTGTGAAGGAAAGGTTTCACAGGTCTTTCCTTCCTGCTGCTGTCAGACTCTACCACAAACACTGCTAGCCCTGAACATGTGCAATACTGATGTAACCACGTGCAATACCATCATATTCATGTGCCATACTGAATTAACCATGTGCAATACCTGTAAATAAGAGTGTTCTATTTTGTTTTTATTCGGTTTACTTACCTGCTAATAGTATTACCTAGTCTTGTGCTAGCTATTTTTACTTTATTTTATTTTTATTCTATTACCATTATTTTGTTATTATTATCTTATTTCTATACATACTCCACAAGTCATGTTATAAGCTGTGCATGAAAAAAAAAAAAAAAAAACTCACATTTATGGATATTTCTGCCTCCCTTAGATCAATCATTTTTCTTTCTGAATCCTGAACTCTGCTCGTGATGTTGTCTTTGGTCCTTTCTAGTTGCATCTGTAATAAACAACACACCATCGAGCTGCAGCATTAATAACACCGGTCAGACTAGAGGTAGAAGTAGATCTACCTGCACTGCCTTCATCTCTTCAGTGACAGCCACAGTGTGATGGCCCTGATGGCCTTCCACCACGCAGAGCGCACAGAGGAAGACGCAGTCTGTGCGGCAATAGAGCTCCAGCAGTTTGTGGTGGCGCACGCAGATGAGCTCTTTGTTGCTCGGTGACGCTTGGACCAACTTGTGCTTTTTGAGAGGCGTTATTTCAAAATGGGGATTCAGATGTGTGTGGCAGTAGGAGACTAGACAGGTGAGGCAGAACTTACTCGCACTGCGTTTATTCTTCCCGGTGCAAATGTCACATAGGACGCACCCCCCCCCCCCCCCTCCACGTCCAGGTCTCCACTGTCCGCGACCCCCTCCACGTCCAGGTCTCCACTGTCCGCGACCCCCGCCTCAGGTTTGTCGTGCTCCTCCAGAAGCTCGGCCAGAAGCGCGTTTCTGGACAACGCTGGCCTCGGTGTGAAGATCTGCCGACACTGGGGGCAGCTAAAACCAGCCTCTTCAGCTGACTTACTGTCCCAGTAAGTGTTGATGCAGCGCATACAGTAGCTGTGCCCACAGCCGATAGTCACCGGGTCTTCCATGAGCTGCAGGCAAACAGAGCAGGTGAAGAGATCCTCATTTTTTGAAGCCATTTTCTTACGACCAAAAAGAATAGTTTAGTTTCGAGTTCATTAAAGGCGTGGCCATAAGGACCGGTAATGTGTCAAAACAAACGCGCGCGCCACCTGCCTGTAGATTAGTAGAGAATAAACTTTTCCTTTATCATTATTTTTATTTTTTTTTGTACATAAAAATAAACCGAACACAGAACCGAACAAAACAGTACGACCAGACAGTATATACACGTAGATACAAACAAAATCACGGCGTTATTATATTCAAACTAAGGCCCCATTTCGTCCAAATTACAGTGAATTTGTCAATTTCCAAATTTAGTCCGAATGTCTCTTTTTTTTTTTTTAGAGAGAGAGAGAATAAACTTTTGCAAAGAAATCGAGTCGCACATCAAAGCATCGAAAGTTTGTACAACGTCCTTTCTGGGGACTTTTGGCTGCAAAAATCTAAAAAGGGGGGAAAATAAAGCTGTTGTTGTTGTTGTTGTTGTTGTTGTTGTTGTTGTTGTTGTTGTTGTTGTTTTATGGTGGTTGGCATCCAAGTGTTGCATTACCGCCAGACTTTATTCCTCAGACTTTGCACGCGGTGGGCAAAGATTTTTATGGTAACCATGGAAACGAAGCCCACTGTTAGAGAAAGGGAAAGGAAGGGGCGGGGCAATTTGAAGCCATGTCCCCGTCTGTGTTGTCAATGGATGGTGTTTATCGGATGAAATAACCGTTGGAAATCCACAATGGAGTTGCCGGAGAACGTTAGAAAACGCCTGGAAGACTTTTCTCGAAATGTTTTATTTGACCCAAACAGGAGCCACAGCGCCACAAAAGACCATGAGCCATTTGGGCCGAATGGTAAACATCATCATGCAGCTGTGGAGTTAGCATATTAGCTAACAAACAGCATCACCAAATGCTAGTATATACACTACAGATGTGATCATTGTGTGTGTTCTGTGTGTGTTTTTCAGATAAACGGGTTCTGTCCAGCCTCCACCTACAAATGTCCCTGTATTTTAACATGTGGTTCTTTCCATTTTGGTGGATGAGTGAAATTGTAATGTTGAATCTTAAGGTATTGTTACTGTGTCTAGATCAATACCCAAAGTGGAAATGCGTACATTTACTGCAGCTCAATGTGATTTCTTTTCCAGTATCCCTCTTTGCCAGACTATTACAAGTTTATCCTCGTGACTATTCTTATTGTAATGACTTGTATTGAAGCCATTAGGCTGTATCTTGGTTATTCTGGAAACTTGCAGGAAAAGGTACAGAAAGCACACATTCATGCACATTAAGATGAACTCTTTTCCATTTATAAGACATTTGTTACATCGTCGTCATTGTGTTTTTGTGAAAGGTTCCAGAGTTGGCTGGTTTTTGGTTGTTGAGCATACTGCTGCAACTTCCCTTGATTCTCTTCCAGCTTTTTAACGAAGCTATTCTCGTACAACCACTGGAAAGAGGCGTTCATATAGTCCTCGCCATATTTATAATAGCACAGGTATAGTCAAATGTTTTCTGCACTATTTCAATTAACACACATTTTCCATGCTTTAGAAATTAACTTATTTTCTTTTCTGATTAAGGCCCTTGCTGGCTTTGTTGCGCTTCGAGACCTCGTGAGACACACGGAAAGCCAGTTTCATCTTACACAGTTCAACTAAAATGTCCTAAATATAATGTAACATTGATGAAACAAATGCAGTGCCTTCTTGTATTATGAACGACAAGTATCATCATTTTGTGTGTCTGTGTGTGTCTGCGTGCGTGTGAAAAATGAAATTAAAAAAATTGCAGAAATCAATGCATGGTTCAGTGTGTTCAGTGTGCAAATAGAATGAAACACATTTGTATCTAAAAGTATAATCACAAATAGTTGTCAGATTTGTTTATTATGTCTTATGGTGGTGCTGATTGCAATGGTCTTGAAACAGTGTTTATTACTGTAGTGATGGGGAAAGGGGTTTTTCCTCCAGAAATTGCATTGCTGTTTACTTTATCTATTGACTGAAGACCACCAATGATTTGTGCAGGTGAAAGGTCAGTTACAGTCTTTGGCAAAGGTACATTGTGCAGCATTCTTTTGTTCCTGGAAGTGTCTTTGCTTTGTCTGAAACAGAAATGAGGGGTAGATGTTAGTTTGTTTCCTGTAGGAAGTCGCTTGTCTGTACAATGTTCAGTGAAATACTTATTTACCGTTTGTCTGTGCTCTTCTGTAAAGGCTCAAGAAAAGTCTTGGAAATAGGGTTAGGACCTTTATGATCTTTGTATGACATACAATTAAGAAGTAACAAACCTGTTGAAAAATATGAGATGAGGAAAACAAGTCAATTAGAACCAAATCTGTGACAGTGTTAGACAGAGCTCTAAAATGAGGCGAGTGAAGGGGGCTCAAGGCTTAAGAATCATCGACAAAATGCTTTCAAAGAACAAGGGTTTGTGTAAGTACATCTGACAAAAAAAAAACAGAAATATATGTTTCAGTCTCGTTAAGCAGTTACCAAACACTCAATCGTACAACACTGTACACAGACACTCGATGCAAGGCGGGTGAAGTGTCTTGCCCAAGGACACAACAACATAATATGTAGGTCATTCCACAACTGTTGCCTTGCAAATATTTTTTAACAAGGGTCAACTTTGCTTTCAAACCACAAGTGTCATGCTGATACTCAAGCATTAACTTTATTAACCTTTTTCCAGCTTGTCATGTTGTGGTTTCTCTCTCAAAGTTCCTTTGAGGTTTTCTGTAGATAATCTTGTCAGAAGTCCTCTACCAGAAATATTAGGGACCATGCTGAAGAACAGCCTCCCTGGAGACCTTCAAATACAATGTAAAACAAACTGCTGGAGATGCTGATGCTGATGTGGATAACAAAATATAGCTCAAATAAAGAGTAATTTACCTGTCTGGTACTGGTATCGTAGACAGCCCTGAAACAAATAATGAAATTACTCTTTTATTTTAATGGCATATACATCCTTTTGCAACATACCTCTGGAAACTTTATAGGTAATTAAACGCTGCCGAGGTGTTGGGTAATGCTGCTGGGTCGACTGTCCAATCTCAGTTTGTAGTGGAAGGATGGCATTTAAATGCAAAAATTGTGAATCGTTCCTCCATTGCCCCATTTCTTATACACACAAAAAAATCATATTTAATACATCCTTGTCCAATACATCCAATTTGTTGCCAGAATGTGTGTTAAAGACATATCAGTTCTTGCTTACCCATATGTGAGTTGAGAGGGGAACAAGTTCCTGCATCATATGCACATGTCATCTTCATATCATTTGAGCAGTTGTTCTAAAAGAAACAATATACATACATATTAAATAAATGATTCCAAAGATACATCGTTAGTTAATACTTACCATCACAGGTTTTGAGCCCTGCCACAGTGTCACCTGGCTTATCTCGCCTGGATGAGTATTTGAAGGACGGAGAACAGGTTTTCTTAGCAGCTTATTCACCTGAAACAATAATATATATATAATATTAACAAACTTAATAAATAGTGTTCCTTAAATTGCCCAACTCCTTTAATTTTCATTTTAACACATGCTTTTTTCATACTTGGCCATTCTTTTTCTCCTTGGTTACATGTCTGGCTTTAGTTGTGTTCTCAAGTGGCTGATTGGAGTCCTGTAGACCATGTTGCAATAAACAATAGAACTAAATCAAATAACCCTAGTAAAAGACATTTAAGAAAACTACAGAACATGTAGAAAAAGGTTTACTTTTACCATATTTTTGTCACTCTCGTGGACCTTTGGCTCGGAGCGCAATCTGTTCCTTTCCTTTCGACTCTTCAAGCGCTTTCTTTTCTCCTTTAGCAGACTCTAGAGTGCACAATAACCAGAGTTAAATATTATCACACGATTGATCATATTTTCCAAAATACCTTTTGGAGAGTGTTTGGTTTGTGAAGTAAATGCACTGGAGGTCCATCAGAATCAGTGCTATTAGAACCACTGGTGCTGTAAAGAAAATATTGCTGGGTTTAGAATATGAATATATCATGTCAAGACTGCAACCACGTGCTGGTTAGAATACAAATATACAAGAATACAGACTGACAAGATAGCATAGCCAAGGAAAGATTATGGTTAAGTGTGGTATAAATACCTAGTTTCCAGGTCAGAAACCGTAAAGTTTGAATTAGTCAACGCTTTCCCCAGCCTCTCCTTCACCTTAATGCTCAACAGTGACGTCAGCTCCGTCAAGCAGTAATTGGCCTATAAGAAGACACAGTGGCCTAAGCGTGACTGGAGCTTAGACTTGAACCAAAGGTAGTTATTGTAAGATGAGATGCTGTACTTTAGAGGGATCAGGATCACAGAAGTCAAGTAAAGTGTCACAAAAGCTAAAGCCCAGCGACTTGAGGTCTCGAGTGCTGAAATGTGTCCCTCTCCTGTCACCTATCCAAAGAGAGGGCGATGTATTTGAGACGCTTCTTTGCAGTTTAACAACTTCCTCAAGTGTATTATGTGTGTGTCTGACCCAATGTGGAGCCCCCAAAGGTAGCCTCCATGGTGTAGCTATTTCGGATGCCAAGTCTCCACATGGCGATGCGTCCAGTTCCCTCTTTGCTTTTCTGCACCCGGAACTTGCAGCTTTTAAAAGAAAACTGAGCATCAAAGTTAAAGTTGTGTGTGTGGAAACACTACGACATTTATTAATTTATGCGGGTAAAAAAAAGGATATTACCTTGTTACTGGCATTTTTACTCATCATCAGAGGAAAAACTCTTTCATAAAGGTTTGTTGAATCACTCCGACTATTACAACCATACATAAAGGCGTTGTTTTTACGGTTGTGGCCATGGAAGTCGCAGTAAAGGACAACGTCAGTCTCTGTCAGAAGCCTAACAAGAAGAATGTCAGGAATAAAAATATAACTTTACACAATACTTATGTGTGATGGATTCTTACTTCTCCACCATAATTCTAGTGTGCCACACACAGGGGAAAGCATCTTTGAGAGTCGTTTTGTAGTTTCTATTCAAGTCTCTGCCTGCCAGAGAACAGCGGTAATTGCCCACAATCACGCCATCTGGGTTAAGCATTGGCACAATCTATTAAGGGCATTGAAAAATACAACATGTAGAAGCAAACACTAATAACTTGTAACCACAACAACACAAAAATGAATATGACTACCTTGAATACAAAGGTATCTCTTAGCAACTGAGCATCCGCCGAGTTGCCAAGCAGGAAGTCCAGGAATCCCTCCATCATCCAGGATCCGTTTGTCTCCCCCGGGTGCACTCGCGCTGTCACCACCACGGCTCTTTTGGCTCTCTCTTCACACCTGCTGTCCCCTTGAGACGTTACGGTCATCACATACACAGCATTCCCCGCTAGGCTATGGCAAAGGATCCTTAGCTTGCAGTAGGATGCAATATTTGGATTGGATGAAATGCACTGCAGGTAGCGTTGCAGCTGGGAATATGTGTAGGGATAGCAATGGGACACAAAACAGGTGTCTGATTCGAAAGGGAACTGGAGACTCCAGGTGAGGCAGTACAGGGATTTGGTGTCATACCCATTTGTATTCTAAGAAAAGAGAGCGATGACTAATGTTAACATGGAAAACGTAATGAATGGTGCATAAATAATCTCAGTGTTGCTAATATTGCGAGTGAAACTGATCATATATTACCTTGCAGTTGTGATAATATCTGATGTTGAAGCCAGTGCGTTGCCATCCAACCCCATTTTCTTTTGCAGCCCTTTCAGAATACAGAAGCGGTTTCATGCCATAACAGTAAAGACTGCTGCTCTTCATCAGGTTGACAATGGTGAAGCGATATGTCACCCCAGCCTTCATGTTTCTGACTCTAAAGTAAAACCACTGCGTGTGTTTTTTGGTGTACATGTCACAGCGGACGGTCAGCTCATAGTCAAATGGGCCTCTAATGAAAAAAAGATAGTACATTACGAATTGATCAGACACGAGTAACTGACATAAATGACAAAACTCACACTTGAACAGCCTTCTGGAGGTTTCCACTTTCAAAGCGAGATTCAAATTCGAGGACAAGATCTGTTTCCTTGATTTCAAAACAAGTGGCATGACTGATGGGGCCCTGGCTTCCCCCAACACGTGAGCAGGTAAAAAATGGATGTTCAGTTGCTGGAAAACAAACAATAACGGAAAAGTAAATACAACTAACAGTAAAGAAATGCAAACTTTCATGAAATTGTTAAAAAAGAAAAGAACATATTGTCTCACCATGGTCCACGCTGAACACCACTTTTCCTTTCTCATCTCCAGTTGGCAGAGGCATTCTCTCAGTGCCAGTGTGCTGGTAAAAAGGTTCTGGCTGTGGCGGGTCCCATTCTTGAACACAATCATTTTCAGTACAATTTAGTGACTGGTATGAAGTTTTAAAACATATTAATGTACCTATGTGATGAATTGTGTCATCAATGACTTCACACTCTGTGGGCCAGCGGGGACCGGAGATGGATGGGAAATTAACCAAATCCAGCGGCGCTCGGAGACTCAAAATAGGTCGGTTTCCATCAAAGTTTATAATGAGCTGCCTCGTCTTCAGAGCTTGGTTGAGGTCTATGGATCCTAAATCAAATACATTTTTCCTTTATTAACACAGGGCACAACTAAATATTTAATCTGCACTGAATAACATTAGGATGAGTTTTAGTTTAAAGCAGATTATCCCACCACAAATTACTGCAATTGTTTTGTAAACAAAAGAGCTTATTTAATATATTATGACCTGCACTAGAGTGACATTAGCTCTGTTACAATACTACAATTATTTGTGTTAAAGGTGCACTATGCAACATTGTGGTGAAGGCTCCACCACCGACTTGTCTCCAAAAGCATATGACCTGCCCGATTCCTTTGTCTGAAATGTGCCACAATATTAAATTGAATTAATCTATATTCAATAGCTCAAAATACTTTGGGGAAAGATACATTGTCCCTGTGAGCAGTGGTCACCTCTCCACAGATCTAAGCGTAGGCCACTAAAACCATATCGTGGAACAGTTTAGGTAAGTAATAATATCTCCATGGAGACAAGAACATTGTGCACTTTTAAAATATAGTTTATCAAATAAAAAACCTTCTTACGTGGACTTCTCTCTATGTTTTCCTCCTTATCTTCCTCGGTGTTGGACTCATGGGAGGAAAGTGTCTCCATTTGGAAGGAATTCCACCAACTTTTGATCACAGACGAGGCCATAATAACTTTTTCCACTTCGAGATTCTCCTCTTTCACTGGTTTAAACATAACGTCATCACTTTAGCCTGTGCAAATTGTCATTATTTACAGTTTACGGGCTGCTACTATACATACTATTAGTCTATTACCCAGAATGTAAAGTTCTGTTAAAGCATATGACCTGCCCGAGGAGCTGAGCTAAACTGTTGCACACTTAACGTTAGCTAGCGCGGAATTAAACTCGCACTGCAGTACTGCACATACAATGGTACATTAAGAGTATCAAAATGATAGATTAGAGGTTTACTTACACGTAGATCAGACGCCAGGACCACCATGTGCAAACTAACTTCAATATCACCCACCTGCAAGCGTTGCCTAGCAACCACAACACCACGGTGATCACCAGTCTAGAGGCAGGACAGACTGTCATTTTCTCGCTTCATCATAAAGCTGATATTATATTTTATTTCAATATCTCATCCATGACCACATGATCAGACCTGAACAAGTCTGTCTTTCAAACTCTTAGAACATGTCAACGTCATGAAGTGACTCGCAGACAAAGGGACCCCTAGTGTACTATGAGCATTAAAAAAAAAAAAATCTTTGTAGGCACCTGCTACATTATATTAACACGAATACAATCATAATATTTAGTTTTATCTTCTTTGCCAGCTCCATAGTAAAATGATAAACTTGCTGAAAGAGATTTCACTGGTAGTAACAGTATGCCTATAATGTTAATCTTCTATGGTACCTTAATATGGCCAGATGTTTTACATGGTCAATATTGGGTTTGCATAAGGTTCCTGCGAGCAGCAGAGTAAGAGCATGTGTTTGTAATTTAAGGGGAAATTATGCACACCAGTATACCAAACATGTTAAAAGGCAACATATGGAAAACACGTTTAATAACTTTTTAAATACAAAATGTACATGTAATGTTCATCCCATTCCTGAACATTGACAGTAATCACAACATAAGATATGTACAGAGTTGTAAAATTTCCCCTAAAATACACAAATGTCTGAGGATTTGTGATCAGTTTGATCATGAACCATCTGCATGTGAAGGAGATCATATGGCACAATCTTAACTTGTCAAAGAAACATTCACCACAAATGTCTTAGTTGTAAGTGATCTCAGGGCCTCAACCACAATGTTTTTAAAGTTTAAATAAATGTCAACTTAATAAGGCAGACGGACGTAGATTAAGGGTTATGTGCTATTCAGCTTCCGTTTTTTAATTCTGTCCCGCCAGTTATCTGGAATCGATTCAAAGTTTGCATTTTTCGAAGCCTTTCCCCTAAAATAAAAGCAAATGATTACCAATCACAAAAAAACAAGATGCAGCAATGTTTAATGGAAAGGAAAAAGTTGTGGCATACGTCATGAACTGCTGATGCTTCCATTCCTCTATGGTTTTCTTGTTAAGGATGTCCCTGTCCTCATCACTGGAGCTGCTTTTCTCTTCCTCATCCAGTTCTTTCTGAATACTCTGCCACTTTTTCACCAGCGACGGCATTTTGGTTTTTATTTTCTTTGACTTCAGAAAAGAGGGAAATAAGAAAATACAGTCATTGGCATAATAACGTTTAACAGATGATGTTACCTTATTTTTGGTCTTTTTAATTTTTTCTGTGGGTTTTGGCGGAGGTGGTTCTGAGGGTGGTTGTGGGGGAGGCAGTGGGGGGAGTGGAGGCTGTGGTGGCATAGGGGGCTCAGAAGGCACTAGAGGAACAGCAGGCACACCCCAGTAAGCAGCCACTGGCAATATCGGAGCTGTAGAACAGAAGAACCCGATTACTTTACTGGTGTTGATTACATAACATGCACTATTTAACTTCTGTTGGAAAGTGCCACCTGCTTGTCTCTATGGAGATAGCATTGCCAAGAATGTTCCACATTATGGTATTAAACTGATCAATCTTCACAGATTTTCAAGCTATTTTGAGCAATAAAACATCCATAATTAAGCAAATGAAACAGAGGTGTTCAATGCCATACTGAGACAAAACAATAACATCTATTGAGACAAGCCACACACAAACCTTTATTTGTATTCAAATAAAGTAAAATTTCAGTATGCGTACCTGCACTTGCAATCGGTTGAGTGTAACGTATGGGATTGCTTCCAATTGTAACAGTTTTACTTGACTGACCAGCTTTACGTTTGAGTGTCCTCCCAAAGGCACTTGACTCTACAATCTATTTTAATGAGATGGGGGGGAAAAAAAGCATTAGTGTATTTTGAACTCAAAGTTTCAAACAAAAGACCTTTTTTTAACCTTTGTGTGGATAATGCCGGGTGGCAGAGGAGGTCTTTCACTGTCCTCTTCTGTACCAGGGGCAGGGGGTTCCCCATCATCATCATCCATCTCCATCTCCACCTCCATGATCTCAGAATCGCTGTCAGGCAATGGCGGAGGCGTTGGTGGAGAGTCTGGGGGCAATGGTGGAGGAGGTGAACTGCTGAAGAGGGGCGGTGGGGGGCTACTTGGAAGAGGAGGTTGGGATAAGGTCCAGGATGTGCTGGGTTTAGTAGCAGATGATCCTATTTACAAGCAAAAATGTTTACATTTAGTTACAGTAGGTATGAACGCACTGCGAGACGTGCAACAAACTGATCAGTTAAATATAATATGCATCCTATTGATGACAGCAGTGTGCAAACTGACCTCCTTTGGCATCCTCTTCCTCGTCCTCCTCTGCAGGAAAGTCCCACTGTGATGCACCAGTCCGCTCGTTCAGATAAAAATACCGCCTGTGTTCTCTAGAAAGTGGGACAACAGAGATAAAAGGAAACGGTCTTAGAAACTGAAATTACAACTGACTGAATGGTATGATACCCTGTGATGTGGGAATAGAGACACATGACCAAAAGAAGTACAACGGCAACTTCTGTTGCTATATACTTGTATATACACTTCTTGTTGTTGCCATCAAACATTTTTGCTTCACCAAAGGGCATAAAAGTATTCATAACCCCTTGCACATCATGGTTGCCCCCAGCTTTTATTTGGACAACCACTTCTTCCCAGGAGAAGAAGAAAGAAAAATATAAATCACACAGACAGCACATATGCATAATAAAACATTTGTTCGATCATATTAGAACATGAAAGAGATGGTCTGACCTGCTGGAATCCCGTCATTGCTTCATCTTCACCATTTATTTGTTCCATCAGGTTGTTTCCAGGGTATCACTCTGTGTGCCGCGCAATCTGGAGCTGAAGTCCTGTAAAATGCAAAGTGCTCCCAGGCCAGCAGCCTTCCTAGTATATATATCCCTCCCCTCTACCAAGTTGTCTACTGGAACCTAATTTAGTCTACAAATGCCTTCTCAAAGACATTTAAAAAAGTTTGTTCTAGAGAGTTCCCTGTGACACGCATTTATCACAATGCAGGCTGGCCCAAACTGGAGGACTACATCGAACTTGAAGGAGATTTCTGATTTGCGTTTGAATCCGTTCAGACGTGTTAAGCTTCTCCCCAAGTCATGTAAAAGTCAGCGGTTTCTGCAGTGGAGCAGCTGGTAGTCACACTGTAAGACTTTGGGGACGAGGGAGTTTAAAGGTGTGAAAGGTAAGGAGCGCGTACCTGTCCCAGTGGCAGGACCAGCCTTTAGGTGTGGCGTTAAGTTCGTAATATTTTATGTGTTCAGCAGCTTCCTGCAGCCTGCGGCGAAGATACATCCCATTCAAAGCACCCTCCCTCCAGTCAGAAATCCTTGTCTGTGAAAGTCAGAGAAAAAACAAACATGCATGAAGCCAATGATAAAAATATTGCTGTGGTTATTTTTGCATCAACAGTGTTGAAAACAAGCTACACAAATAATGTGTGACCTTTTTTTTTTTTTTACATAAAAGGCAAGCTGAATATGTTCAAATATTTAACCTAAGATACAGTATACAGTTGTGCGATATCTTCCTACCTCTGTTTGCAGAAGAAGAAGTTGAAAATTTGAGATTGTTTTCTTATTTATCCCTAGAAACTCCATCTTGCTGGTTAAGGTGTTGGCAAGTTCTCCTATCTGGAACTATAATAACTCTGCATAAAGATACATTCCAATAGACCTGCATAAATGCTACAGTACGTTTTAGTGATAGAATGTTTTTCAACCTTGAGCTCTGGTGTTTCCACTTCTTCTTTAGTTGGATTTGTTGCATCAGCGTCCTCAGGATTTTTAGTTTCCATTTCTGTCTCTTCTTCTTCTTCTTCTTTTTCTTCTTGCACAGCACTATCAATGGCCTTTGGGAGAGCTGAACGACAAATAGAATGCTTATAACATTGATCATTCTTGACAGTTCATCTCAAACTGGCTACCTGTCTCGGTGCTTTCTGGTGTGTTAGAACTTCTGCTGTTAGACTCTGGGCTAATCGCACCAGGGAAGGCAGTTTTCCAGCGTTTCTTCTTGAACAAAGAATTTGTCGCGTCTTGACTTGCGTCAGAACAAGGACTAGAGCCTCCAGCACTCCCATCACCATCTTCAAGGGCTCTCAATTCAGCCTGAAAGGAATATACATTAGAATCCTTTAATAAAATCTATGTTTCACTTTGGATATAAACTCACTTTTTTCCGTTCTAGGGCCAACTCCAGCTCCTCTGTATCTTCCTCGGGCCCATCAGTGTCCGAGTTATCCGTTAACAGTTTCTTGACAAGCACATCTTTGTCACTGAGAGCAGAGTCTTGGTCCAGAAGTTGCACAGAAGGCGATTCTATTGAAGTTCCACCCTCTCCATCAGAATCCACAGACTGTTCGGTCTCGTCCAAACCTTTAAGTAGTTTCTTTCTCCACTTTTCTTCTGCCTCTTTTACTTCAGAAGGAATTAAAGGGCCCAAAAGAGAAGCAGCAACTCCACAACGCTCCTCTTCTTCGTTGGTAAGGGCCACAACACTTTCAATAACCTCTTTCTATAAAACAAAAATTGCAATTTGAAAATCCATTGAACTATGTATAATTGTTGACACACATTCAAAACCAATCCTACCTTTGCGTTAGTCTCGATCAATGCAATGTCTTTGGTTGCCACTTCTTCTATAACAGGATCTTCATGAACGGTGCCATTTCCATTGACATCGGAGCTAAGCAAAATAATAATAATAATAATAGTTTTAATAATACTACTACATTCTCTATACACTCTCTACAGGCCTCTATAAAAGTAATACATGCAAAATAGCCACATCGACTTTACTTGTTCGTTTGTTTTCCCAGACTTTGCACTTGATCAGCCAAATAATGAGGCAACTCCCAAGAAACTTGATTAGTCACTATATTCCAATAGTAGTAGCAGCCAGAGTTGTCGTCCCATACTTCTTGCCAGTCTCCCATTTCAACTCCCACTGCAAAAGGGCATTAATGGCAGTGTGTCAAAGAGGTTTCTAGCTCCAATCCTAAGATAAAAGGGAAGTACCTCCAGCTAATGAGTCCTGAGTGTTGTATTCAAAAGCCGCATCTGTGCTTGGTTCTGCCAGAGCTTCTGTACCATCAGATTTCTGAGTACTATTTTTCTCAGTTGGTGGTACAGATGTATTTATATCAGAAGCTTCACCGTCTGTGGCTGGCAGGGTAGTTATTGCATCAATTTCCTGTGAAAACAATTGATTAACATGTGAAATTGTAAAACACCTTGATTCACGCAAAGACAATTTCACTTACAGCCATAAAATCGGCCAAAGTGCTGTCGATGTCAGTAGACTGGTTGTGCTTTGAGTTTACTGGGGCCTTCACTTCAGCATCTTCATCGTCACTGTCTTCATACGCGCCAAGCAAAGACAGGCCCTCTACGCACAACCACAGTATTCATTAATAACAACACTTGATAGGGGGTCATTTCCACAAACATATTACGTACCCGTGGCCCTGACGGCGGGAGCCTTTGTTTTGGATGGCCTTTCTTTGAGGAATTTGTGCCCATCTCCGTCTTGTTCATCTGCAAAGAAAACCTATGTCATAAGTGTTTGTGTGCATAGCTAAAATCCTAATAAAACAATTGAAGACGTGTTTAAATTAAGAAGAACATTGTAATATAACATGGGAACTATACAGTAATTCAAGCAGCACCAGGACTAGCATTTTGCTAGCCACATGCGCTAAGGTGAAACCTACCTTCCGATCCCGAGTGCGTTTCTCCGGAATTCACACCGCGTGAACCGGGAGGTGAAAGTTGCAAAATTGTCCTCCGACCAACTGCCCCGCCTGCAAAACGATTTTTCTTACCCATTATTACAAATCACGGGGCCTGTTGTCGCGCCGTCGTAGCACGGCTGCTGTTTTAGCCTTTAGCTGTAGCCACAAAGAAAGCAACGATAAACTTCCGGGTCGCGCTGTCACGTGTCATGCTCCATCCGCATGTGCAGCGTAATAAAGCTGCAGTAAATCCAGAAGCTACCACCACTGTGTACATCGGTGCTAACAATAATATACGGACACAAAGTTCGAAGTAAATGGTGCTCGTTAATTATGAAACTAGTAACAATGATTGAAGTCTTCCGTCGACGTGTGCCTGTTTGGAGCGACTGAGGAGCAACATGGGATGGATGTCTGAATAGTTTGATTTCACGGTAACCGGGGAACCTCCCACTGATGTCGGACTATAAGACTCCACTGCAGCCTCCTTCGGGGCTCGGGGCTTCAGCTACTGGGTTCGGGGGCAGAGCAAGCCCATTTTCTCTTAAACAAAGTATAATGGGCGCTTCACCGTCGCCTGTTTTCCATTGGCTCCATGATGTTGCCGCTGTCACTTTCCACAAAGCCAGGAGGACACTATTCCAAGCAGGAATCCTGTTTTGTGCCCTGGTGCTGCTGCTGTGGGTTTCTATCTTTCTGTATGGGAGCTTTTACTACTCCTACATGCCCACTGTCAGCTTCTCCACCCCTGTGAACTTCTACTACACTGCAGATTGTGACAGCTCTGAATCTGCGCTCTGCTCCTTCCCAACTGCCAACATCTCCTTCATGAAGAACGAAAAGGAACAAGTGATGGCAAATGGACAGCCCTACCGCATCTCTGTGGAGTTGGAGATGCCCGAGTCTCCTGTGAACGAGCATCTGGGCATGTTCATGGTCAAAATGACTTGCTACACTAAAGGTGGGAAGGTCGTGTCATCTGTGGGCCGCTCAACCATGCTTCACTATCGTTCCAGCCTCCTGAAGACCATGAGCACTCTGCTGTTCTCCCCTCTTCTCGTAAGTGGGGTGGCTGAACAGAAGCAGCTCATCGAGGTTGAACTCGTCTCGGACTACAAAACTAACTCGTACCAACCTACTGTCGGCGCTGTCATCGAGGTCCAGTCCCGGAGAGTGCAGATCTATTCATCTCAGCTCCGCGTACACGCTTACTTCACGGGTGTACGCTACGTCTTGTACAACTTCCCTTTGACCTCTGCGGTGATTGGTGTGGCCACAAACTTTGCGTTCCTCAGTATCATTGTGCTGTTAAGCTACCTGCAGTTTCTATGGGGTGGCATTTGGCCTCCAGAGCAAGTGAAGGTTAGGGTGATGATGGGCGATAACAGCCGCATGCAGCAGAGGAAGCATGAAGTCAAGAAACGCATGGAGAGGGAGAGCTCAATGAAGGAACTCAATTCTCCTAAAGTGGTTGGCCCTATGTACGAAGAAGCTGGCTCAAATCAAAATGACACGGAGGAAGAGAAGACTCTCTCATTGAGTGAAGATGCCCTTGGGTTTGAGGTGCCAGAAACTGCAGTCGAAGAGTCTCATGATTTGCAGGGTACAGAGGAGGAGAGCGAGACCATGCTGCGCCAGAGACCTGGAGCCTGGATGAGCCAGTGAAATGCTCTGCCTTTCAAAGCCAAAGTGGAATAGACTAATGACAAACAAAATTGAATTTCAGTAAATGTAAAAGATTGGGATTTGTATTTTGTTATTCTTTAGGCACTTTGGCTTTCCATGGCGGCATCATCTCACATTAAGCATTTTCTGTTTATCAATGATGCACTGCTTTGGCTGACATCAACATGAACGTATAAGCGTACAGGTTTTTAAGCTTTAAGTAACCAAAACATTTATTTCTGTTAATAATATATAACAATTTTGCTCCATTAACCTAATTTTCTTTTGGTTTTACTGTTTTATTTGTTGTTTGTTTTGATACAACAAAGTATGTAGTAAGTTATTCTCACAACCGGACAGGCACCATTCCAATTGAAGCGCACTGAATGTTCTTGTCCAAAAATTGTCATTGAAAATACAGACTTGAATGACTATTTTTGGCTAATTTTTGGGCTTATTTTAAATGTTGTGTTTTGTCCGAAAGTGATATTCCTGGTTCAGTGAAGAGACAGTGGTTTATTAATAAAGTTGGTATAGTACAGTAGTGCAAGGTGTAGTAAAGTGGCAATATGAAGCAAATTTCAGATTTTGTGGCCTATAGGCTTTATTAAACGGGAAAGGACAGAGTGAATTGGAAGAGAAAAGGGAGGACACGCAGTAAATTGTCGAACTCATGACACTGCGGCCATCTGCACTTGGAACCTGGTATATGTGTTCTGTGCCATAACCACTCGACCACCGGGCAGTACAATTTGAAGCGAATGTCACACAAGGATGTCTTGTGATGCAATCTCACAGAAGGACTCAGAGCTCAATTTGATTTGGTAAAAATGCCCCCCAATAATCCTAAAAGGGTTGTTATTAACTTCTCAGAAAAAGAAAATCTCGCCTAAGGGGAGTAAAGTACAGGACATGTATCAAAGATCTACTGTGGTGCAACTCTATGTGATCATGGGCACATGTTGCGTTAGATAATTTGTTACAGTTACAGTAAATGAGTTATCTCTAAATCTGTTTTCATTCCAACAACACTCCCTATGTTTTATTTTCCATTTATTTATGAAACATATTCAAGAAGTGTTACACAGATACAACTAGGTCATTGCATTTGGAATATGTTCATGAAATTTTCTGTTTCTGTTTACAAGATGGTAGCAAGTTTAAAAACATAATTTGTGTCACATGCTATTACTACTAAAAATAATCAAATAAAAAAGTTGGTTCTGTTTAAATTGTTTATTTGCAAATATATTTGACCACAATTTACCCCAATGTTTTACCACCAATCAAATATGACAAAAAAAATTTACATTTACCTATTAGTTTATGCTTTTTATCTTACTAAATAGTAAACCAAATCAAAAACATGTACGCATTTGGGGTTTGGATCTGGCTGAAACCATGAGAGTTTTGTCTGTATCATTGTCTCGTACTGAGCTCTTTTTGAAGCTAAATAGAGGAGATATTATGGGCCATTAGCAAGATTTTTCAATGCCACAGACTCACTCTGTCAAATAAATAATGCATTGGCGGTGATAGAGCATCTACTAATTTAATTCAATCCTTTATCATTTTGAATTTAGCCTCAGCAGCTGCTCTCAGTCTCTAAATAAACAGTGTCTAACTTTAATGTTATGATTTACAGAAAATATGTATCTTCTCTAATGTGTATTCTCTAAATCTATTAATATTGGCAAATGATTGTCTTTTACCATATATGGTTCAAATACCAGTGCCCCCGCTCCAGACTTGCATGCCCAGTTTTGAGTGGCCCACTTGAGGTGTTCTGTGTCCGACCTTTCAGTCACATAGCTCATAGTAAAGGACGTTTAAGAGTCCTGTTGCTCCTCACTGTGCTGTCCCTCCTCTGTTACCTCAGCACTATTCTCACTGGTCACTTTCGGTGTGTCTTCTTCAATCTCGGGATCGGGACAGTCTGCCCACCGGCCCACTCTCTTCACACCTTCATTCACCGCTGGGGCGTTCACACAGGGGTTGTGATCATAGATAATAAGTTTTAACCCTTCCATGTGAGATAAACCTGGGAAGTAGCGTATTTTGTTTCGATCCACATCAATAACGGCAAGACAGTGCATTTCTAACAATACTGGTGGAAATTCTGTTAATTGGTTTCCCGCAAGCCAGATACTTTTCAGCCCATGTAATCTTTTTAGTTCTTCTGGTAAACTCTCTATCTGGTTGTAACCCAAGTGCAGAGTTTTTAGATTGGGGAGTTCACATATTACCTTGGGGAAAATAGTGAAGCAATTAGTCTCCAGCCACAAAGTATTAAGCTCCTTGAGATTTCTAATTTCAGAGGGGAGGCTGTACAGCATGTTGTTGCCCAGGTAAAGGATGCTCAGCTGGGGTAGTCTGCAAACCGCTTCAGGGAAATCTTCAAAGCAGTTACAGTCCAGAGCCAAGAGCTGCAGGTTCCTCAGCCGCTTTAGTTCAGGTGGTAGGCTGCTGAGTTTGTTGCTGCTGAGGTAGACCTTCATGAGTTCCTCAAAGACACAGGTAGAGGCAGGCAGGCGGCGCAGCTGACGACTGCTTAGGTCCAGCGTCCGATCCAGTGGCATTTCCTTCAGCTCTCCCACCAAGAACTGCTGTATGCGTTCAGAGGGGATGAAGGTAATGACGCCTCGCATGGCATTTCCCATCTTTACTTTCAAGTGGATTTCAGATCATGCCTCCATCAATATTTGGCTATAATAGACAACAATTACAATATGAAAAAAAATCTGATTTAAGTAGATATTAAATTTAACTTAAATTCTGTAAATCATTATAATATTTTCAAAGCACTTACTTTCATCATGCTGATGTCATGACCTCAAACACCAGGACATTTGTTTACTCAGCCGAGTAAGATGAGACAGTCTCTGGACAGATATTCTCCGTGCAGGCGATTATCTCTCTGAGGCTCTCGGCTTTGTCCTGACTTTTGAGGGCGATAGCAACCACTGGCTGCTTTCTCCTCCCTGTTTGTGCCTAATGAGTTTTTCCCCCCTCCTTTTCAACTCTAACCCAAGACAGAGGTGTGATCAGTTGCAAAGGCAGAAGAATAGCTTGGAATAGTTCATACCGAGGCAACATTTGTGTAAAAGTTTAATTCAGGGCAGGAATATATATATATATATATATATATATATATATATATATATATATATATATATATATATATATATATGAAAGTATTTCATTTCCCTTAACCTTATCTGAGGCCACCTCTGTTTTCTGTTGACAGACAGCCTGCTCAAGCACATATCCACCTTATCTGCCTTGCCTCAAGCAGACAGGGGCGACATGGACTAATGCCAAGCCGGCATAAAATGACTGGGAAAAAAACAATATTATCATGTAGTTTTCAATGTGGGATTGAAACAAATGGCTGCTTGAAAGTGTTCAGTTTTGAACTGTTTGTTAATCAGCTGTAGCCTAAACAATCAGCAATATATTTTGTATCTAAATGTATACAATATCAGCATAAAGTAACTTTTAACTGGTGGCCTAATGTTTGTATACGGAAGTACTCTGCGGGTTGAGAGGTCAGAGTGCAAAGGTTTTCTGTTTTTTACTCTGAACAGCCATCTTGGATCTAAATGCTAAGAAGAGAAATTGATGCGGTAAGTTTGAGTGCTTTTTTGGTTTTTAATTGTCTCTATGGGTCTGATTTCCTGTTAGTCGTAATGTTTTATCCGCGGGTTTAGTCACGACACCACCCCGGGTCTGAGCTCCTCTGGCCCCGGGTCTGTGACTGTGGTTGTGTCTCACGGAGCCGTGTCCATAGACACAGCTGACTCTGGCTCTGTCTTTGCTCTGCAGGGCCTGGTGTTTCTCACAGATGTGTGTAGTTTTACTGTGGAATAATAAAGTGTTAATTGTCTTCAGAGCCATTACACGCACTCGCTATTTTAGCATGGTTTATTTTTTAAGCTGACAGGGAGCGTAGCAAAGTAATTTAGCTTGTGCTAATGTTGCTGGAGCTAAGTAGCTTTAGCATTGGTGTTGGATGCATGTTTTAGTAAGTCAAACTTTGTTTTTCTGCCTAGCATCTTTGACCAAAATAAGAGCTTGGTTATTTTTTTCAACTTTAAGTTTCTTCGATTAGTTAAAACTTGGCTAAAGAAAAAGTCACGTTATTATTTTGAAAGTTCAGACATTTCACTTGAAACAACAAAATCATGTTACGGTTTTTATTTGATAATAAGGAATACGTGAAAATAAGATTCATTTATAATAATTGATTGATTTGTTTGAGTAGACTTAACCCGGTTCTGTATATTTTAAATTGTTTTATATAATTTGTCTTGTGTTATTGAATGGTGAGGGCTCAAGTTCATTTTGATGATCTACAGAGTAACGTTAAATATACAATTAAATCACACATACTGTATAATACTGACTGCCCTTTACTTTATCCCACACTCCATAGACATTTTTTATACAACTGGTTGGTTGATCTCTTAATACTATACATTCTGAAATTATTTTTGTACAGGAGGCTAAAGGCATGTTTGGAGCTAGAAAAAAATTTCCTGATTTTGTGGAGGTAGTCGATAATGACTTCACAGATGATGGCATGTACTACAACCAGCAATCGATGTTTCCCCATCGGACAGACAAAGACGTGAGTGGTCTTCATTAATCTGTGTTGTGTAGAAGATGAGCTTGAGACTTACATTATTTCTTGATCTCTGATATTATCCTGAAGATGCTGTCTTCTCCCTCACCGTCGTCATCAAGCCAACTATCACAGCTTGGTGCAAGTTTGTACGGTACACAAAGTAAGTTATTTAGCTATTTAATTGTCTTTTACACTCATTAGTGTCAGAGGTGTCGTGAATATTGACTGAACATGCTGTGTACTTAATGCCTGTTGTAAGGATCCGTCTCTGACTGTGCTCTTACATTTTCATGAAAATCTTGTATTTTTTGTCAGCAGGTGCACTTGGTTTCTCGGTAAGGGGAATGGGCAACAGTACACCTCAGTTAAACCGAAATCTTACTCAAGGCAACCAGTTACCAAGTCATATTACCCCCACAACAGGGGTCCCAACCATGTCCCTTCATACACCTCCATCACCAAGCAGGTACAGATACTCGTGTATTTCAATGAACCAGGGTCAGCTTAGATACCTCACAAATCATCACCTGAAAAGAAACGATACAATGAAATCTACTCATATTTGATTATGGTAAATAGGGGGACTTTGCCAATGAACAGGAACATGCTAAATCACTCTCAAGTTGGTCAAGGCCTTGGGATCAGTGGCAGAACCAACAGTATGAGCAGCTCTGGACTTGGAAGCCCAAACCGAAGCTCACCAAGTATCATCTGTATGCCCAAGCAACAGCCAGCACGCCAGCCCTTCACCATCAACAGGTAGCGTTGTTGTACCAGGCTCAACAATTGCAAAATGGTGATAATACTAACTGAATTTTGATTGTGCTTAGCATGTCCGGCTTTGGAATGAACCGTAATCAGGCATTTGGAATGAACAATTCATTATCAGGGAGCATCTTCAATGGCACAGGTTTGTCCAAGCCATGCATGCATACACAATATATTTTGATTGTATATTTGAGATAATTTCTCTTGATTTATAATGTCTATGCAGATGGTAGTGACAACATTACAGGGCTGGATCTGTCAGATTTCCCTGCATTAGCAGATCGGAGTAGAAGAGAAGGGACTGGAAACCCTACAGCAGTGCTCAGCCAGCTCTCTGGTCGGGCTCCTTATGGTAACTGAAAACGTGGATTACCCATCTTTTTTAGCAAATCTTTTGTTAATATATTATCTTTCCTCTATGCACTCAAGTTGGCATGGTGACTAAGCCATCTACTGATTCAACACAAGATTTTTCTATCCACAACGAAGACTTCCCAGCACTTCCTGGTCCAAACTATAAGGACCCAACGTTAAACAGCGATGACAACAAAAATGTATGTTTCTGTTATTGTTACACCTAAAATACATGTGTAATGACTCAGTGTTACAGAATGTGTTTTAAATATTCTTCAGAATTTAAATGTCACAACCAAAAACTCATGTAACACGGATGGGCCAAAGTTCCCTGGAGACAAGCCTGTATCGGTTCAGAATAATAATAACCAGAAGAAAGGAATCCAGGTGTTGCCTGATGGTAAGCTGCGCTTGAAGCTCTCCATTATCTGCTGTATTTGTTGTTTGTGTTGTGATATGTTTAAGCTCTGTGTTATTCTCCTGATAGGTCGGGTGACAAACATTCCTGGAGGAATGGTAACGGACCAATTTGGGATGATCGGCCTGCTGACTTTTATCCGTGCCGCTGAGACCGATCCAGGGATGGTTCATCTGGCACTAGGAAGTGACCTCACAACCCTTGGGCTTAACCTGAACTCACCTGAGTATGATGACCGTTATAAAGGCTACAAGCCTTGATTTTGATAAGATCTGTGATTTATAATTTCAAACTAGCGTTCATTTCACACCCATTTAAACATGTCCAGGAGCATTAACATTTGAGAGAAAGATTAAATATGAACTGCTAAAGTAATAAATAAATACATATTTGCATTTCAGAATGTTTGTGGAGATCTAAACTACTAAAGTCATTTTCATTAAAAAACAGAAAATGTACCTAAATGTTACCTAAATACAGCTTTTCTGATTTGATACTTGTGCCAAATTGTAATTTTGATTCTATTGCGATACATTGTGCTGCCCTTCTCCTGCATGTGTTAAATTATGAATGTTATGTAGTTTTAACTGTTGTGATAGTACCTTTTTTCTCTCACAGAAATCTATACCCAAAGTTTGCGTCGCCTTGGGCATCAGCACCTTGTCGACCTCAGGACATTGGTATTTTCTTTTTTATCAGACGATATATTACAATGCTCTAGTTAAAGATGAATGGTTTTGCCACACAATTTCCCATTTTGGCCAAAAATATATTTTGTGCATTTCTTTTCAGACTTTCATGTCCCATCTGAGTATTTGACCAATATCCACATAAGAGACAAGGTACTAACCCTTTTTTTTAAATTAATATGTATTGCAACAGAAAATGGAAATGAGCCTAAACAAATACAAAAGTAAGTCTGTGGTTGCTTCTCTAGTTGGCTGCCATTAAACTGGCTCGATATGGGGAGGACCTGTTGTTCTATCTGTACTACATGAATGGTGGAGACCTACTACAGCTTCTGGCAGCAGTTGAGCTGTAAGTAACCCGTCCACACTAACCACTGTGGGGTTTTCTACATTAATTATACGTACATCATCTGTTAGCTTTAATCGGGACTGGCGGTACCACAAAGAGGAAAGAGTTTGGATAACACGAGCGCCTGGCATGGAGCCCACCCTGAAGACCAATACTTACGAACGAGGAACATACTACTTCTTTGATTGTCTTAACTGGAGAAAAGTAGCCAAGGTATGTTTACAATATTTATTGATGAATATTCAGTATGTTTTTTGTATCTCATCCTTCGTAAATTGTGTAGGAATTTCATCTTGAATATGACAAGCTCGAAGAAAGACCTCATGTGCCAACAACATTCAACTATAACCCAGCACAGCAGGCCTTCTAAGGCCGACCGGTCCAAGGCCACAGCGACTCATGTACACACCAGTCTGGCTCCAGGACTTTGGGGCAGTTTACAGTTTGGTTTTTAATCCGTGAGGATGCTACAGGGCTGTTTGACTGCAGAAGCTGTGGCCACTGTCACATTGTCCTGCCTTTTCCATATACATGCTGCCCAAACACCAACACTTGTTCTGATTTTATCTTTTCTGTTGCTCCCGTTATCAGTCTTGTTTTGAGCAGGGTCTGTGATGTTTACACCTGAGTTTGTAATGTTTATTTCTCTTTAAGGACTCTCCACACAAGGCGTAAAATCAGATTTTAAAAACGTTTGAGAAAAGCAGGGAAATCAAACTCTTCTCAAATATAAGTAAATATAGAGAGACGTGCAGTGTTTATTGTTGCACTACGTTTAGTAATAAAAAACACAGAATTGATTTGTGCTTTTTTATGTCAACACTCCATAAAATCTCTTTATTCGGGGAGTGCAACAACGTAATTCGCTGCATACTTTTTTTTTACATTCTTTATACAATTCTTCTACTCCAGACAGACCCGTTTAGTTTTTTTTTTAAACAAACTTTACCGTTGCTATTTTCTGAGTTCTGTGCGGTTCAGGCGAGTAAGAGACTACATTTGTTTTCACAAATGTGCAGTTGTCCGCAGAAAGAGGTAAATGGCTACACAATTTCCCTCAGAGCAAGCAAAACTTTCCAGTCTGTTAAATTTTTTGTAAGAAATGTGTAATGTAAATGTTTGATTCTTTGCATCACATAATTTAGTATGTACAGATATGTATATATGATTGCTCTATATAAATATATGTATGTACATATATATTGACATCTATTTTGGAAGAAATTTGCCCTGCCTTGTAACCTAGTTTTTAATGGGGTGAGCAGCATGGTGCAATATGTAGATGTTACAGAATATTGAGCTGGTGGGCAGCGTGTCACTTGGCACTGTGGACATTTATACAAATAAGGTATTTGTTTCATACCTCAAGCTAACGAATGAGGGTTAAGTGAAAGCTGTTTAAACAGCATTGGCAGCATTTCATTGGATGAGGAAACTGAAGAGATGAGACCAATCTTGTACTTTTTAGGTTTTATTTGTATTAAAGATAAGGCTTTACCGACTGTTTATTCTATATTTGCACCACAAACACGAACATTGTTAAAGTGCATTTATTAGAAAATGGATTTGGAATGACAACCTACAAATGTATCCCTTCAACATAGAATATGTGTGTACACCTGAACTGTACATTACTGACATACAGTAAATTACTTGTGCCAGTTTAACATCTTATGTATTAAGACTTCCAAATGTTCACATTTGATACAGCCAAATGGCACTAATGGGGACAACAAAACTGAAAACAGTAGTTTGATTAACTACCAAATTAAGACATTAAATAAAATGGACCTCTGATTAGCAAGAAACAGATGTCAAACACTTGCAACAGCTGTTCACTCTGACCCTGCGCTCATGACAAAATATCCTTTAAAATGATGCACAAGTCTTGCAATGCTACAATAAAACATTTCATAAAAAGCTGAAGTGTCAACGTTTTAGTTTACAAAGATGTGGTGCGTAACAGGTGCACATACTGTAATTAGGTACATTCTAGTAGCGCAGGCTATTTTTCACATTTCATATTTTAACAGCATAAGCACCTTCGTCATGGTTTTGGCAACAACTCTTGGTTTCACAAACATTTTTAGTTTAGATCATTTTGAAGCGGTCTCAGAAACAGCTGAGCTGCTTGAATTTTCCCCAGCGTTGGAAGCTTGTTCTGTGGAAGAAAGACAAAGACATTTTAGAGAAAGTAATGCCTCATTTGCGCAAGAGCGGCCCATGGTAAAAAAGGTAGTCATCTGGATGCTTTTGAAATAGTTTTAAACATTGTCAAGATGACTACCTTTGAAAACTTTAGACCGTTACAGAGTTTGTTCTGAAAATAAATCAAGTGTCAGTGCTCCTCCAGCATGATACAAATGGTATAAAATAAAGCCCATTATTTTCCACCTTTGTCTTTCTTTTCCTGGGTCTCTTCTGCTGCAGTCTTGTCTGCTCTGAAGAATATCCTGGCACTGCTCAGTGAAAAGTACAACAGCTCAAACTCCTGTAGAAGTGGAAACAAAAACATGGAGACTTTGTAAGTAAGAGGTTTAACATTTGAAAAATACACATTGGGCAAAGACTATACCTGAAGATATACATCGAGCCTCTTCTGTGTGAGATTCATTGTTTGCAAGAGTTTTTCATCCTGACTGGTTGACTGGACCGTCTGCTCCTTCACTACAGCGTTCATCTCTCTCTTGTATTTATCCCGGACTGCCTGAAACCAGTGCAACGAGTCAAACTCCAGGTACTGGTCCAGCAGCTTCAGAATGTAGGCCACACCTAATACAGAAAAATGAAATACCATCCCATGAGAGCAGTAATTTAACATCCAAAATGATTCAAACAACTTCAAGTATTTACCCATGGCAAAACCGTCGTCTGTAAAGGCCGCTCCAGTTTTATTTTTCTTGTTCAGTTTCTCTTTGCAGCTGATGGAATGCTCTACAAAATTAACAGTCTAAAAAACAAAAAGGGATTTACTTTTTAACAGATGTGAAAACAAAATTAAAATCCCTTGAAATAGTAGATAATGTAAATTACCAGAGGAGGTACAATCATGTAGAAGTTTCTCAAATGCATGTTTTTTGTGCTGCGAAACTCTGGTGCAAACACTGCCACGAGCATCTTGAAATACTCCGTCCCCTCGGCAGAGTTACTGGTCAGATCTCCCAACACGGCATCTAAAACGCTGGAAAATGGACAATTTAAAAAAACGTACATTTCCAAAAGTATGAGAGACAGGCTTGATGTACCAGTCTGCAGTGCCCCCTACAGGCGTAACGATAAAACAAGAGAAGTAATGTGTTGAGTCAGTAGATTTCATACCCGGCAGCTCTCTGGGTTTCTGCGGACAATCCCTCTTCCTTTACCAGCTCCTCAAAGTTTACAATGTCCTCCAAATCCGGAACAAACCTGGAAACATTGAGGCACAAAACTTACAAATGATAAATAAGTGGCACACCGGGACAGAGAATGTGTGACTGACCTTATGGCGCTGCTGCAACAGTGAAGCCCTCCTGAACGGATCATTCGCACATAACCCATCGCATTGCCTAAAAAGGAAGAAACGAAAAAGAGAAGCAAGGGGTGGGCAACTTTAGAGTCATTTTTATTAGACCAACATTATATTATTGTGTAAACGTACCAATCTGACCGATGAGTTGTCTGAATTGATCCAAGTAACTCTGGCCGTCGGGTGTAATGCCGAGTTTCCTTATGCCACGGTTAAATTTCTCAGCTCGTTCGAATGGATACTACAAAAGAAAGGTCTTAAGTTGGACAGTTGTGTCAATGAGCAATACAAAACAAAATATTGCAGCTTTTGAACGGTGAAAAGCCCTCGAAAGTTCAGTCACGGCAGCCACAGACCGACTGCAGTAACTGAACTTGTATTTCTTTCACGACTCAATTTGTATTTTTCCAATCTCATATTGTTAAGTCTCAAAAGAAAAAAACGCTTGAAGCTTAAAGGCACAATAGGTAATTTTTCTGGTAGAGTCCACCTGCTCTTCTCCATAAAGATGTAATTACGTCATCTGAAATCTTTGCATTTATTCAAATAAAGGTGCTCGCCTTGCCACAGATCTGACCTGTTATAACTATATGCCATTATAATGAATTGGGACGGACCCGGAAGTTAACAACACCATTACATCTCAACAGGTAGCAGACACTCCATCAGAAAAACCACAGACTGCAGCTTTAACACTGATTAGTTCCAAAATAACTGCAGTAATACAGTATATATCATTTTCTTATCGAATCCCAGCGTTATATTCTTAAAGATTTCCCCACGCTAACGCAGTCTCACCTTCTGATCGGACTGGTCCTTGGTCTCCCTGAAGAAGCGGATGTCTTTGATCAGTCGGGACTTGATGTGCTCGTCGTACATGAACTGGCTGAATATGTAGAACTTCTTGCGCAGAAACTGGTACGTAAAATTCACCGTGGTGTTCATGATGCCAGTGCCGTGCGTCCGGATGGAGTTGGCGATGTGCCGGATGTTGATCGTGTTCAGGTGCTTGTTGTTACTCGCCTTCTCAATGAAGATCTGAGCAGAACAAACAGACAAATTAATCGAAGCAAGAGAATAGAATCATGTAGTGAACAATATAGTAAAATCTAAACTTTGTACCTGGTTGTTGAGGTTGTAAAGGTAGCGCGAGACAAAGACGTGGATGTTCCTCATGATCTCCAAAACGTCCAAACCCTGTGAAAACGGTGTCGCATTCTCAATCAGTGAAGTATTTTTGTAATATCCCATTTAAAAACACAACAACTTGCGCTCGGATAAATGCTGATATTTCGACCCACACCATCCTCAACCGAAAAATAAATAAATAAAGAACAGAAATAATGTTTGCAAATGAGGTTATACAATCAGGAGCGCGCACATTCTAAACTCAATCGGGAGCATTAAAGTTTGAAATAAAGAGTGAAATATGAAGAGCTAAACCTAGACAAGAAGCCGCTACATTTCAGAACATGTTTGCGGCGGTCTAAAGATCTATGGTCTAAAGATATTTCAGAATGTTATCCGTTTGTGCCGCCTTTGCAATAAAAAATGTAATATGTAGTTAATATGGGCAAATTGCAATTAAATCTCAGCTGTAGCACCGTCGTGTGGGAATAAAAACAACCAAACAAATTCACGTCGCCAACAAATAAGTACAAACAACTTAAAAATCTGTTATTTTGGATTAATTTGACACTCCCCGCTCTTTGTTTACGTAAAACGCTGTCTCTACCTGTTCTAGAGTCTGACTGGGGAGATGAGCCTCTGTCATTGTCAGTCCATATCTCTGCGTGGCAAGATTTCTCATCTCGCTGTAGGTGGCCCAGTCGTGCAGAGCGACCGTCGTCAAGTTGTAGAAGGTTTTATCCAGGTAATGAGTCACATATGCTGCGCGGAGAAAACAGATTTAGGTTTGAAACATTTGACATTTCCTCCGTTAGACGCGGTGATCGAGTTTTGCGTCACCTTTGATGTGAATGAATCGGTTGAAGAAGCGAATGGGTTTGAGCGAGAAAAAGTGGGCGTGGTCCTTCATGCCCACTTTGAAAGGGTTTCTGTCATCGAGCTTCAGGTGAGTGTGCACGGAGAGACGCAAGTCCTTCTCGATCTCTTTGCACAGTTTGTCCAGGAGGTGCTGCCGACGGACAAAACATTAACGCGCATACCGTCATAGTACGGTAAAGTTGTAAAGTAAACGCGCATTCTTTACCTCACTAAAAACCTCCATGATCTCTTTATCGTAGCTCTGTAGAAGCTGGTCACACGACTCAGTATGTTTGGCGTGCATCATTGAAGGCACGCAGTCTCTCAGGGCGCTGAACATGTACTGCTCCGGACAATTACAAAGAACAACAACCACAATGAGACTTTCTTTTTAAACTGCAGTGAAGCCAAAGCCAAGGAGAAACCAGATTGTGTTTGTGCCGGTGATGCTTACGTGTATTCTTGCTGCATCCACGGCATTGTCGTACACGTCGTGCAAATAGATGGGAAATACAGCTCTGTGCCAGTAAAGGAAGCTACAGTCACACTGAAGTTTAACTCTGGGGAGAATATGGAAATTCTTGGGTCAAAAACAGGCATGAAAGTAAATGGCTCACGGGACATTTAGGGCTGAAAAGTTTCACCTTTCACTAAGCTCGCTGATGAGATCCAGCTTTTTTAGGACAAGTTGCAACGGAAGAAGCTCCTCATCTTTAAATGTTTTCTAACGTGAAAGGGAAAAAAAATTATGATTACCGTACATTTTTTTTTATGGTGTCATTTGTCTTTTGTATGTTCTTTTAATCGTTTTAAATTGTTCTATATCGACCCCCAGGTGTACGAGAAGTTTCAATTCTAATTCTTCTTAATATTAACATAATACTAGCCTAATATATTAGCATAATACTTGTAGTCAGTTACATTAGATGCTTACCAACTGGGTGCCCACGCAAAGAGCCAGCGCCACCACAAGGCGGCGCTCTTTTGTGCTTGGGCCACTGAGTGCATTTTCTGCGAGTACCAAAGACGAGAGCACGTCGAGGCGCTGCTCACTGTACTTTTTGTCCGAGGTGACCCTTTTCTACGCAGAACGACATTGGTTAGACATGACACTTCACACACGCTTTCTGTGCATTTTTTCCAAACTCACCTTTGCGACGTTGATGGCATTAAGAGCCTGACACTGCAGCTGCAGACTGATGTGGGAAACGGAGTCGGCAACAACAATGGAGCGCCTAAAAAATGTGTGCTCCACGGACTGGAAACAATAACGTCACATTAATGACTCGTGAATGCCATGAAATCCAACTGTAAACGCAACGCTAATTATAATTCGTTACACAACACACCTTTAGAAGCTCCACGAGTCGACACAAGGCTTTGACAGATGCTTTGGTCATGGGCCGCTGCATTGACATGTACATGTTCATGGTAGTCTTGATAATGGTGCTGATGCTGTATGCGTACAGGATGCCCTACAGAGAAGCGGCGACGGGAAACGTTTTAATCTACGACAAACATGTTTGAGGCTTTACGCGCCGAGCTACACTTTACCTGTAAAAACACATTACACCTGCTGTTGAGATCCTCGACTAACTTGTCACTTTTGTGCTCTTTAGACAAGATGGACTCCATTTTCATCATCCAAGAAGTTACAAACACATAGTAGGACTGGACATCCCTGGAAAGAAAGAAAGACTCCACGTTGTATTACCGGTATGTCTTATGTATTGCTCTACATCCAAGTTAGTTTTGATGAATAAGCAACACTAGAGACTTGGTTTTACAGTGACATTTTTAAATTATCATGGGTGCATCAACTGTCAAATCCTGACCTTCACATTAGGAAGAATTAAGTGTATAGATAGTCACAATATCTTCATTTAACATAAATACTGTCATTTTGGTGCCCCAATCTCCTTCACAAAGTGCCAAAACACAACACATTTCTCTCACACTACACAGTTAAACTTACTTGACCAGCGTCTGTGCTCTTTGCTGCAGGTATGTGTCCCTTTGCGCTTTAATTGACTGAATACTTTTCTTATCCATCAACTTGGCAGCGGCGGGGACTTTCGACGTGAGAAAATTGTCAGGAAACCAGATTATATTGGCGGTCAATGTGACAGCCGGTACCTGAGTAAAAGAGCACGCAAAAAGAGAATGAGGACAAAATGTTAGAACGTAAACATTGAACAATAAGGGGATTGATTACCTTTTTACAAACATCAAGCAGGGATTTGTAGAGCTTTTTGTCAACACTTCTGAAGATGTGGAAATGAAGAACAAATAAACAGCAAACTCCAGCATATTTATCCCTCTGGTCTATCTCAGACGGTTCTCCTGAAAACAAAAGAAAGTCTTCACTGATTAACTACACGTTGTTCGGATGTTTTCAGTGACAGTTAACTCACCAATCTTTGACTCAATGTTGGTGAAGATATTGCGGATGTTGAGAGCAAACTCTTCGGCAAAGGCACTATTTTTGGCAACTGCGACGCCTTCTCCAGGATCGTCAAACCGTTGCTCCACACAAGCCTAAAACAAAGGTAAAATGACTTCAAATCTACAATAAATATTACTATATGATGCGCACAGGTAAGTAAAAATGTAATTCAAGAAGCTGCAGGTTACATATAAATATGCACTTTGTATGTTATTGGGGGTTCAGTCTGACATTCGAATTTATGAGGTTTGTTTATATTATATTAAATTAAACGCCTGAACAGAGCAATATATTGAAGTGTAAATACTGTGAACGCTGTTTTGAAGATGAGCAAAATTTTAATATTGAGTACATCATTTATAGTTAAAACAATGCTACAGAAAGAGTTGATTCAAAATAAGAATTGAAAAAAAGTTATGTTGTATATGTTAAAATAAGGTAAAAGTAATTGTGTGATTAATTTTACAGACATTTCACATTAGTCTTAAAAAACATTTTTACACATTTCTTTTGGTTTGATATAATATTGTCTAAATATATTTTTGCCAATATTGTCCACCCCTTCGCCTCCACAGAGCAGTGTCGGGTACACCTCTCTAAGGACTGTTGAATCATACTTTAGTTTACTTTTTAATTGTCTTTAGTCTGAAATAAAGCTTGATTGACCCGATTATTACACTAAACTTAAAGGAGCACTTCAGATATGTAGAGAGTCTGCCACTTGCCCGTTTCCAAGGAAATGTCATTACTTTGCCTGCGATGTTTCACAGTATAGCATTAAACGCATCTATATAGCTTTTTTAATTACACAACAGGTTTTTATTGCTAAAAAATCCATGGGTTTCAGAATGATGGAAAACGGGACTGTTGCCATAGCATTTACCAATTTAAAACTATGAAACTCCTCAAAATGTTGCATATAACATGAATAGCTTGAAAAACATGCTTTCTATTCTATTGGAATCTCCACAGATTGACAGCACTTGGCCTGGGGGTGCCACCCGTTTCCATGGTGATAGAAAGCTACATGTGCAAGAGTTACCTGGAGTATCATGCCGTCTAAAAGTTGTCCCTCAAGTTTCAGCAGCAGCTTCTCAAACGGTTTCAGTTTGTCTTCAGGGATCGAGAATTTCCCTGGATTGTGGTGCACAGACTTTAATAACCTGCAATACAGAATCCATTTGTTATAGGTGACCAAATTATACCTGTATATTATTATTATGCCTTTCTAACCTCTTATACATCTTCCAGTGATCTTTTAGTGTGCCATGATTTTCCATGATTTCATCAAGTGTGAGCAATACCACCAGGAGCTCTCCAAGGTGCTCGTAAAGAATCTGAAGAACAAAAACAACACAATAAACTTACTGGAAATGTTAAACTACAAATGGACGTTTCACCAAAGAGACATACTTGGAAATGGACACCTGAAGACTCAATGATTTTTGTTGCACTTCTACAAAAAGCAATAGTATATTTAGTAAATCACAAAAGCATCAACATAAAGAGCATTCGATGAGAGGAAAGCAATCATTTACTTATTGCTGTTGTAAAGTGCAGCCAGTTGATGAACCACGTTAATCACAACTTCATAACATCTTGCCACGAAACAGGATAGTTCCTGGAAAGAAAGTATTAGTCACATATTTTTACACCTAATTAACTTATTTTTTCTTACCTGAAGAAAAGAGATGAATCGACCCATTTGGATTTGGGACTCTCCTTCAACAACACTAGCATCTGACACTGAAAAAAAAGCCAGTAATTTAACAAAAATATCTAAAACACATGAAATAATAACATTCATACTATGTTGATATGGTGTGCAACTTACCTCCCTCTCCGTAAAACAGAAGGCCATTGTAAAACTTGGTCTCTGCCTGCCCAAAATATAAATCATGTATTAAATAATGCAATTACAACACAAATGTAAATTCGGCTAAAACAGTGACAAACTTTACCTCATACTTGAGCTTTTTTATTTCACTACAAAGTGCTGAGTAGACTGTGATAACTTTATTCAAAACCTGCATTACAAAAGAAAATTGATTAAAAGTTTATTATGTATAGAAGATATTACACACACGTTTTGTAAATACAGCACACACCTTGTTGTCCGTTTTGATTAACTCCAAAAGAGAGGACTGCTCATATGGGAGAAGCTAAAACACACAAAGCGTTTATAAAACAAATGTTTTTCAGGTTACGTGATTATGTGTGTACCTTTAAGGCAATAGGGTCCAGTGTAAAGTCCCACACGTCTCCAATGGAGTCATCCAAAGCCTCCTCAATACCCTTCAGTTGAGACGTGTACTCTTCAAGAAACCTGGAGTAGTTCTTCACTTGAACTTCTGTGTGTATTTCTGTAAGCATAAATCACTTCATACGTTGTAGAGGAGAGAATGCGTAAACGCATTTACAAAGTATGTGCAAAATGGCTCAATGAACTCAATAATTTTAGTTAAATTGACATTTTTAATGTACAAGCTTGAAATTGACAAAAACACGACTAAATCAAAGCTAATTAAGGATTTATGGAAAATAATCTGGACCTTTGCATTTAAAAACACGTATTTTCATTAAAACAACTGTAACTTTTAGGAAGAACCTGTAACTGCAATATATTTGGTTTGTTTGTTGCAATATTGATTATTACATTAGCCAATATTGTATTCTGGATACTTTTGCGATATATTTTGCAGCCCTTGTCCCAACATTATAAAAAGCATTCTTGGAAGAGCGCTCAGATCTACTGGCCAAAGGGTTGGCGGTTCGGTACCAGATTCCACAGATAAATAATTTTGTCTCCTGGGGCAACAGAGATTAACTATTTAAAAATAAATATGATATCCTTTGGGAGTCTTCCAAATGTTGCATACAGCAGGAGGCTGAAGCCTTTTAGGAAAAAAATATGTTCAGACATTTACTTTGCACCTTATTTGTGGAACAAGACACAGAGACTATTTAAAATACTCAATCTCATGACTTTTAATTGCTCTTGTTAAAGATTACCCACAAATCCAGTGCTCTTGCATTGTATACATTTGTGTGTTTAGGTATGTGTCAATTTACTGAACTTCTATTTTAGGGCATTTATATATTTATATTTAAGTGTTATTGTTTGCTTTAACAGGGAACTCATGCAAACGATCATTGAGTTTCACCAGAATAATAATGCATATAAATATAACAATTTGCCTTTTTTGTTTGGTGCTGGTTATAGGCCAGTAAAGTGGGTCCTGGTCTGGTCTATTCCAAGTCTAGTTCCAATTTGGATGTGTTTTATGCACGCAGTGACAGAATGAATGCACTCATGATAGTTTTGCTTGTGCACTTCCTTAAACTTGCACCCTTTAACCAGAAGTTAACCAGTTATTTGCGCAACATTACATTACAATGTGCAACTTTATCCATGCATTTCCAATAAGCTATACATTGGCCAAATAAAAAGCAAATGACAATGAGAAAAGTAGTATAAGAGCTTGCTAGCATTAACATTAGCTTCTGGGTGCTAACGATGCTACTCTCGTCTTTAACGCAGCCTTAGCACATTCCAAACGTCTCTCGACACTTACTTTGCGAACCGTCGTCAAAACGGTCAAATTCCCAGTCAGGGGCGATGGTTTCTGTCGCCATATCCAAATAATCTGTGCCTAAAAAGTCTGCTGTTAAGAAGTGTAGCTGCTGCACAATCCCATGATGTGCCAAGTCTCATGATTTTGTCCAAGTCCGCAAGTGCTCATGGGAAATTGAGTTTATTGCAGAATGGCAGTTGGTTGACGTCTGGTTGATCAACATGGACCAGAGCTTCTCAAAGTGTGGGGCGCGCCAGTTTGAGGGGGCAGAGCCACGGGAGGGGGGGCCGCAAGACATTTGGAGCAATTACGCGCGACAAGCGTGTTTTGAGCAACAGAAAAACGCCAAATGCGGCGGAGGAGTGGGTCAGCTTGCCTCTGTGCCCTTCACATGTTTGCCTCTGTCTCTCCTCTGTCCCTCCTGTGTCTCTCCTCTGTCCCTCCTGTGTCTCTCCTCTGTCCCTCATGTGTCTCTCCTGTCCCTTCTCTTTCTCTCTTCTCTTTCCTCCTCTGTCTCTCCTCTGCCCTTCCTCTGTCCCTCCTGTGTCTCTCCTCTGTCCCTCATGTGTCTCTCCTCTGTCCCTTCTCTTTCTCTCTTCTCTTTCCTCCTCTGTCTCTCCTCTGCCCTTCCTCTGTCCCTCCTGTGTCTCTCCTCTGTCCCTCCTGTGTCTCTCCTCTGTCCCTCATGTGTCTCTCCTCTGTCCCTTCTCTTTCTCTCTTCTCTTTCCTCCTCTGTCTCTCCTCTGCCCTTCCTCTGTCCCTCCTGTGTCTCTCCTCTGTCCCTCATGTGTCTCTCCTCTGTCCCTTCTCTTTCTCTCTTCTCTTTCCTCCTCTGTCTCTCCTCTGTCCCTCCTGTGTCTCTCCTCTGTCCCTCATGTGTCTCTCCTCTGTCCCTTCTCTTTCTCTCTTCTCTTTCCTCCTCTGTCTCTCCTCTGTCCATCCTCTGTCCCTCCTGTGTCTCTCCTCTGTCTCTCCTCTGCCCTTCCTCTGTCCCTCCTGTGTCTCTCCTCTGTCCCTCATGTGTCTCTCCTCTGTCCCTTCTCTTTCTCTCTTCTCTTTCCTCCTCTGTCTCTCCTCTGTCCATCCTCTGTTCCTCCTGTGTCTCTCCTCTGTCCTTCCTCTGTCCCTCCTCTGTCTCTCCTCTGTCTCTCCTCTGTCCCTCCTCTGTCTCTCCTCTGTCCCTCCTCTGTCTCTCCTCTGTCCCTCCTCTGTCTCTCCTCTGTCCCTCCTTTGTCTCTCCTCTGTCTCTCCTCTGTCCCTCCTCTGTCTCTCCTCTGTCCCTCCTCTGTCTCTCCTCTGTCCCTCCTTTGTCTCTCCTCTGTCTCTCCTCTGTCCCTCCTCTGTCTCTCCTCTGTCCCTCCTTTGTCTCTCCTCTGTCTCTCCTCTGTCCCTCCTCTGTCCCTCCTCTGTCTCTCCTCTGTCTCTCCTCTGTCCCTCCTCTGTCCCTCCTCTGTCTCTCCTCTGTCCCTCCTCTGTCTCTCCTCTGTCCCTCCTCTGTCTCTCCTCTGCCCTTCCTCTGTCCCTCCTGTGTCTCTCCTCTGTCCCTCATGTGTCTCTCCTCTGTCCCTTCTCTTTCTCTCTTCTCTTTCCTCCTCTGTCTCTCCTCTGTCCATCCTCTGTTCCTCCTGTGTCTCTCCTCTGTCCTTCCTCTGTCCCTCCTCTGTCTCTCCTCTGTCTCTCCTCTGTCCCTCCTCTGTCTCTCCTCTGTCCCTCCTCTGTCTCTCCTCTGTCCCTCCTCTGTCTCTCCTCTGTCCCTCCTTTGTCTCTCCTCTGTCTCTCCTCTGTCCCTCCTCTGTCTCTCCTCTGTCCCTCCTCTGTCTCTCCTCTGTCCCTCCTTTGTCTCTCCTCTGTCTCTCCTCTGTCCCTCCTCTGTCTCTCCTCTGTCCCTCCTTTGTCTCTCCTCTGTCTCTCCTCTGTCCCTCCTCTGTCCCTCCTCTGTCTCTCCTCTGTCTCTCCTCTGTCCCTCCTCTGTCCCTCCTCTGTCTCTCCTCTGTCCCTCCTCTGTCTCTCCTCTGTCCCTCCTCTGTCTCTCCTCTGTCCCTCCTCTGTCTCTCCTCTGTCTCTCCTCTGTCTCGTGACACGGGCTTCTGTCCTCCCTGTAAAAGGGTTTTGCTTTTATTTTGGTAACTTCCTGTGAAGTTACAGTGAAACGAAAATCTACTTTCTCTCTCTCTCAAAGAAAAGAGACAAGTAAAGTAAGCTACAGTTAACGGTGAAAACATAAAAAAAAAAACATGGTGAAAGTTATAAAAACCCAAAGATCAAATCTACAAGATTTGTAATATGAATTAAGGCAAGGCAAGGCAAGGCAAGTTTATTTGTAGAGCACATTTCATACACAAGGCAATTCAAAGTGATTCACACAGCAGGAAAAATGCATTCAAATCACAAAGAAATTACAGAAATACAATAAAATTAACTAAATTAAAAATTATCAATCCAACTGATTTTCTAAACTAATAAAATCACAAACAAAAGAGAAGAGTGCAACGATAAAAATTAACTACAATAAAATTAACTAAATTAAAAATTATCAATCCAACTGATTTTCTAAACTAATAAAATCACAAACAAAAGAGAAGAGTGCAAAGAAAAAATCCTTTCAGTCATATGCGCAGCTAAACAAAACTGTTTTTAGCTTAGATTTGAACATTGTCAGAGTAGAAGCCTGTCTCACATCTTCAGGAAGACTGTTCCAGATTTTAGCTGCATAAAACTGAAACGCAGATTCCCCATGTTTAGTCCTGACTCTGGGCACCAGCAGGAGGCCGGTCCCTGAGGTCCTCAGAGTCCGCTTTGGTTCATATGGCACTAACATATCCAAGATGTACTTTGGTGCTAGGCCATGGAGAGACTTGTACACAAGCAGAGCTGCTTTAAAGTCTATTCTCTGAGCCACAGGGAGCCAGTGCAGAGACCTGAGAACAGGACTAATGTGATCATACTTCCTGGTTCTAGTCAGGACCCGAGCAGCAGCGTTCTGGATGAACTGCAGCTGTTTTACAACTCGTTTGGAGAGACCAGTGAGCAGGCCGTTACAGTAGTCTAATCTACTGGAGACAAACGCGTGGATAAGTCTCTCTAAATCTGGTTTTGACACTATATTTTTGATTTTGGAAATGTTTTTTAGATGATAAAAAGCTGCTGATGTTATTGATTTGACGTGGCAATTAAAGTTCAAGTCTGAGTCCATTATTACCCCCAGATTTCTAATTTGGTTTGTAGGTTTTAGAGCAAGACTCTGGAGGTGACCGCTAACACTTTCTCTTTGTTTCTGTGGGCCAAAAACGATTATTTCAGTCTTGTCTGAGTTCAGCTGGAGAAAGTTGTTTTGCATCCACAAACTGATCTGTTGGATGCAGTGACAGAGTGAATCTACTGGTCCATAGTCACCTGCCGATAGTGAAACATAGATCTGAGTGTCGTCTGCATAATTGTGATAGGACACATTTTCACTGCGTATCAACTGACCCAACGGCAGCATGTAGAGGTTGAACAGAAGGGGACCCAGGACTGACCCTTGGGGCACTCCACAGGTCAGGGTCATGTGGTCTGAGACACAGCTACCAATTTCAACAAAGTACTTCCTGTCTTCCAGATAGGACCTTAACCAGTTTAGGGCAGTGCCAGTGATGCCCACCCAGTCCTCTAGTCTCTGTAAGAGGATCCCATGATCGACAGTGTCAAAAGCAGCACTCAGATCTAACAGAATTAAGACTGAGGCTTTGCCCGTGTCAGTGTTCAGGCGGATGTCATTTGTCACCTTGACAAGAGCAGTCTCAGTGCTGTGATGAGGTCTAAAACCTGACTGAAAAACATCAAATGAGTTGTTTATTAAGAGGAAATCTGTGAGCTGTTGGTAAACAACCTTTTCAAGGACTTTGCCCCAAAATGGCAGATTAGAGATGGGCCGGTAATGACTCAGTACTGCGGCATCAAGACTGCTCTTCTTTAGGAGAGGCTTTATGACCGCAGTTTTCAAAGACATTGCGAATGTTCCAGATTGAAGCGACATGTTAACTATGTGAGTGAGTGGTGTTCAGCACAGACTTTAGAAATTTGGTGGGTAACACATCAAGGCAGCATGTAGATGAACTCAGACTGGTGATGATCTCATGGACAGTTTTGTCAGTTACTGGTGCAAAGTGAGTTAGCTCTAAGTGTCTTGGTGGTTTTAGGGTAATTTTTTGCATTGTGGGATTTATAGCATTTTTAATGCCCTGAACTTTGTCATTAAAGAATAATGCAAACTCATTACACTTGGATGTGGAAATGAGTTCTAACGGCAGCTGATCTGGAGGGTTTGTTAATCTGTTTACTGTGGCAAACAGGACACGCGAGTTGTTACTGCAGCTTCCAATTATTTCAGAAAAATATCTTTCCCTAGTTCTACATAAGATTAGGTTGTACATGTTCAGCTTTTCTTTGTAAATCTCTTTTTGAACCTGGAGCTTTGACTTGCGCCATTTCCGTTCGGCCCTGCGGCACTCCCTTTTCTGTGCCCTGACCGAATCATCATTTCTCCACGGCGCCTTCTGCTTATTTTTAACCATTTTAGCCTTTATAGGGGCGATGGTGTCCAGAACATTCAAAACACTAGATGTAACAGAGTTCAACAAATCATTTACATTAGAACATGAGACATTTTCAAAGTTTATCATTTCCATAAACAGTGCACTTGTGCCATCACTTATGTGTCTCCTCTGAACAACTGCAGGACCAACCGGAGGTTTGGAAGAAACAGACAGGTCAAAGAAGACACAGAAATGATCAGACAGAGCAACATCGATCACATTAACATTTGAAATATTTACCCCCTTTGTAATTATGAGATCTAGAGTGTGTCCTTTGCTGTGGGTGGGGCCTCTCACATGCTGAGTAAGACTGAAGGTTTCAAGGACAGCATCAAGCTCTTTAGCGTTTCTGTCACAAATATTATCAACATGCACATTGAAATCACCTGTAATGACCAAACCATCAAAGTCTGTGCATACGACTGAAAGCATCTCAGTAAAATCATCAATAAAACTTTGGCAGTGCTGGGGAGGCTTGTATAAAACAATGAAGAGAATGGATGGAGACCGTTTTAGCTCCATTTTAAAGGATACATACTCAAATGATGAAAACACCCCTAAAGACAGCACAGACTCCACCCCCTTTTTTGTTTTCTCGTGTTTCAGATTCAAACTTAAAGTTGGGTGGAGCAGATTCTATCAGAACTACATTTCCTGTGTTTTTGTCAAGCCATGTTTCAGTTAAAAACATAAAATCAAGATTATAAGAAGAAATACAATTATTAATTAAGAGAGATTTGTTACATAAGGATCTGACATTTAGCACAGCAAGTTTCAGACTAGTTTTAGTGAGACTGGGCTTTATCTTTTCACAGGGAATATGAATCACATTTCTCAGATTGGGCCTGACTCGCATTTTGTTTTTCCATCTGTGTGATGATGTGACTACAGAAATAGCACTAGGGGGGGCTCTTTTTACATAGGCCCCCGGGTTGACAATAAGTCCCTGCAACGCTGAGACCCAGTGCATCCTAGCTATGGGAGATACCAGGTGAAAGGCGAGGTTGGATGGGTGGTGGGGCTTTTGTAGCCAAGGAGAGTTTGGGACCAGGTGAGAGGCGAGGGGGGATGGGTGGTGGGGCTTTTGTTGGTGTAGTCGGCATAGCCCTTGCTATATTGGGCGTGAGTGGAGCCATCTTAATGCCTGATTTGATCAGACTTTCAAAATGGCTGGGAAGGCCCATGGGTGAGAGTGGAGATGAGAAGGAGAATGATGAATCTTTAGTGGGAGAAGATGTTGCAGGGGGAACCCAGGGCTGGTGTGAAGGCAGGGGCGATGACAGGGATGTTGTTGGGCTTGTCACAGATGGGTCCAAGGCCTTTGAAGATTGTTCCTTTGCTGGAGGCGGTGGAGGTGAATGTGGAGCAGCTGGAGCTGAATCCTTTGCTGGTGGTGGTGGAGCAGCTGCTGATGAATCCTTTGGTGGAGGCTGAGGTTGTGGTGCTTTTGATGTTGAAACATTGGCTCGGTCTCTGGCTGATGGAGCAGGAATTCTTTTCTCATTCCTCTCTTCTCTAACTATCTGCTCAGGACCCTGTCCAGGCCCAGTCCAATGCCTCAGAGCGTGGAGCAGGTTCTCTGTCAGCACCCTCACTCCACCTCTGCATAGGTGGGGGCCATTTCTCTTAAACAGGTCCTCTCGTTTCCAGAATAGATAGAAGTTCTCAATATAGTGTAGTCCTCTCGGGGAACACTCTTTGGACAGCCATGTGTTCAGCTGAAGAAGCCGGCTAAACTTGTTTATCCTCCTGTCGATGTTTGGAAGAGGTCCACTTATGAATGTTTTGATTTCCATTTTATCAAGCACGTCGAATAACTTCAAGAAGTCTTTTTTCAAAACTTCAGTCTGTTCCCGCCGCATGTCCACTGCACCCACGTGCACAATCAGCTGTTTAGCTCCTCCATGCTTAGCCATAATATTTGGAAGGAGTGACGTTATCTCAGAAACAGTGGCGCTTGGAAAAGAATGTGTGTTTATCTTTTCATGCGTCACGTGACTTATCGCGCCGTCCCCAACTAAAACAATCTCCGTGACCTTGGCTTGTGGCACAGATCCTCCTCGCTGTATTTTGGCCACGTCATCTTTCCTTTTTTCATTTAATTCCATCTCTGAAAGTGGTAAAAATCTGTTGGTGAGCTGTATTTTAGGTGACTTCACGTTATCTTTGTATCGTTTAGGCTTTGCTCCAAGTTTGTTCCAAGAAACAGCCTGGTCTTTCTGGTTTTTAGACAGTTTTGGAAACGACACAGAGTCACTGCGGTTTAGGTTGAAAGTAGCAGTTTTTCTTGTAAAAAGTGTGCTCTTCTTACCGTCGGTTGACACAGGAATGGTATCGTGAAGAACTTTTTCAGATTCCAAAACAAATATCCGTGTTTTCAGCTCATTAATTTCTTGTTGATATTTCCGACAGCGTTCACAGTCTTTCTCCCTTCTTCTCCCGGACATGTCGCTGGCGTCAGATATGTCGTTAAAACTGGAAAAATGTTCTTAAAATCCTTGGTTTACTTGAAAAAGTCTAAAGCAAAAATGTTTGGAAGACAAAAACTGATTAAAAAGCAAAATAAATAAGGAAAGCATTAATGTAATATTAATGTATTTTTATTTGAAATGTTTATTTTACAAATGTATGTAAACAGTTACATACAGTCACAGTTACATACTAATGTAATGAGCTAGTAACAGTGATAATACGGACTAAATGGTAATTATTCTTTTATTTGTTCTGGCCTAGCTCTGACGCTGGTTGAATGACATGGAATGGAAACAATAAAAACTAATTTAACCATCAGTTCTGGCCTTCTCAATTCCACTGGACGCTACACTCCCCTTTAGAATCTAACTCTGCTACTGACCGGTCATGTGACGATATACACATGTAAGCATATGCAAAAAGAAATGTGTGCATTCAATTCTTTCCGCTTTGATCCCATTGAAGACAATGAAACATAAACGCAGTGGTAAATTAAAACGGCTGAACAAAGCAATATATTGACGTATAAATACTGTGAACGCTGTTTTGAAGATGAGCAACATTTCAATATTGAGTACATCATTTATAGTTAAAACAATCCTACAGAAAGAGTTGATTCAAAACAAAAATAGAAAGAAGTGATGCTGTATATGCCCGGGCTCTGTGCAGAAAGAAGTCTGTGTGTGACAGTCGTGGTCAAAGTGATCCAGAAGTAACGTGCGTCCCAGAGGCTGTGGGCGCCTGAGTACTTTTTGTCTTCCAAAGGGGGTGCGTCAGAAAAAGTTTCAGAAGCTAAGGCATAGACAACTAAAAGTGGTTAAAATACATTGTTAATCGATTAAAAGTAATGCTACTGATAATGTAGCAGTAATTGCAAAAAAAAAAAAAAGCAAAAATGTACCTCTCAGTGCTGAGAGTGAGAGGTAAATGTGGATTTGTAGTCCACAAAAGGGTGTGAAAGAGTGGCACGCATGTGTTGATCTGAAGAGGAGCACTGCAGAATGCTCAGGACTGCTCACGGTCAACAGCACATACAACTTTGGGTAAACAATTGATTTATTATGCTAACTATGTTGTTTAGCCTAAAACTTTTTTGTTACACTTAAATTAACCAAATGTAGCTCAGTATCTAAGGAAGCATTTAACTGCATTATTGAATTTACTATTTGTGAATTGTAATAGTTGATATGTAATATGTGCTGGATCAATGTAATACCGTCTAATAATAATAATAATAATGTGTTTACCACAGGTTTATACACAATATTCTTATAAAAAATAATAATGTTGAATGTAATGTTACTTATTGTGTCAACTAATCAAACTATTTAAAGAATAAATTAAGTTACATCTCTGATATTACAACAAGCAAAACATTTAACCAATTTATTGCTCAGCTTGTTTAAGACTATGGGACGGCGCGTAGTCTCCCCTATTCATGGAAAACACTGTCATACATGAAAACATTTAAAATTGTAAATGCTTCGGTAAAGTAGAAGGATGGTACACAATTCTGTGCGTGCTTTATCTAACCTGGTCATTTCTGTGGAATTCCAAATGAACGGGCATTGTCCCATTCAGACAACGCTGGCTCAGTGTCGCTGATGGGAAGGAAGCATGAAGAATGATAATGTCTGTGCCATCAGATGACTCTTGTGTTACGCCAATCTAGCTCACCATTATATTCCTCTTCTTTTTTAACACATACTGCAGCTTTCCTTTGGAGTTCAGCCTTTATATGTATTTTTGAAAATGTTAGAGAAGTGTTTTAGTCAATAACACTTTATGACACTCTATGACCTTTTTCTTTCAGAGATACTGGCACAATAGGAGCTGCCTTTACCCCGCAGCATCCGGGACGACACTCCGAAGGGTCTAGTCTGAAACTATGGCAGTCCGACCGTCGCATGAGGATGAAAAGTTACTAAATGGATCTGCTCAAAAGATTCAGACGTCTCTTCAGTATGGCTCGCAGTCGGAGGGCGGTGAAAGTAAGACACCAAACAACCACTTTTTATGGGATTACACCGAAACGGACTTTTTGCTGTCGAACGAACGCGATGGCGGGTCGAGAAGAGGAAGCGGCTCCGACAGAGAAATAGACCGCTCCAATGTGCGTGATGAGTCGGTCTGCTCCATGGTGCTGCAGATACTGGTGCCGTTCCTGCTGGCCGGTCTTGGGACAGTTTCAGCCGGGATGCTGCTGGAAGTGGTTCAGGTGAGGGAATACAAAGTCATTCTTTTTACCGCATAAAGTGATAAGAAAATAAGCCTGAAATATGAATGAATCAACCAAATAGTCAGATTTTATCCATTGTTTTTGTGCTTGTTTTGTGTTGCAGGCATGGGATGTATTTATGGAAATTACAGAGCTCCTCATACTGGTGCCTGCTGTGTTGGGCATGAAAGGGAATCTTGAAATGACTTTGGCCTCCAGACTTTCAACGGCTGTGAGTATTTTATCGACAACACCACACAATGGACAGAAATGTCTGGTTGAGTTTATTTGCAGAGCACCTTCCTTGCACAGACGACTAAGAGTGCTTTATATAGAACTCAAGTGTAAAAGTTCCCATCATGTACACAACAACAACTAAACACTTTAAAGTCAATGAAAACATAGCCTTGCTAAAAGTCACAAGCAGTATTAAAAAGATGAGGCTTTGATTCAGTTAAAATCTTATTTGAAATGCTGATTTTCTTAAAGAAGTAACTTAGACATGTAATAAATATGATGAAGGTCACAAGAGTTTATACCAGGGACATCGCTCAATATTAATTTATATCATAAACAGTAGCTCAAATGTAGACCACCTTCTAAGAATAATAACTTGCTGCTCGTGCATCATAGGTGTGAACTGTCTCACTCTTGTGTAAAGACCAAAGAAAGAAGCACAGATAGAGGTTAATGGAGGCTCAGATTTAGATTTCCCGTATCCTCTGTAGTCTGTATTTGTTATTGGTTTATTTGGTCAGGACACAGCATTTTCAAGTGCACATGTTATGTAAAATAATGTTTTTAACCGTGCGTTCCCTCATCATTAGTTTACTCTAAGGATTAGTAGTATAATAGTTCACTAGTTTAGTTCTATGCAACATCCAATGTAATCTCCCAAACAAGATATTAACGCAATATTTCTGCCTTTTTGGTTAATCTTATGGGTCCTTGATGTCGATTTGTGCTCGGCTTGAACCTCAACTAAGACATTTACATGTTAGCCGTATTAGCACACACTTGATGGTTTGCAGTGTCCCATCCCAGTAATAACCAGGCTCAATCTGCATGAGTGAAAGTGGGAGAAGAACACAAAAAGCACCAGCCAAGTCCACTGTTGCTGACCTGTTCTCAGCTCTAGAGGGAGACAGAGGGTCAGTTGTGAATTGCTGTAAACTTAGATTGGAGGTTCTAAAGAGAGTTTTGCCTCCAGGATGTTTGTGGTCATGGGGTGTGGCTACTGAAGAGTGCAGCTATATGAAGGTTCTTCCCCTGGCAGCTAATGTCGTCTATTTTAGAAATCAAGCAAGTCGTGTTAACGAGATATGTAAAAAAAAGAAAGAAGGGGAGGCATGAGTTTTATTCCCCACTTTCCCTAAAAAAACGAGAAGAAAAAGATAAGGCTTTGTAATTAAATCTGACATAAGCCTGGCTGTGGTAGTTGAGACATGAAGAGACATAGACAAAATAATATCAAGCACTTGCTGAGCATCTAATTTGATTTTTGGGTGTTATTCTAATTTGTTAGAGTTTGTTTCATCACTGCTGGGACTAATCATGGATCTATACTAATCCACTGTCGTGGTAGGATTACATTTGGGAAACCCCAGTTCAGAAAAATTGTAAAAACATAATTTTGAGCAAAAACAGAAGGAGAAAAGTACACAGCGCCATTTCTTCCCTTGAGACAAAGAGGCAACTGTTAATGAGACGTCCTGTTAACACTGGGAGGCCTATTGGATTGGCCCATCTTCATAGTGATAATGGATAACTCGTCACATTGGGCAGGAAGTAGAGTGCATCCAGTGCTCTGGTAGTGTCTTAAAGGTTTGAGGCCAGAGGAGTTCATGAGGAGGGCCCAGGGACTTTGAGAGCTTAGGTCATATGACTTCACCCCCTTCTAATATCAAAGAACAGCTTTCAGAAAAAAAACTAAATAAATGTAGTGGTTAATAGTAGAGCCGTACCATATTATGACAATCACAATTTGAGTAGGCACATATATTTATCAAGTTGCAAGGGATGAAATTATTACGATAATAGAATGTCCTCTGCAGAGAACAAAATATATTGTGTTTTATAGGAAAATCCAACATGGGATTCTTGTATTAGTTTATCAATCAAATATCACCTTATTTAGCTAATACCTGTTAAAAGAATAGTTGCTGAATTACATGCACAAATCAGTTTTGTTTGCTGTTCATAGGTAAATGCGGGGAAAATTGAGCTTCCGGGTGAAAAGTGGAGGCTGATAACTGGTAATCTTGCACTTAAGCAGGTACATTCTGTTACGTTACATTTTGTTGGCAAATAATTGCTAATTCACTTATCAATATCAGTTATTAAGGTATACTTTATCGTCCCCTTTCATAGTTGCAGGCCACAGTTCTGGGTCTCCTAGCGTCACTGATTGCTACTTTGCTTGGCTGGATGGCAGATGGAAAGATGCCCTTGAACCACATAGTTATTTTGTCTTCCACTAGTGTCTCTACTGCGTTTATAGCCTCTTTACTCCAAGGTAACACATATAACATGAATACAATAACTATAAAACTATGTTAAGAGCCCATTATCTTTACTCTTACAGGTGTGATTATGGTCGGAGTGATCATCGGTTCAAAGCGTTTGGGGCTCAACCCTGATAATGTGGCGACACCAATGGCTGCCAGCTTTGGAGACATCATCACTCTGGCTTTACTGGCCTGCTTCAGCCAGTGGTACTACATATTTATGGGTAAATAAAAATTGTTTACTGTTTGCAGATTATCCCGGCAGAAATTTTATTAAAAACAGAAAGATATAAGGGAGACCGGAGCTTGTTGGCACGCAGCATTTTTCAAGAATAAAATGTCGGAAACGTGAAATTGCAGATTTTTCAGGGTCTACACTTCTCTCCTGAATGTGAACTAATTTGATCTTTGTTTGTCTGAGATAACTCCAGAAAAGCATTCTTCAAAGTTGCAAGCAAAAAAATATTACATTTGTTATGCCTTTCCAAGACATTGAAATAATGTGGCAATAACACATTTGAACGTGACAAGTATGGCGTTCGTGCAAGGACAAAATAAAGAGATCAGATCAAAGTCAAGTGTAGCTGGGGAGTTCGGGAGAAGTTGTTACATAGTTAACTTCCCTTTATAAAACAAAACATCAACTGATTCAGTAGAATTTACAATTGTGTGAGCATTAAAACATAGTTTACAGATATGATAATTTGCTCTTTTGTGGCCCTGATTTAAAACAGATTCAGAACTTTAGCTTCATGCTTTTTGTAGAAGTACAATTATGCAGACACTGTTAAGCAGCTTCAAGAAGGTTTACTTGGGATGAGCTCAGGTTACATCACGTCAAGTGGCATGTGTAAAGACAGTAAAGCCAGCTCGCCCACATTTATACCTTCAGCCCTCGCTGTCTTCTGTATGTTGCATTTACATATATACGATTTACAGATATTTCTGACATTGATACAAATATGGGCTACATGGACTACAAAACATGTTTAGATTGTCAACGCCGCCTCGACAACTATAATGAAATGCAGCCGTTGCTATAACCTGAAATGATCTTTATTCTTCCAAATAAGAAATCTTGATGTTCAAGTCATAATATTGTCGGGTTCAATTATATCTGAGGAAACAAGACAAGGAGATGGTCGTGTAGATCAAAATAATTTATTGCCTGACAATCAAAGACTAATACAAATTAGACAACGCAAAACTCTCTTGCAGGCGCTTTGTTAAGAGAGGAAAAACAAAAAGAAGAAGCCCCTGACATCCTCACACTGGACCTTAAAAACAACAGACAACATGAATATTCATGAAGGTTGATTCTGGCCGTCCCCCGTCTCGTTCTTGTTCGGCCGACTGTCCAACAAACTGACTTTTGTTCTGTTTGTTTCCTTATATGATAATTGTCGATTGCTCTGCCACTCATACCGAAACAAGGTATTACACAAGTGTCTGGAACTTACATCCTGTGTAGTTTTGGCCTTTGCGTGGCCTTAACAAACTGCAGAAAGAGCGAGAATTAGATGTGGTAGGAGTGCGCAGGCGTCTTTGTTCCTTCCTGATTAATCATAGAAGCATAGAAGGTTAATACAAGTCATTATTTACAACAAAATGTATCATACAAATAAATCAAACACAAGAGATTAACTAATGAAAATCATGCTTAAAACTTCTATGAAAATTATTTTGTAAACAACTATTGTGTATTTTGATACTACAAAATATGGTCTTTATAAATAATCATATAATTTTATTTATTTTAGTTTAGTTAAATTATTGATGAATGTGACAACCTGCACCAAAGCTGTGACCACTTACATGGGGCATGTTGTCACAGCCCTCTAACCCCTTGTCTCCAAAAATAAACACGCCTTTCATTGATGGTACCCAAACTGGAATATTTTGGTGTTCTTTTAAACAAACAATGGGGAAGTGGCAAAATAAAGCATTTTCATGTTTGTCAATGGTAATGTCAGATTTGTTTTAGAAGGGAGCAATTGAGATATATTTTTCTTCAACTTTGTTATGTACAATGTTGCATGGAGTGGTTTTCTTCAAGAATGTATTTATTTAATTAAAACATTGACACATTATATAAGCCAGAAATCTAGAGAAAGTGTGAGATGCATTGTGATTTCAAGATTTAAAAAATATGTATTTATACAACAGACCTGCGACAAGTTGGCCACTGTCCAGGGTGTACCCGCCTAAGGCCCGAAGTCACTGGGATAGGCTCCAGTCACCCGCGACCCCGAAAGGGAACAAGCGGTAGAAAATGGATGGATGGATGGATGGATATACAACAGACATTTTTAAATCAAGAATTATATATGCATGACGTCTATTAAGTAAAAATGTTTAAATAATTATCTGATTTGCAAGCATTAATTGTTACAATTTTTAGTTAATGGATGAAGTATTTTTGGTGGCTCTTGTTGTAACATAACGTAACAGTATTTTAATTTGTATGTGCTTCCAGAGCTGTTCCCATTTGTGCTTTTCCTGGTGGATTTCTTAATCATATGCATGATCCCTGTTTGGATCATCATCTGCTCCAAGCACCCGGACACTGTTATTTTGCTACGCACAGGCTGGGAACCCATCATTACTGCAATGGTCATAAGCAGGTATTCTTACGGTGTCAAACTATTTTGTCCACTGCAACATTTGTTACCGTGAATAGAATTACCAATATTATACAGTTCACATACTATTTTGACCATTAACTGATTAATCCTACAAAATATCATAAAGTGTGTTAGGTATCCAAATTATTATGATTAATTATTAATAATGATCTGACAACACAATGGTCATTTTTTGTATCAAGAATAAAAAGTATTAGGAGCGTTGCATGGCTAAATGTGCCAAAAATATAAATGATAAAGAACATTATCAAAAACAGGTGCTCAATTGGAGAAAAAGTTGCTTCTTTACAAGGAAGGGACCTGAATGACTCCACCTTTTAACACTCCCAGAGTTTTGAAACTACTAGAACTCCCAGAGCAGTAATTTTGACTGCTCCCATTCAAACCAATGGAATTCTGAGGAAAGTAACTTCCATGGAATGTTTGTTGCCGCGCTACCCGGTGGTCAAGTTGTCAAGTTAGCAACACATGTGGTTAAGATGGCAGCACATATGCCAGGCTGCACGTGCAGCCGGCCACAGTGATGTGAGTTGGAATCCCGGCTCAGACAATTTACTACATGTCCTCCCTCCTCTCTCATCCCCATTTCACACTTAACTTTACAATTAAATAATGTTTGTTGCATTGGCAATGGAAATCTGTTGACATTGAAATGAATGGAGCAGTTTGACTGCTCTGGGAGTTAAATGTAGAACCTCCAAAATCTCACTTAAATTTGAAAATGTTATCAAACTCATAACATATAAATGAAACATATACAGCTGAAAGCGGTCAAAATAACTGCTCTGGGAGTTCTAGTGTTAACATGAACATTTTAACTAAAACAGAGGTGTTATCATATAATGCATCTTATCTTAAATGCTTGCTTTATCTGTGTCAGTTTACATACAAAGAAGGGCAAACAATAGCCCACAGACGGTAAAAACAGCAGATTCAGAACATAGATTGGTTTAGATTTCATCTTGATGCATTGGAGAAACTGTTTTTGAATCTGACTGACTTGGATGATATAGACCTGTAGCGCCTGCCTGAGGGCATGTGTGTAGTTGCATAGGGGTGTGTGTGGTTCAGGGGTCACTGACGCAGTGCCCACGGGCACATGGACGCTCTCTCCATCGCCCCATGGACCTGCTCTAAATGTAGATCAGCTCCACCAAAGCTTTCTCGTTTGGCCAAAAACACTGCTAGGCTTGTTTATATGAGAGCTGGGCATGAAGAGATGGCAACTGACAAGAGAAAAGAGAACTTTTTTTCAAAATACACAAAGTAATCATGTAGCTACGAGCTTCTGAAGACGCCAAACCGAAAGTGGACGCACCCTACATGTTCTGGATATGTGGAGCGACAGAGAGCAGGAGCTATCAGTGCTAATCAGGACCATCAGGACTCACCCAGGACAAAATCCAAACATTTTTTAAACACCTAAACTAGGACTTACACAGACCTGAACCAGGTCTAACCCAAACCAGGACTCACACAGGACTGACCCAGGTCTAAAACAAACCAGGACTCACACAGAACTGAACCAGGTCTAAGCCAAACCAGGACTCACACAGGACTGACCCAGGTCTAAAACAAACCAGGACTCACACAGAACTGAATCAGGTCTAACCCAAACCAGGACTCACACAGAACTGAACCAGGTCTAACCCAAACCAGGACTCACACAGAACTGACCCAGGTCTAACCCAAACCAGGACTCACACAGAACTGAATCAGGTCTAATCCAAACCAGGACTGACACAGGTCTAACCCAAACCAGGACTCACACAGAACTGACACAGGTCTAACCCAAACCAGGACTCACACAGAACTGAATCAGGTCTAATCCAAACCAGGACTCACACAGAACTGAATCAGGTCTAATCCAAACCAGGACTCACACAGGACTGAATCAGGTCTATTCCAAACCAGGACTCACACAGAACTGACCCAGGTCCAAGCCAAACTAGGACTCACACAGAACTGAATCAGGTCCAAACAGAGCCACAGGAGGAGAAACTGTTGTAAAGGTTAAATACTCAAATTTCAAGTAAAACTATATTTTCTTGTATTTGCTTTGCACTTTGCTTCTACTTTGACAATAACATTTGCTAGATTTAATACAAAGCTCTCTTACTTTCTGATATTTTTTTAAACAGTTTGACCCTAAAAAGGTTGGTGACCCCTGGTGTGGTTCAATGTGAGTCTTCTTTATCAACGTGGGATGTGTCACTGGTTTAGTGCACCAAATGGGTTTTAACATTAATCTAAAAGTAATGTGCCTATGTGTGAGACACGCTGGCAATGTTAAATAAATATGGGAAAGAGTGTCTGGAGTGTCTGTCAGTGTCGTCCAATAGATTTAGTTTTCCATCTGGCGGATCACTAAGCACAGACAAAATGTATGATTCATGGCTGCAAGATTGTTAAATTGAATGAATAGAAATTAAGGTTTTGTGATTTCTGTCATGTCTTTGTGATTTTGTAGCTTTTTTCCCCCTGTTGTGTGAAGCACTTTGAATTGCCTTGTGTGCGAATTGTGCTCTACAAATAAACTTGACTTGCCAGGTTTTATTTATTTGTTTTTAGTGTGGTTTCTCAAAAGGTGTTAATCAAGGTGGTTGGGTAGCAGAGGAAGAACTAGCTTGACACTTGCTTCTGTATTTCAAAGGATTTTTATTCACAGATGTTTATTCTATAAACATACAAGTCGACAGTTGCCTGGGAGCTCCAGTAAGCCATATATGGTCTTCTCTTCAGTGTGCTGGTACATGAACATTTCAGCAGCCCCTCCTCACTGTATCATAAATCGAGGGGCCCTCAGTGTCAAAATACACTTTGGGCCAGATACCTCATTGGCCTGATAACTGTACATTTCTGGTTATAAGTATAGTCCTGACTGCTTATGGCACATTTTTTTATGTGCAAAGCCAGTAGCTATGGGTTTTGAGATCTTGTGATAGTATTTATAACACTGTATGTACTATGTGTGTTGAAACATTTCAACTGGACATTAAGAGCCTTTTTGGTTCTATTTTCTTTCAGCATTGGTGGTCTAATTCTGGATAAAACTGTTGCAGATCCAAATTTGGCAGGGATAATTGTGTATGCTCCAGTAATCAATGGTGAGTTGCTATTTTTATTGTTTTATTTATAGTCAAAATTAAAAATCTGTAACCCCTAATCGACTCTTCAGATATTTTGTATGGAAATATTTCATTTAAAATATGAAAAAAGGTCCTTTTCTTCTGTATTGTACCCAATCAAAACGTTGTCCAAACCATTAACGCCACTTAAAATACAACTATTATAACACTTCAGGATAATTTGTCAGATTTTGTTTTTTCCTGTCTATCCATATAGACAACAAATAATCAGAATAAACTAAAACAACTGTTGACTATTTTATTAATCCTTAATCAATATCTGGGCTATGTAATGCATGTAAAAGGCTGGTTTATAACAGCTTCATTAAGATCTCTTGGGTGACTCATTTTGGTTACTGCGTTTGTATGTCCCCGCAGGATAATACTTTTATCTACCTCTCTACTTAGAGTAAACCAGTGCCCTTAGCTGAACTTTTTTCTAAGAAGCCCTTTGTATTTAAGTCCTAGTGAAGTGTGAAGGACTTACCAAATCGTACTGGTCTCCTGATTTCAGGTTGATCCTTGTACAGATGAGTTTGATGTGACACTTGGGTCTACGTACTTCTTACAAATGCTGCTTTCCACACACTAAGCTAAGAGAATTTCTCTATTAAGACATTGAATCCAAGTGAATGATTTATTGAAAATTGTGCACCTAACTGATATCAGTGTAACAGATCTGTCCTCGATGTACAAACTGTTCCTGTGTAGAACAAGGGGATAGAGGAGGTCATAAAGCCACCGGCTTTAACCACTTTTATGAGGACTAGGACATGTCAAAAGCCTGTAGTACTGATTAGACTTAGACTCAGACAACATTTTATTTTTGCACATCCCAACAGTCAACCGAAGATTTGAAAACAACACACATATTTGAACTAGATTTTTCATTAACAGCCTTGTCCCAGAGTTTATACACTAAGAAGAGAGAGAACAGAGTACACAAAGACCTCTATAGACGGCCCCTCCTTCCTTTAAGCATAAGTGCAGCCTCCCCACAATTTCTTGTATATTATAGACATAATGGCTAAGATTGTGGTGGGCAATTTTTTTTTTATACTACTGTAACATAGTAACATAAAACATAGTCTACAGATATGATAATTTGCTCTTTTGTGGCCCTGACTTAATTTAAGCTTCATGCTTTTTGAAGAAGTACAATTATGCAGACACTGTTCAGCAGATTCAGGAAGGTTTACTTGGGATGAGCTCAGGTTACATCACGTCAAGTGGCATGTGTAAAGACAGTAAAGCCAGCTCGCCCACATTTATACCTTCAGCCCTCGCTGTCTTCTGTATGTTGCATTTACATATATACGATTTACAGATATTTCTGACATTGATACAAATATGGGCTACATGGACTACAAAACATGTTTAGATTGTCAACGCCGCCTCGACAACTATAATGAAATGCAGCCGTTGCTATAACCTGAAATGATCTTTATTCTTCCAAATAAGAAATCTTGATGTTCAAGTCATAATATTGTCGGGTTCAATTATATCTGAGGAAATAAGACAAGGAGATGGTCGTGTAGATCAAAATAATTTATTGCCTGACAATTAAAGACTAATACAAATTAGACAACGCAAAACTCTCTTGCAGGCGCTTTGTTAAGAGAGGAAAAACAAAAAGAAGAAGCCCCTGACATCCTCACACTGGACCTTAAAAACAACAGACAACATGAATATTCATGAAGGTTGATTCTGGCCGTCCCCCGTCTCGTTCTTGTTCGGCCGACTGTCCAACAAACTGACTTTTGTTCTGTTTGTTTCCTTATATGATAATTGTCATTTGCTCTGCCACTCATACCGAAACAAGGTATTACACAAGTGTCTGGAACTTTGGTGGCCTTAACAAACTGCAGATAGAGTGAGAAATGAGATGTGGTAGGAGTGCGCAGACGTCTTTGTTTCTTCCAGATTAATGATAGAAGCATAAGGTCATTAGTCATTATTTATAACAATATGTAGCATACAAATAAATCAATCAACACAATTTCTTGTATATTATAAGACATAATGGCTAAGATTGTGGTGGGCATTTTTTTTATACTACTGTGAATGTAGAAAAAGCTTCAGTTGTAGTCATCTGGACTCATTTTAGAAAAAATAGACGTTTCGACTCTCATCCAAGAGTCATTGTCAATAAGCGAATTTAGGCCGGGAACTCAGATATTTATACTATTCTGTGGTAAGTCCAACCCATTGGACGGGCCTTCCTGAAGTGGAAAGAGTTGTTTGTTTCAACAGAAACTTACCCTCTTTGTTTCTAACGAGCTAGCCTATTTGTTTACTACCAGTCCTTTAATGGGCTATTAGTCTCCCCTTTGTTTTTGTGTGACCCTGGCTCACTCACCCTGAGTACCTGATTAGCATCCGAATGTCCTGGTCCTCTACCTCGCCAGGGTGTCAAAATTCCATTGTAGACTACAGGAAGGTTGAATATTAACCCTCCATTTCTGTTTAAAGAAGGTCTTTCTTTTTTAACAAAAATAGCTTCCTTAACTCCTCTTTCAAACCATCTTTTCTCCCTGCTTAAAATCTTCACCTCACCGTCTTCAGACGAGTGATTAGAGGCTTCAAGATGAAGATGCATGGCGCACTGTGGTCCTGAACTAGTATTTCTTCTGTGCTGATAGAGCCTCTTGTGCAAAGGCTGATAGTCTCTCCTATGTAGCGTTCTTTACAATGTGGCCAAGCATTTGTGGCCAATTTGGCCAACTATTTTGGCTCCATTGGTGAGGAATTCAGAACATCATGTGGAAAATCCACATAACTTTGTGGACAAAGTGAAACATCTCCAACTGGACCCAGATGACCTCATGGTTTCATATGATGTTGTGTCTCTTTTCACCTGCATTCTGACCTCTGATGTAGTAGCAGTAGTGGTGAGGATCAGACTGCAGGAAGACATCTGCCTGAACACCACTTACTTTCAATTTCCGGGGACAATTTTACAGACAGATTCATGGCTGTGCCATGGGCTCGCCCGTCTCTCCCATAGTGGCCAACCTGTGCATGGAGCACTTTGAGAAGAAGGAACTGGCCTCCTTCTCAGACATTGCCCCAAAGCTTTGGCTTCGCTACGTCGATGATACATTTGTAACAATCAAGAAACAAGAGTTGGAAGCCTTCTCAGAGCACATCAAAGCTGTGGACCCACATATCAGGTTTACAAGAGAAGACGCTAAGGAGAATCGCTTGGCCTTTCTTGATTGTTCCACAATCAGAGGAGAGGACAGGAAGCTCCAAATAGAAGTATATAGGAAACCGTCACACACGGACCAGTATCTGCTCTTTGGCTCCAACCACCCACTACAGCACAAGCTGGGAGTGATCAGAACCTTACAACACAGAGCTCAAGGTGTGCCCACCAGCTCAGAGGGCAAGAAGAAAGAAGAAAAAAACACGTCCGAAATGCCCTCTCAGCCTGTGGTTACCCCGCTTGGGCTCTCAACAGAGTGAAGAGAACCAACAATCAGGACAAAAGGGAAACTGAACAGAGAAGGAAGGGTGTTTCGATCCCTTATGTCTCTGGACTGTCGGAAAAACTGCAGAGAATTTTAGACAACATGAAGTCTCTGTTTATTTTAAACCAGGAAACACTTTAAGACAAAAACTGGTTCATCCTAAGGACAAGTTGCCGACCCAAAAACAGAGCAATGTAGTTTATTCTATCCAATGCAGTGAAGAAAGTTGTAAAGAACGTTATCAGCACAGAAGCAATACTAGTTCAGGACCACAGAGCGCCGTGCATCTCCATCTTGAAGCCTCTAATCACTCGTTTGAAGACGGTGAGGTGAAGATTTTAAGCAGGGAGAAAAGATGGTTTGAAAGAGGAATTTTTGTTAAAAAAGAAAGACCTTCTTTAAACAGAAATGGAGGGTTAATATTCAACCTTCCTGTAGTCTACAATGGAATTTTGACACCCTGGCGAGGTAGAGGACCAGGACATTCGGATGCTAATCAGGTACTCAGGGTGAGTGAGCCAGGGTCACACAAAAACAAAGGGGAGACTAATAGCCCATTAAAGGACTGGTAGTACTGGCAGTAATCTCTGACCATATCTGTTTATGTGTTTTTGATCAGGCATTGGAGGAAACTTGGTCTCAATCCAATCCAGTCGCATCTCTACCGGTTTGCATATGAAGTACCCACCAGGAGAGGTACCACATGACCAAACTGGCTGCTATAGTCCTTGTAGGGCCTTCTTTGGTTCAGGTAAAAACTAATTTGGTACACAACTGATACTCTCCTAGTATTTAACTACTTCCGCTCACATTTACAGGTCCAAATCACCGTTCTGCCCAGGTTTTGCTTTGTTTGGTCATACCTGGTCAGCTCATCTTTTTGTTTACTATCCATGCAATGAAAGGGGCGTACTCATTACCAAGTCTTCTTTTTACATTTCTCTTCTTGTCTGCCTCAATTATTCAGGTGTGTTTTCTTGTACATCCAAATAAGTGTTTGTTTGTTTATATGTTGTTTGTTTCTCATTCTAATCGTTTTCTATCAGGTTGTCCTCCTACTGTGCATAGCTGAGTACATGGTGCACTGTTTATGGCGAAAGCAGAAGGACCCTGACAGTTATTCCATACCATACCTCACAGCTTTGGGGGATCTACTTGGCACTGGTCTGCTCTCTCTCGCCTTTGTCATATTGTGGTGTATTGGGGACCCGGGCTCTACCTAAACATTTTTCCTCCTCCTACTCCTTCCATTTTTTAAATGAATTAATAAAACTGTACTTTTGTATCATTTATGTATCATATATCATGTGTAAATGAGTGAATCGAAGCAGGAGATGTATTACAATGGATTAAGGATCTAGAATGAAGTTTCACTGACACATTTGCTAATGTAAAGAGAATCAATAAAACAAATATTCATGCTTAACACTGACATCCACTAAATTATCGGATATTTTTTGGTTTGTTTGTGGAATTTAGAGAATATTAGATGAACTTGCTGTCAAAATGTGATGACATCTGTTGTAGAAAAAATCTCTTCTAATGGTTATCAAGAATAAAGTAAAACAATAGAGCGGGGTTGTCTTGTCTCAAAAGTGAATGTTTAATCCTGTGCTTCAATCAGAAATAAACTCTCCCTCGTGTGGACTCGTCGGTCACTCCCATGGAGAGCCGATTCGTCCACACGTCTGTCTGCATTGCTCTCAAGTGTGTCTTAAGTTCTCTGTCTTTATAGTTTACAGGTCAGCCAGGTGGTCATATGACCTACTTCAATATAAACATTTACAATTCTTTACAGGCAGGTCTTACAGGTAGACAGGCAAATGGAAACAGAGGACACAAAGGCTCCAGGAAAGAGACAGTTGATGACATTTGCATTCATCCAATTTGCATTTCTGCTGTCCTTTGTCCTTGGTTCTCTCTCACACCTGGAAAAGTCTGGCAGCTCTGTGAGGATTGTGTTCTTTGATCTCTCCAGTGCCTTCAACACCATCAGCCGCTGCTCCTGAGGGACAAGCTGGAGACGGCTGGTGTGGAGTATGACCTGGCAGAGTAGATTCTGGACTACCTCACAGACCGACCCCAGTTTGTGAGAGCACGGGACTGTGTGTCTGACACTCGGACCTGCAGTGCGGGGGCGCCCCAGGGCACTGTCCTCGCGCCCTTTCACTTCACCTTCTACACTGCAGACTTCAGACACGACACGGACAGCTGTGTCCTGCAGAAGTTCTCTGATGACTCTGCCATCATCGGACTCATCACGGACGACGATGATGCGGAGTACAGGGGACTGGCGCAGGACTTTGAGGACTGGTGTCAGCGGAACCACCTCCTCATCAACGCGGGGAAGACCAAGGAGATGGCGGTGGACTCACCAGTGAACATCCAGGGAAGGGACATTGAGAGAGTGGCCTCATACAAGTACCTGGGTGTTCATCTGAACCACAAACTGGACTGGACTCATTACACAGACGCACTGTACAGGAAGAGCCAGAGTCGACTCCTGAGGAGACTCGGTCTTTTGGAGTGACAGGGCCACCCCTGGGCTGTGTTCTGGACTGAGTGCAGGAGGTGGGGGACAGAAGGGTCCTGGCTAAACTCACATATATGCTGGACCATGAGTGCCACCCCCTGCAGGACACTCTGTCCGCTCTGGAGGGCAGCTTCAGTGAGAGAGCGATCCACCCTCGCTGTGTGAAGGAGACGTTTCGCAGGTCTTTCCTTCCTGCTGCTGTCAGACTCTCCAACAAACACTGTTATCCCTGAACACGTGTATACTGTCATACCCATGTGCAATACTGACATAATCACGTGCAATACAGTCATATTCATATGCAATACTGTCATATTCACGTGCAATACTTATTATTATTATTATTGTTATTTTTAAAACAACTTTTTATTAAGGATACAAGAGTTTTTTTTTAATAATAGTTTTTATAAGAGCTTTTCTATTAAGAGTGTTTTTTAAAGTTATCTGTTCTTTGTTGTTTACTTCTGTACCTACTTTTTGTTGCAACATTGAAATAACCCATTGTGGGACAAATAAAGGCTTATCTTATCTCAACTGAAACTGGGCCATCATGTACCCAGTGTGTCCCAGACATGCAAACATGCAAACATCCGTTCTATGCCAACAGAGGTCTCCCGGGGAGTCAATGCGCAGAAGAGTCCACAATATCAAGGCAAAAGGGCAGATTAGATTATATTTTTCCATAACACGTCACATAAATTTTATCCCAAAAAAAAAACATAATAATGAAAACAATTCAAGCCCCATTTCTGGTGACCTTGTCATGTCCAGTGTTTTATGTTGCAATGTCTGTGCTTGTTTTTCAGTTTTACTTCCTGTTTGTTGATCGCCCTAATGTGTCTCACCTGTTGTCTCCTTGTGTATTTAAGACCCATTTTTCACCTTGTCCTTTGTTGGTCCATTGTCATTGTCCTATAACTTCTTTTGTGCATTTTATCCCCAGATTATTTTTACATTTAGTTTCATTAAATATAATTTTTTGCGGTTTTACATTTTGGCTCATTCTTTTGATTTTGTCCATGTGACTGAATGGTCCAACCATATCAGACCCAAGCAGACTGCTTTTTCCTTTTTTATGATCTACTACCTGTTTGACCTGTGATGGTACATGCCGTACCATCACAGGTCACATCTACGTGCCGCAGTTACGCTGGACAATGTTCTCCGTCCAGGAGGCTCGCCTTCTGATCCCTTCCCTGCACCTCTCCTGAGAGTGTCAATGTGCCGAGTTCCTGCTCCGCCATAACCAGCTGCGCTGCTGCTTTGTTCATGCGTTTCCTCTTCTCGCTCAGAGCTCAGACACTTCCTGTCTGCGTCACAGTTCTAATCTGTCCCTCCTAACTTGTCACTCTGAGAAAAAGTAATATCTATCCAGAATGAGTTCAGTTCTTCTGTTAATACAGCAGGGTCTTTCACAAGCTCATTCTTCTTACGTTCTGTGGAAGAAGTAGCGGCATGTTTTGATACACTTGTTATACACACATTTTTAATTCAAAACCAATATCTGAGGCAGACGTTTGAAATATTATGCTTTTAAAAATGCCAAGGTAAAGGATCATCTGGGTTTTGATTCACAATTCATAAAAACACAAATTACACATTTATCTGTTAAACTCTCCATTGTACCATAAACCTGGAAAATGGCCTTTGTGACTGTTGCGGGAAAATTTTATTTGCATCATACGCCACAGAAACTGATACATGTGTGCCTGTGGGAGTCACAGATGACCCTGAGTTATCTGTCAAGAAGGAATTTGTTTTTCAACCGGTACTCTGGGGCCTGAACATCTGGTATACCTTCAGGGGAGGATCTGCCTTTTGTGAAGGAGGTTGGGACTAACTATAAACCAATGTAAAACTAGGATTGAGGTGACTCCAGATCTGACCATAGAGGAGCTCCGAGGTAAAAGTCGTCTTGTCTGTTGTATTGATGCAGTTTCTGTAAATAAACTGAAAAAAGAACTGAAGCTGGTGCCAACAAGTTCTTCTTCTGCTTCCCAACCACCTCAACCAACACCTTAAGAAACCACAGCCCCTTTGACAGAGTGACAGATTACCACTGTTAGCCCTGAACATGTGTCATTCAGCCTTCATAATTATGTGCAATACTGAGATAAAATGTCTCTGGTCATCATCTCTGGTGTAATATTTTCTGTCCCTAATAACAGTTGTAAATAAGAATGTTATTATTATTAAGATTATAAGAGTTATTTCAAAGTCATCTTTTTATTATTATACTTCTGTGTCTAAATTGTGTTGCAACACTGGAATTTGCCCATTGTGGGACAAATAAAGGTTATCTTATCTTATCTCAGATATTTCTCCTTGACCCTGCATTGAGATACCCTGGCGCGTCCAGCTCTCCTGCTGTGCACCCAGGATGTCCCCTCCCGCCGAGCATTGATCTTTCGCATTAGGGAATTGTTGTCTGATTTGATGCAAATTTGGTCATCTCCCCTACTTTTCTGTAAGAAGATCTTTTCTTTTGATGCAAGTGTAGCCATTTACCTTTCCTGTCTGTAAGTATACAAATGTTCCATTGATATAGATCATGTGACCGTCTGGGCTAGGGAGGGTGTTAGACCAGATAAGGGTCTACACCCTAATCTGTTAGGGAGAGCCATTTCTGCTGTGCACAAGCAGAACAAAAGACTCACATTGAGCAAGACAACTTTGTTCTATTTCTCTTTATTTCTTGATTATCGTTTGCAGAGAAATTCAATTGACTAAACATGAAAAAGTAAGGCAACTGGCTGCGAAGCCTTTTTGAGATCATTCTGGTACGGAGGCGAATGTGCAAACACATAATTGATAGCCTTCTTCTTTAATCCAAGTCACTAACATTTACAATAAAATGAGGCATGATAAAATAAAATTCAGGTCTTAAACAAATTAAAATGAATGTGTACTGTCTTTTAGGATGTTTAATATTAAGCTGAACAATTTTGTGGTGACAAACATCACACAAAAATAAATCAAATTACTAATCAGAAGTCCCTAAAACTCTAGTTAGTCTGCGTTTCTCCTCCATTATGAGCAGGCTGAACACTGTCTATGAAAATATCCATTGTTGTTTAGCACATGCTAAACAACTGCTTTTCTCTGTGTGTATCTGCTACTGCTAACCCTTAAGCGCTGTTCACAACGCGGTGTCAAATTTGCGCCCGACGCAGAAGTAGGACGTCTGTACATTTGAAGACTGTAATCAAATGTAAATATATGATTATATTTCTGTGATGTATATTATCTGCATAATAGTGCTATGATGATATTTTTTATATTATCTGCATCATTAGTTGTCAAGAAATGAGACATACACCGATGCTATTCCGTAACACATCGAGAACACAATTCTACTTAGAATATGAAACGACACAGAAATATCAGACATTTGTATGGCAAGCTTGGGAGAAAACGCCGGGCTGTGTCAGCCAAGCTGTTGTAAGGAGCCTGGCTGACCCTCCTGCGTCTCACCCCGTTTTTTCCCATGCTGGTTGGTTTTATTAGATATTCTGGAATAGACGGGTCACATTTCTCATGGCTCAGCTTCACATCAAGGCACTTGTTTTACAGCTGGTATTTTTCCGTAGAGATCAAGCCTTGGGTAAACATTACCCAAACTCCTCTGGGCTGTCACCCTCCTAGGGTAAACATCCTTTGGCCCATCTTTACGACCCCTTCACAAATGCAGTTTGTCACACACCCGTTCTTCTCTTAGACTAATGATGCAGATAAAATATCACTATTATGCAGATAAAATACATCACAGAAATATAAGCATATATTCACATTTTATCACATTTCCCTCCTGTTTATCAAAGCATTAGTCACTGTCTCATATGCCAAACACATTACTCTTTTCAGTTTTCAACATGTCTTTCATATTGTTGTTAAAATGACACTTTTACACACAAAAAGTTATGCACAGCGCTCAACATTGAACACACACATTGAACCACAACATGTCTACAGCATTACTGTCCTAAATTTTGAGTCAGATTGGTCAATCTCTGTAATTTGACAGACAGACAATTTATACTGTCTATAATTTTGCGGTGTGATGGGAAATATAGAAGTACAAGCGGAAAGCCCTTAAACCCGCTGCTCTCTGGTCAGTCAGTTTGACTCGTCAGGGACCTCTCTGGACACCCCAATAGAATCAAATACGTAGTATCAGGTGCTACTGGAACCAGATTGTCCACTAACCTCTCGACCTTGACCCTGCGGTATGGTTCTGGGTGATGCTGGTCTTTGTTATGACCATTGCTGGCCACAAAAGGGATACATAGGCACAACGTCCCACAAGTGTCCCCACACCACCATACGTCCCATCGTACCACCATATCACGTCCTCGCTTGGTTTCTTAAGAGACCTTCTTCCGCTGCTCGCTTCGGTCACACCTATGACACATGAACTGGTACATTTCCCATCTCAATTCATAATCTCATTAACATTGCATGTAGTTATATTGTAGCAGATAAAAAAAGGCACTCTCTTAGTTAGTGCAAACAACTGTGGCTATATAATATGCCATTGTGTTTCTTCAGCCTCTGTCATGTCAATTGTACATTATACATTTCACATTACACATTTCATAACCTTTCATGTTGATCACTTATTTTCTTCCCTCTATTTTCCATGTCTGTGTATGTTTCATTTCCCGGTATACACAGTTGTGTATGTTGATCGATTGTCCCGATTGTCCCAATTGTCCCGTGCATAATACAGGTGTTCAGCATTCATATTATCGTCATTGCTGTGATGATGATAACTGTTGATTCTTTTTAGCAGAGTATGGTACTCTATGCACCGTAGCCTCTGGCTCTCGGTCATCGTAGCAGAGTATAGTTCTTTGCGTACTGTAGAATCTGTGTCCGTTCATCGTAGCAGAGTATCGTACTCTACCATAGACTCTGGACAAAAAACGAAGTCCTGCGTCTAAGATGCTATGGATCTGGTGCTGTGTTGTCTGCTGCACCCATGATCTCGTCCTCCCTGGTGAGGACGACACGGTGTGGCTCCGTCCTCTTGGCTCGTCCACCTGGCTCGTCTGTAAACACCACATCTCCAACACGTTCTCTGCTGCGGTGATAAACAAAGTCTTTTCGACAATTCAGTGTATTTCAAACAGTTTTCTTGTTTACAATTTTTTTTTTTTTGTAATTATTGATTCGGAATATTTGTTTACTCGTACATATCCCTCCTTTTTGAGATATGGCTTTGCCCATTTCTCAAACTTCTACACAATTCTACATTCAAACAAAATTCAATAATCCAGATAGTTTACAACGTTCACTAATCAAGGATGAGATGGAATTGCGTCTGTCACTCCAACTCCGCAATGTCACCTCTTGACCTTTCACAGTTCAGTGGTCACATCCCTGGCTGAGCCCCCCCACCCACGGCGCTGGGCCCCCACCCTGTGTGGGTCAATCAGTCTGTGTGTAATCTTACACTTCCCAAATCTGTAACTTGTAAATCTGTTTTACCACCATTTGTTTCAAACTCTAAATGTTTCAAACTCTAAATGTTTCAAACTCTAAAAGTCTCCAACTCTAAAAGTCTCAAACTCTAAAAGTCTGGTGTCCACATGTGCGCGCGTATGTATGTGTGTGTGTGTGTGTGTGTGTGTGTGTGTGTGTGTGTGTGTGTGTGTGTGTGTGTGTGTGTATGTATGTATGTATGTATGTGTGTATGTATGTGTGTGTGCAATACAAATACATCAAACAATAATAATTATCTCAATAATTCCCCCATTGAGCTGGCCATAAGGGTCAGTTCACAACTTTCAAATTTCACATCTCCTCTGCGGGTGTGGCCTGAATAAAGTCACCCATCTAATGTAATATGTTCTAATCTTCTATATGTGCTTCAGGTGAGTTTCAAACTCAATCTCTCACACCTGCTCATGTGGTGCTTTACAAACATTGTGTATTAGTTTGTTCTAGCAAGTCTATATGTGAATAACAATCAAAATGATTCTAAACCTTCCCCTTGTCCATAAGGCAAGTCTCTTTTATCAACCCGTTTTCCCCTTGCTGCCTACTTTCTTTGTCTTTTCTTTGTCACGCATCTTCCTCTCTGTCTTCCTCTCTGTCTTCCCCTCTGTCTCTCTCTCTGTCTTCCTCTCTGTCTTCCCCTCTGTTTCCCTCTCTCTGTCTTCCCCTCTGTCTCTCTCTCTGTCTTCCTCTCTGTCTTCCCCTCTGTTTCCCTCTCTCTGTCTTCCTCTCTGTCTCTCTCTGTCTTCCTCTCTGTCTTCCCCTCTGTCTCTCTCTCTGTCTTATTTAAATCTATTCAATTCTTGATTGAATCTCAACAATCCTTCAGGTATTTACTTTAGAATGTCAAATTCTTTCCCTGTTAATGTTAACTTTTCCTATTACTCATCAGTCAACCCCCCTCCTGAGGTGTTGCTGTTGGTGTCCCTGTGATCCGTAAAGATAACAACATCTGCTCCATCCTGAGTCCTCCAGATTCTTTGCCAGTCAATAGCCCCTTATCTCTGATTATCTTTTATGACTTGGTGTCCTGTTGTCTTTAGTTAATGACCCATTCATGTCTTTCCTGGGAGGGCATTGGACGTCACTATTTAACTTATTCCCTCACTTAGTCTACATGCAATACGAGGTTTCCTCATGATAATACAAATAAATAAGTTACTGATATAACTTTTACTATCACTTTACTTACTACTCATTCTACTCCTATGTCCAAAAACATCAGTAGTCACTAATTTACCCATATTATCACTCCCCAGGCCTGTGCCTGTATTTGATTCTAAATTTAAAAACACTTCTGTCTTTTCGTCCTTACTTTCATACAGTCATGCATTAAGTCCAAAAAGATAATTTTCGTCAAGTCCAAAAATAAAACAAAACAAAACGTAGCTTTGTTCTGTGCACACAAAAAACACGACTTTTGTCTTCTATGTCGGGGACAGGAAGTGTCCTGTCTGTGATCACATTCCCCAAAATATTGGCCATCTATGAAAATCTGAATTCATCTTCATCTCTTATCAAGCTTAATAAAATCTTTATAATTGATTGTTGTCAATCAAAACAAAACCCTTAAAATTTGTTCTACAGACTAAAATTTAAACCAGCTGCGTTTAGTTCCTAATTCATTCATTCAGAGCGTCCTCTGAGTTGCTTTCTCTTCTCCCTTCTCCTGCCTTGTTGACCCCCCTTATCTCCCCCTCTCTGCCACGTCATCTGAGCATACTGGAAGTCTCCCTCCAAAATCCTCTTATGACTTTTCCTTTGTCTTTTTACAGTTTAGGGTGATAATTCTGGCATTATGTGGTCTCGGTCGTCTGAGAGAAATGCTACTTGCTTTACAGTCACGGTCAATGTCAAGCTTCTAGAGAAAATTCCATATTAGATTCCTCCGGACATAAACGTGGTGTTTAATGATTCACCCGTGACTGCAAATTTTAGATCTCTCAGAATAACGCCTTGTGACCCTTGTATGATTAATTGTGATTCACACTTGTTAGTTAATCACTTATTAATCCTCATTCACACATTCACACTTCTCTCTTACTTACTTCGCTCGTGCACAGCGCTTACATTCACTCGTCTTTATGTCAGTAACAACTCGTACATAAGGCCTCATTACTTTCTTTCGGTGAGAAACTTAACTCGTGGTGAGCAATTTAACTCCTTTATGTGTGTCTACACAAAGCCAACCAATATATATATATATATATTTTAATGAGTAAATATTAAACTCCTGTATTTTATTTAATGAGTAAATATTAAACTCCTGTATTTTTTTAATGAGTAAATATTAAACTCCTGTATTTTTTGTCTGAGAAATATTAAACTCCTGCATTTTTGACTGAGAAATATTAAACTCCTGTATTTTTTGTCAGTGAGAAATATTAAACTCCTGTATTTTTTGTCAATGAGAAATATTAAACTCCTGTATTTTTTGTCAGTGAGAAATATTAAACTCCTGTATTTTTTGACTGAGAAATATTAAACTCCTGTATTTTTTTGTCAATGAGAAATATTAAACTCCTGTATTTTTGACTGAGAAATATTAAACTCCTGTATTTTTGACTGAGAAATATTAAACTCCTGTATTTTTGACTGAGAAATATTAAACTCCTCTTTATGCGAGTAACTAAACTCCTGCATAAAGCCTATGCATAAAACGTTCTATGGCTAACTCTTTCACACACAAAGTTTTGTCTGACCTTCTTTGTCACCTGTGTTCTCCTGCTGCTTCGAAACGACGCGCTCTCCTCGCGGAGAATGAGGTGCGATGGGCGGCCACGGGAAAAGTGGACTTCCTTTCTGCTGTGCACACAGACTTTCACTGATTCACCCGTCAATCTCCGCGAAGGGGCTGCTTGTCATCCGGCTCGATAGGACCCGAAAATGTCAAGAAATGAGACATACACCGATGCTATTCCGTAACACATCGAGAACACAATTCTACTTAGAATATGAAACGGCACAGAAATATCAGACATTTGTGTGGCAAGCTTGGGAGAAAACGCCGGGCTGTGTCAGCCAAGCCGTTGTAAGGAGCCTGGCTGACCCTCCTGCGTCTCACCCCGTTTTTTCCCATGCTGGTTGGTTTTATTAGATATTCTGGAATAGACGGGTCACATTTCTCATGGGTCAGCTTCACATCAAGGCACTTGTTTTACAGCTGGTATTTTTCCGTAGAGCCTTGGGTAAACATTACCCAAACTCCTCTGGGCTGTCACCCTCCTAGGGTAAACATCCTTTGGCCCATCTTTACGACCCCTTCACAAATGCAGTTTGTCACACACCCGTTCTTCTCTTAGACTAATGATGCAGATAAAATATCACTATTATGCAGATAAAATACATCACAGAAATATAATCATATATTCACATTTTATCACATTAGTCTAAGAGGAAAATGGCATGTGAAAAACTGTATTTGTTTGTGTGTCGTAAAGATGGGGCAAAAGGGAATGTTTGCTCCAGGGAGGGGTGTAGCACCTCAGGGGAGTTTAGGTAAACATTACCCATGCCTTATCTCTAAGGAAAATACCAACTGTTGTAAAAGACAAGTGCCTTGATGTGAAGTTAACCAATGGGAATGTGACCCGCCCATTATGCCCGAATCCATAATGTGAATAAAACCAACCTGCAAGAGAAAAAACGTTGTGAGACCAAGCCCGACGGTTTTTCCCTTGCAAGCTACACAAAGAGTCTGACGTTTCTGTATTGTTTCATATTCTAAGTTGAATTGTGTTCTCTGTGTGTTAAGGAATAGCATTGGTTTATGTCTAATTTCTTGACAAAGACAGACGCCCTGGACGCATATTCTCGACGCCCCAGACGAGCGTTTTCGACGCCCCGGACTCACGTCCATAAAATATACTCAACAGCAGACGTGCGTCCGAGTCGTCCTGCGCACATGCGGAGGACTTGTGCTGTGTTGCTTTTCTCGTAGTCTAAATGTTTAATGGCGGACCATGAATCCAAAAGCGGAGGCCATGGGCTCCGGGCCAGTCTGGGACCCCTACGGTCCATCCGGACCAGTACCTCCAGTACCTTCCGTCATAAGAACAGTTTCTTTCCCTCTGCCGTTGGACTCATGAACACTGCCTAAGCACCTTGTACTCATTGCACTGTTCACTTATATTGCACTACTCAACTTTATATTTTATATTTTATTTAGAATGTACATATCATGCCGTCTCTGTATAAAGTGTTCAATGTTTGTTGTTTGTGTTGCACCGAACGACCAGGACAAGTTCCTATGTTTGTGAATTTTTGTACATCGACAAATGGCAATAAACCCCTTTCTGATTCTGATTCTGATTCTGATCATTGTCCCTGTCCCCAAGAAGCCCCGGATCACTGGACTTAATGACTACAGGCCTGTGAAGCTGACGTAGATGTAGTCATGAAGTCATTTGAGCGCCTGGTCCTGCCCCACCTCGAGTCCTTCACCTCCCCCCTGCTGGAGCCCCTGCAGTTCGCATATAGAGCCAACAGGTCAGTGAACGACGCCATCAACCTGATACTCGACTTCATCTTGCAGCATCTGGACTCCCCGGGAGCCTATGCTCTGCATATTTCAATTGTGCTTTAAATTCAGCTAACTAGGAGGATTATTTCTTATCCAGTTACATAATATTGATCTATATCTGGAGAATATGCAATCTTCTTTTTACTGAACAGAAAGTTTCACCGGAAAATGAGGGACGGGGCTTGATTTTTTCTTTTTTTCTCAGGATTTCATTTATGTGATGTCATCACATTTTGACAGAAAGTTCATCTAGTATTCTCAGTTTTTTTTTTTACATTTTCAACCTCTTTTCGTACCATGTTGCCATTTTTGTGGGCATTAAGCAGGTAATGTTGCCAAAATTCACAACAGAATAACACCATTTATATAAAGTGTAAACCCTCATTTGTGCTGCAATGTTCCATCGTAGGAAAAAAAAAAAATCAGTTGTAATCATATGGATACTGTCTTTTGAAAAACAAGACATTTCCTTCTCAACCGACAGATTTAGTCAGAGAACTCGGGATATTTATCCTAATCTGGGCTGGGCTGTTTTAAGTTATCCCTGGATCTAATCTTCTTGCAATGGGTCATATAAATTCCGTTGTTAGCAGGCTGAAGCGTGTAGTAGAAAAGAACCACCGGGATTCGTCCGAGTAAATTCAAACCAAGCTTTATTGCCTCAACATTGATTGCTAATACAGAGCTCTGGGTCAGTCTGTCCCTAGTAGCCTGCATGACTATTCAGGACTTTTGTCATTCAGAACTTATGCCTGACTCCCCCTCAATCCAGCATTTTATATATAGATCAAAACATAGTATGCAACAAGGAGTAGATGTCTGCTTTCTCTCTGGTCCGAGCAGGGAGGTGAGTTTGCAGCAGATGTTTCCCGTCTGGCTCAAAGACATGTGGTTTTGTTAGTTCGCTCCCAGAGTTTCTGCAATGACTGACTTCAGAGAACAATAGAGCATAAGTGCAGTCAGGCTGCAGGACCAAACATAGCATGATATTTGCCTCGTTGCTTATGAAATATCAGCGTGTGCTTGCAATGGAATGTGCTTGAATACTGGAAACATTATTCACAGAAATATATCTTCACTGCAGCTCCCTCATTGATGAGGACCTAATTAGCATCTGAATGACCAGGGCTGATGCTGCCCAATGGCTTCAAAATGCTATTGCAATTTTAATAAATTTGCAATTTAACCTTAAAGCTTCATTTCCGTTTCAAGAGGGATTAAAAGATAAAATAGCCTCTCATCTCCTCTTTCAAATCATCTCTTCTGCTCAGAATTGTCACTATCTTCAAAAGAGTGGTTTGTGGCTTTGAGATGAATATGCAGTGCTCTGTATTCCTGAATCAACATGCAGAATAAAGAGCATACTGATGCTTCAGTCAGTTACGGCTGAATGTTAAATGTAATTTCTTTCATTACTTTGGAGAACAATATTAATTAATTTAATTGATTAAATGTTGTTTAATATTATACAAAATTATAGAAATGCTGTTAATGCTTGATTATAGAAGGTCTGAAATATGTGAATATAGAAATGCTGTTGTTTGACAGGTATAGCCAACTGGGATCAGGACATTCTCCATACTGGGCAATGGAAGGTCACAAATAGCTATAGGAGGGACAAACACACTGGGAGTTTTGTGCACAAAATAAACAACCAATAAAGTATGGAGAACGTACTGATCCCACCCTGTTACATTATGAAATATATAGCTGTACTATCTACGTAACTATATACTGTCAAACAACACAGCATTGACAATTATGTGTAATATCAAAACAAATAGCCCAGTCCACTAAAGATGTCCTAAAACTAAAGAACCTTGTTATCACAGAACACATCTTTTCCTTGGCAAAAGTCTCAAAAGGAGTCAAATCAAATCAAATAGGCTTAACTTTGTTATCTTAGATCCAGTGTAGGGTTAGGAGGATTGTGGGCTGTAATGGCTTCTGGCCAAATATGTCAGTGTATTCGAAGCCCACATATTTCATTATATTGTCATGTAACTTTTCAGAGAGGTCATGTTAAAATCAAGGTCAGGGTTTTTTTTCCCCTTCAACAACAGACTGATGCTTGTAAGGCTGACTTACAACTGCAGCACCGTGCACTTGTCGGCTTCGCTAATTAGAAAATATACTGCAGGCAGGAGTTCGTTTTTGAGCAGAAGACATCAGCTAAGGCAGAAGGTCTAAATGTACAGTGTAAGTGTATTTATACCTTAACCTAATTGATGTAACATTGACGTTAAGGTAAAGTTCATGTTCCCGTACACATAACACAGACAGCCCTGTGACAGTCATCAGTTCTAAAACAAGATTGCCAACAGGGACTTTCACACTCGGTCAAAATGTCTAGAGAAACAGTCTATGATGATAGAACTGTATTCACTTAGCAGATTTTGTAAGCTTTATGAGGACAATTGAAAATGTTAGCACAAGATGATTAAACATGTTGACACACGGTGTCGAAGTTTAGTCTATAACAGACTGCGAGAGGCGAGGATCGTTCTCAAGGTCTTTATTTGATGAAAACAGGGAAAAACAGGCAAAACAGTAGCGTGTTGTTCGTCTTGCAGCTGAGATCCAACTCTCCACAAGATTTAGCTGTGTTTTATATAGCTGTTGCTTGGGTCTGATAAAATGGCCTGACGTTAGCTATGACGTCCGCTTTAAGATTGTTTTGACTAGTCCGGAGATAATCAGAAAATACACAGAAAGTTCATTGTGACCCATATGCAGTAAGATTGTCGTGGCGCATGCATGATAAATAGGACACAGACATGACAATAGTGTCCAGGGTGTACCCCGCCTAAGGCCCAAAGTCACTGGGATAGGCTCCAGTCACCCGCGACCCCGAAAGGGAACAAGCGGTAGAAAATGGATGGATGGACATGACAATAATTGATCATTATCCACAACGGTAAATGATGGAACTAAATCTTTGAGAAGGAAGACAACGTTACAAGACATAAGAAGTTTGGAGACCATCCATATCTTTAACCCCGGTGGAATACGGGGGAGAAACGACAAAGAGGACCAGGCTTCCAGTTCACACACTGGACAGCCCACCACTCTGAGCGCTCTGCCGGTCTCCCACGTCCACCTTCCTTTTATTAAGGACCATACGATAGTTACACATTAACCAGCTTCCCCTAAGTGGAAAAGGTCACTGGTACAGGTCAGCTGGCCCACACTTTTAATACATTCAGCACTTTACACTGTTGACATAGACAGTTGGTAGTGAAGCTAACAAGTTAGTTAGTTGTCGTTGCGAAGGTATTTCCATCTGTTTTGGTCTTTCATGAGAAACTGCTCCGGCTGCAAACAGCTCACACACTTAGAACCACTTCTTAGACTTTTAAGCAAACTAAATATTCAAGCATAATATACATGATACATTAGTAAGATAAAATACATAAATCCAACAGTAAACTTCATTTTCTAACCCGCACAGTCAATTTTTTCATTGTAAAAAATTACCATAGCGCCTATTACTCTGTTGGTGGGGTTGGTGTAAAGTAGAAGGAAGGAAAATGCAAAAAATGACATATCTGTCAAAATGACATTTCTGTCAACAAAGATTTGCATCATAGCCTGCGACACACATTTGAGCGTGGCGCACATGGGCGGAGCAGTGCCGGGCTGGTGGCTGTTGTAAACAAATTGGACCGAAAGAAAGCTGATGAGAACAGAGGATTCAAGGAAGAATGGACTGAATCATTGCTTTCATTGCCAATATGGAAGGGTTTCCTGCATGTTTGCTTTGTAATGAGAAGTTGTCAAACAAAAAAAGTTATTTGGAAAATCATTTCCAGGGAAGGCATGCTTAATTTGCAGCCGACCATCCAGTTGAGAGTGAGATTTCAGCACTTCTGGAAACATTAGAGATTTGAAAGATAGATTTGCAGTGGATTGCATCTCCAAACTCCGCTGCTAGTTTTGTTGCAACCCGAGAGATAATAAAGCGTGGAAAACTGTTCACAAATGGTGAGAACAAGAAGGATTCTCCACAAAGACAGGGCCATTAAAATGGCAGGCAACATCACCAATTGGCAAATCAAGGACGTTAATTCAGCTCAGCCTACTCAATTGCCTGTGATGAGTTGTGTGATCTAATCGATATCGAACAGGCAGCGCTGTTATGCAGGTATGTGAACTTTGATGGGCCGCAAGAAGAAATAATCAAATATATAATTGCAGGCTGCGTTCAATTCCACTGTTGCCCAGATATGGGGGGAAAGAGAAGAGGTTTGAGGAGGAATGCGTTTTTTTTATTTTTCCTCAAAATAAAAATGACCCCAAAAATCAGATTTTTTAATTGTATTTCTATATTTTCATGTATGCAACAAAACATAATGCATTAACATTGTAATGGAAGTTAAACTTAAGCACCAAACTCCTTAGCACCTTCTACGACTCTGTTGTATCATCAGCCCTCCTGTGTGGCCTGATGGAGCAGCAGCATCACAGAGAGGGAGAGGAAGAAGCTGGACAAAGTCATCAAGAAGTCCAGCTCCGTCCTGGGCTGTGCTCTGGACTCAGTGCAGGAGGTGGGAGACAGAAGTTGCTTGACCAGCCAGTCCCTCCTACATTCTGTTCAAATGTAGAAGGGTCTGGATTCGGACGACTGGGGGCGTCAAAAAAACTCTCCAAGCATGAACCGGTCCAACCACCGCCGTTAATTTGTGTCACGTGTCTCTCAAATGCGGAAGACTTTGTGTCACGTGTCTCTCAAATGCGGAAGACATCTCTGAAATATTTCCGGAACGATTAGAACAAAATATATAACTTAATTTACCTCAGATTTTCAGAGTTTAGCACGTCACTTGTTGACTCAGCAGAAGTCGGAAACGTTTCTCAGTCTGTGTTATTTTTATTTTTTCCTCATAAGCCTCCATGCTTGTTTAGACACGAACGGACAATGCGTTTGTCTGATTGGTTAATCCGCCTGTCAATCACTTCCTTTGGAAATTGAAGCGACTGGGTTGGATTCCAGACCAAAACGTCTTTGTAAATTGTGTTCAAAGTGTGTGGTCTTGGCTGGTCAGGCAAGGACAGAAGGGTCCTGGCTAAACTCACATCTATGCTGGACCATGAGTGCCACCCCCTGCAGGACACTCTGTCCGCTCTGGAGAGCAGCTTCAGTGAGAGACTGATCCACCCTCGCAGTGTGAAGGAGAGATTCGCAGATCTTTCCTTCTGCTGCTGTCATACTCTACAATGAACACTTCATACTCATGTGCAATACTGTGACATAATGTCAATCATCCTGGTGCAATATGTTCTGTCCATATAACAGCTGTAAATAAGAGTGTTATTTTTATTAAGAGTTTTTTTTAGTTATATATGTTTTTTATTACTATATTTCTGTGTGGAATTTCCTCATTGATGGACAAATAAAGGTGATCTTATCTTAAATATCGCATAGCAGAGTTGTCAAGTGGTGCGTCAATCTCTCCAGGGAAACTAAACATTTAATCAAGAATGCCCATTATGTATTTGTAACCTCGTCATTTTGATAGCAGGCTAAAATTGCTAATATACACTTACAGCCAGTGTTCCCTTCATATAAGGCTCATATAAGGCTCATATAAGGCATCTCATTTTTTGCTGCTCCAGACAGATTTTTTTTAATTTATTTTTTTGGTCCCATATCTCTCTTTGAACATTTTGGATTGCCGACCCCTGATCTAGATGCATGCCATAACAACGGATCCACTATATTATCCCGATAGTACAATAGCTCCACGATACAGTAACCACAGTAACCACAGTAACCCCAGTGACGCCTCGTGAGTGTGGGCGTGGCTTTGACGGCGCAACTTGCGATCATCAAAGTCGCGCCCACTCGTCCACATGAGCTCATACTGTGAAGCGGCATGCGGCCAGAACGTGCGGGACGGATTGATTTGGTTTTCCTCTTACAACACGGCTGCATTTGAGCAAAAGTAAGTAACTCTATGCTATGGGTTGTGCTATGAAATCTCCGCACGTCCGAGACACCACGTTTTGACACTTTGGCTCTGGCGCAAGCAAAAAGAAACTTGCGCTAAAGTTTGCAGCCGCTCTTCTTCTAGTGGGGTAAAGGTTGGAAATGGCGTTGTCCGGGTGACGGTTTGGCTGCTCGCGCTGAAGATCTGGTCCCAGCCCGTAGTGAGAAATACCAGAGCGCTTGCAGCTCATTAAACGTAACAAAGGGACAGTGTGCAGTAGAGGTGTGGCCCCGCAACTTCTAACGGACAATGATTTTTATATGTTTTGGATGTCCCAAATTTTTAAATAAACAAAGCTTAATCAAATATCGTTTTTACCTCTAATTGTACTGTTGGCGCAACTACCAAAACATTGCATGTAACATTAGCTACAAGTTTACGTTGTCTTGTAGTTGGCTGAATATTTCAATCAGAAAGCCGAATGAGCCTAAAATAACACTAATATAATTAATCTACAGCTCCTCTCTGTGATCTCGCTCTAATATAGCGGCACCCGTGTGGATGATGACAACATTTGAAGTGTCCAATGAGAGCGCAGAGGACAAAAGTCCCAGCTAAACCGAAAACACCAATTCCAAATGTGCGCTGGTCTTGCGTGTCCCACATGTGCCCAGTGCTAGTGCCGCCTCTGCAGCTCAGTGAGGGGATTCTGGGGGTTCTGAGTCAACTTTGAGGCATGCGTTGACCTTGATGCTAATTAGAAAACTATACTGCAGACAGGAGTTCATTCTTGAGATGTATATGAAATCACAACCGATGAAGAGACGTTCAGATGAGGCAGAAGTCCAAAAGCGTGCAGTACTCTTCAAGCGTATTTATACTGGGGATGTCAACGTTGCTGGTAATTTTTCGCTGTCTCTGCCTCACTGTCTCTGCCTCGCTGTCTCTGCCTCACTGTCTCTGCCTCGCTGTCTCTGCCTCACTGTCTCTGCCTCGCTGTCTCTGCCTCACTGTCTCTGCCTCACTGTCTCTGCCTCGCTGTCTCTCTGCCACTGTCTAAATATATTTGTTTTACAAATGTATGGAAAACAGTTATGCAATGCGCATGTATGTATGTGTGTATGTGTATGTGTATGTGTATATATATATATGTATATATATATATATATATATATATGTGTGTATATATATATATATATATGGACCATATGGTGTGTATATATATATATATATATATATATATATATATATATATATATATATATATATATATATATATGTGTGTATGGACCATATGGTCCATATATATATATATATATATATGTATATATATATATATATATATGTATATATATATATATATATATATATATATATATATATATATATATATATATATATATATATATATGTGTATGGACCATATGGTCCATATATATATATATATGTATATATATATATATATATATATGTGTATGGACCATATGGTCCATATATATATATATATATATGTATGGACCATATGGTCCATATATATATATATATGTATGGACCATATGGTCCATATATATATATATGTGTATGGACCATATGGTCCATATATATATATATATGTATGGACCATATGGTCCATATATATATATATATATATATGTATGGACCATATGGTCCATATATATATATATGTATGGACCATATGGTAATTGTTCTTTATTCATTCTTGCCTTTCTCTGACGCTGGTTGACACGGAATAGAAACAATACAAATTAATTTAACCATCAGTTAAAGGTTGAATGGACAATTTTTTTTGGCCCAAATCTGAGTCATTTCCTTGTGGCGTGGACTGCCGATTTGTCCTGCCACGTATCAATCATAAAACGCACCTACCGCTCACCTGCAGCCGCGTGCGGCTCGTCCCCACGAGTAGCACCGTTCCGCGTGTCTAAGCGCATCTATGATCTATCATAATATAGTTCCCTCAGTGTGGGACAAAATGAAGACGGAGAAAGACAGTTCGAGCTGACTCAGAAGAAGACGGAAATCTACGGGAGACGAGTGATGCGATGCGATCCGTCGCGCTAATAAACAAACGCACGTGTGTGTTGTATCAGTCCACACGTGGGAGTGCGCATGCGCACTTCCACCTGCGTTCTCAAATCGCCGAAAAATCGTCCATTGCGCCTTTAAGACATAAAATATTGAAACATAAATGCAGTAGTACGAGTCAGCTCTGTGCTGAAAGCATTCGAGTGTGCTCTTTCATTTTTGTTTCCTTTTTTTTTCTCTGTCTTTTTTGATATAGCGTAAGACACATACTTTGAAGACTTACAACTACAGAACACATACAACTACAGTATGTGGCGGTAAATGCACCTTTTCAGTTTGTTGCCAACCGTCATTTAAAGTAACACAACAACAACAACAACACCACGCACCAGTAGAAAGCAGTCTGTGTGTTACTGTTGTGGACCTGCAGTGGTAAAAGTGAACCACAGTGTAACAGAAGTAACGCAAGTGCATCTTCTCCTGCTTTATAGCAGTGACGCGCCAATTCTGCACTGTCCCAGAGGATGTGGGGGCGTGTGGATACTTTTTTTTTCTGGGAAAATCTTCCAAGGAAGCTTTACTTTAAAGGTCCCATAACATGCAAAATCGACTTTTCAGAGCTTTTAACCTTCTTACATTGCTATCTGTGCTTCATAGATGTACCCAGAGTGTTTTTTTGATTGATTCCCGCAGTGTTTAGCTATATTACAGACTATCTCCTTTCCTCGAATCTCCAAACTGACGGGCGGTGGCTACAAGACCGCATCATACCCACAGGCACGCGTCATCATCATTTTATTCTTCACAAATCTGTTTGTTGTTGTCCTGAGCCAAAGAAAAGTGACTTTCTCAAAGTTTCAAGCCCCTCCCCCGAGCATTACCATGGAGATCATCTCACTAATAAATTATATAATGCTTAAAAGAGCTACAATGAGGGGCCAATAAGCATACATTTATATTATTTAATCAATTTGTGGTAATTTCATTTTTAAATTAATATGCTGTATTAACCTGTTCACCAATCCATAGAAAAACAATATCCACTTGTATTTTTCCTGAAGTTATCCGATTTCGAGATATTGTCAAGTAAACAAAGTTTTCTTCTGTGAAAATATTCACAATGAACGCTCGGCGCATTTCTCCGTCCACAACAAATTGTTTGACTCGATCTTTTCTTCAGACTGTTAGCTACAGAATCAGACCATCCACAAATTTTTCTGTCCACGGGTTTGTTTTTTACAGCCTCCGCAAAAAAAACGATATAGCGCATGCTAAAGATGACGTAGAACACTTTGATATTATTCTAGCCTATGCTCATAGCTTTCGAACAATGGGTGGGATTTAGGGCTTCTTCACACAGAATCGTCTTTATTCAGATGCGTAAAGCCAGTCAAGAGCCAGATTTTTCGGCAGGAGGCGACTAGATTTTGCACATCACGTTTTTTGATTTTGTTAGCCTTTTGGACTCACATTTAGTTGGATATATGTATTATTATACCAACAAAAAATGTAATATTATTATTTTATTTGTTTTCACCTTCATATGGGAAATTCATGGGTAAACTCAAATTAACACATTTTCAAATACATTGTTTTTAGCATAGGTATTAGTGGTCTACAAAACATCAAAATGTATGTTTTATGATCATAGAGGAGCTAAAATTGTAATAAAACAGTTTGGCACAGTTGGCACATATTTGGATCACTTGTTCCGAATATACAAAAAGGTCAACGGCACCAAAATGCTTGTTCCCAGAGATCTGAAACTTTACACAGTTGTTGGCAAGAAGATAAACAGACTGTGCAGTGAACAGCATAAGCACACAATGAAGTATGTTGTGCTTAGGACCTTTACAAATTCACAATATTCAGGCGAGACTAAAAAAGGATGCATTTTGTATGTTTGGGCTTCTGTAGTGTAAGTTCTGAAGCCCTGACAGTGTTCATCTGCAGAAACTAGAAGGCCTAAGCTTTCTAATGATGCGTCACACTCTCATGTGGAACGTAAGATCCTCTTTTAATAAGCAATGCCATTTTGGTATATCCAACCATTGTGTACAGGGCGAAATAGGTGGATTGTAACAGGTTAAAGGCGTAATGGACAATTTTGTGGCCCAAATCTGAGTCTCATTTCCTCGTGGCGTGGACGGCTGATTAGTCCTGTTTGATACTGACAAAAAAATAATACTAAATTATACCATAATTTAGATCTATAGGTAGATCTTCGGGCTTTGTCAAATATAAAAGTAGCTCGTGAGCCAAAAATGTTTGGGCACCCCTGGTCTACGTCAACAGTTTAAAGTGCTGAAATGTATTAAAAGTGTGGGTCAGCCTACTTGTACGTGACCTGTACCATAACCCTTTCCTTTTAGCTTGGCTATTAAGGTCCTTAATAAAAGGAGGGAGCGAACAGAGAAACTCAGAGCATTCAGAGCGGTGAGCCAAGCGGTGCATATTGTGACTGAGGCTTCCTTCTCTATCTGCTCTCCTCCGGAGAAAATATTTAATCTCTCTTGTCTTCCTTCTCTCTCTTTATGAAAGTTGGGAAAGTTTGTGCAGATTCAGATCCATCAGGACTAAACATGTTCAAACCATCTTTGGTACCAGAACAGTATTTAAAGGCGTAATGGATGTTTTTTTGGCACCAAATCTGAGTCTCATTTCCTTGTGGCGTGGACAGCCGATTAGTCCTGCCACGTATCAATCATAGGATGTGATGCACCTACCGCTCACCTGCAGCCTCGTCGGCTCGTCCCCAGGAGAGCAGCACGTTTGCGTGTGTCTAAGCGCATGGATCATAATATAGTTCCCTCAGTGTGCGGGACAAAATTAAGACCGAGTAATACAGTTCGAGCTGACTCAGAAGAGACGGAAATCTACAGAGACGAGAGATGTGATCCGCCGCGCTAACAAACAAACGCACGAGTAGCCGCGAGGCTTTTCTCTGCTTCCGCACAGGGATGAGTGCGCATGCGCACTTCCGCCTGAGTTCTCAAATCGGCGAAAAATCGTCCATTACGCCTTTAACAGATTTTGTAAGCTTTATATGGACAACAGAAAATGCTAGCACAAATTGATTTTAAATATATTGAAACATGGCTTGTTCAGAGGTGGGAATAGTAGCCAAAGATTTTACTCAAGAGTAAAGTTACTTAAAATAATATTACCAGTACTAAAGGTAAAAAGTAGTGATCCAAGAAATGACTCAAATAAGTTATAAGTATTTGGGGAAACGATTACTCAAGTAAGAGTAACTGCGAATGCAATTTTAAGGACAAAACATAAAATAATGCACCACATCTGGTATTTCTAAATGATAAACACAAATATGATAAACAAAATCATGTCTGAAGGCCGTGCAAGACACACAAATGTTCAACTCATTATATATTTTCACAAACTCGGTGTGGAGAAGAACCAAAACTTTAGACAAGTGATAATACTGTTACTTCAATAAGGATTAAATCTAGTATGATATAGTATAGTATTAAAACCATAGTATAGTATTAAAACTTACTCCAAAATGTACAATTTCTGGAAAAGGTTTCTAGGGTAAATGTAACTCATTACTGCCCACCTCTGAGCCTGTCCATAGACTGAGAATGAGATCAAATATGTGTCTTGGCTCCAGGCGGATTAAAGCTAGTGTCTATTTGATTACCTTGGAAGTAAAACCTTTTCAAACTATTAAATTACATTATTAGAAAAACACAATGTTGCTGCTTCTTATCATTCTTCTATCATTCCTATTCTTATAATTTCCTACACCTTGAGTTCACTCACCAGTTTAATTATAATAAACCAATAAGTGGAACTATGAAAATGTGACAATTGTGACGTATACATGTTGATGTTTCTTTAATTGGGCCTATAGCTTGCTGAAACATCTGTGTGTAAAAAGTGCATGTGAGCAGTGATAATAGACTCTGATGATCTCCTCTTCTCTCATCTTTCAGGAAGTTGTATTGGAGGTAACAAAATGCAAGGAGCTACATGGGCTAATGGACAATGTCGACAATCAACACATCCTTCTCATCTAAGCCACAACACGAGCAGTAATCATGGGAGCAACACAGCGGCTTATTTTTTACCATCCTCAAACGATGGAGTGGGAGCAATGGTTGGCCACTTTTCCATGCAAGGCGTTGGGACAAAGCAGATGTCGACACAAAGACGGAACATTTTGACTGCAAACAATCAAATATCGGCAAGCGGTCACCAAGGTTATCCAAACGCCACACAGAATGCAACTTTCACTGCCACCCCGACCGCCAACATGAACGCAGCATTTAAGCAGCATGTAATGTATGCACAGAACACGTCAGCCCCACTATTGTCATCAATGCTCCTTAGTAATGTTAAATATTATGAACCACAGGTCATGCATCAAAATCTTAATTCACGGACTGAAAATGTTACGGCACATATGAAAAATCCTACCTCTGCATCAACGACGCAGGCAGTGTACAACATGCAACAGCAGACTCCTCTCCAGAGCTGCATGTACAGTCAGCCTTCCGCGCAAACAGCCGGCGGTCCTCAGACTTTGCCGTCTTATTCGCAGGCCGTTTCTGTCAAAAGATTATGTCTTGCTTCTTCGCATGTACCCGGCGCACAAATTGTTCAAGAGTACACGGCTATTCCTGTCACGCAATTCGCTACCTCTTTTGTCAACAACTCTACAACCAAACAGAGTGACCAAGCTAACTACGGTGTGCCTCAGAAAAATGCATTTAAAGTGTTGCGTGGATGTAACGGTGCTTTTTTTCTTCAGAATAATGCCACTAGTCTGGGCAATTCACTCACTGCTGTCCCTGTTCAAACGCATTGTCATTTCAATCAAAATCAGGAGCATGTGCAGCAACTTGCGGTCTCACGCAACGGAGCCGTGCAGACGACGCAGCCCGTTATACTTACCACAAATTGCAATGCATCTCCAATGGGGTTACCTTCTCCGACAGAAAACAAAAGTGAACGGTTCCAGTTAAAAAAAAGACTCGCTCCTCCACAGACAATTGCAACAACAAATGACTTCCCAAACACACCATTAGGCAACCTTGAGTCCATGTTTTTAAAAAAAATCAACGGTGTTCCGAGTGTGAATCTGAATGCTCCACTGTATCGAGCGTCTCAAATCAACAGGGGTGAAGCATTTGAACAGATCGAGACCGTCGTTTTGGCCGGCCAAGCGACCAATGGCGCAACGCTCATGTCACCAGGTCGTGCTCAGCGTGCGGTAGCTGTCGTTTTGCCGCTGTCGCAAGAAAACGCACCGGACGACCATCCGTCCCCTACAAGCAAACCATCTCCAAACGCTTCATCGAGTCCAAGTTTTTGCTCTAGTGACCAAACAAAGAATTTCCAAACTTCGGGTTTAAAAGAGAAGTCGCCGAAACTGACAAGCGATTGTGATGTTTCTTCAGAAAAGGCCAACGTCCAAAACCCCTCACTAAATCTGAAACGAATGTTAAGTACGGATGACCCTCCACCACCTAGACTCTCCAATCTCCCCTTAACTTTCGCTCAACTGGTTAAAGGACCCATCACACAAACCCCGCACATTTCTGGAAGGCAAAAGAATTCGGTGAATAGGAAGACTCCGACAGAGACGAAACCATGTCAAGAACCACTCTCCTCTGTTCCAACCACTGAATGGACACTAGAGAAGTTGCATTTAGAAATTAAACTTAGGGAGGCTTCTTTGAATGAGAAATCTGAAAATACAATTGAACCTGTTGACCAACAACAAGCAGTAAAGGAATTGATCAGACGATTTTGGAATGGTGGCTTGAAAAACATTCTAATTGCTGCAAGATCTGGTGGTTTCTTTCATCAAACTGAGGAGTTTAAGGAAGTGTGTAGAACGCTCACTGAAGACACTGTCATTTTATCACAACGAAAAAGCCAAAACGATCTTAACGCCAAATACCATGTACTACAACAAGATGAAGTTTATAAGGAGGAAATCCCCTATATATCGTCATGGTTAAACACTAACAGCCAGCTTGATGACATTGATAAGGAGTTTGGCCTGCCTTTTTTCTTTAAATGCAGTCAGGAGTACGGTGAACATGCAGACACCCAAGGAGGAGTACAGGACAATTCTGAAGCGGGGCTCAAGTCTGTCAACTCGGAAGAAGCTGTAACCCAAAGCGACAAGTTGGACCAGGGCATCAAATCTGTGGACAGTAAGAGCAACAATATCGATGTAGAAATCCAAAATGAATCAAAGCTTTCAGAAACGGATTCCCCAAAAGACGGTGACGAAAACCAGTGTGACTCGAATGTGGAGTCGAGTGACCCGAATGTGGAGTCGAGTGACCCAAGTTACTCATTTCAAATTGAGGTTTTATCTCCTGCAAAAGCTAAAGTTATCTTTGAACAACTGGACCCACAAATGGCGTGCCCTTCCAAATTAGAAGCAACTGAACCAAATGCCCAAAATGATGCCAAGAGGCCAACATGCAGTGCAACAACTTTAGAAACAGTTTGTTGTATTGAAAAATGGAAGGAGAAAGTTTTTGGTTTGGCTTCAGAGGGAACATGCAAGTGCAAAGTGATAAATGACGACGAAGAACCACAGTTACACAGTGCTGATGACAATAGTTGGACTATGGATTTTTTTGACTTGACAAATGATGACAGTCCTACTGTTCCTCCCAAAGCAACAGGGGACATGCAAGAAGGCAGGAGTCCTGACAACAAGTCTGCCATTTTAGTTTTAAGTGAAAGTGAAGATGAAGACCAAGTCTCGAAAGACGATCAAACGTCCCAGTCTAAAGATAATGAACAAAACTTTGCTAAATCTGCAGAAGAGCCCCATGTAGTAAGCTCAGACAAAAATGCATTAGACACTTTGATGCTCTTATTTCATATAAGTGAAAATGCTGTTAGTGAAACTACTTGTACAAAGGAGCAGAAAATGAAGGAACAGAATGAAGACTGTAGAATGAAGATGGAAAAACCTGCAATCTTACAACACAGTCCTAGTGATGATTTAAATAAACTTGGCAAAAAAGCTGACGAGGACATTCCGGATTTGTCATCATCACATCCCTCCAAAAAACTCAAACCTTCGTCTCATTTAAGATCACAGACTATTTTTGAGAGCTTCTCAAAATGCAGAAAAACTGCTTCCATCTCAAGTGTCGAATTGACACTATTTGGCTCAAGGCAAGAAAAATGTGCTTCTCAGAACACCCGGCGAAGCCACAGTTGGTATGACAAGTCTTTGCAGCCTCCTGAAAGGATTTATGTTAACATGAACCCTTCAACAAATGACCAAGAGAAAGAGCCATTGAGCAAAGTGTCTGTGAAAAGACGGATACATGAAAACTGGATGAAAAGCTTCCCACTTGCCACCATTAAGATTAGGAAAAAAAATAAGAATTTTGCCATAGTTGGTAAATTCACCTCCCCTTCTAAAATTAAGCTCAAAGGTTCAAAAAGAAAAGCCAAAGATTCTGATGATGGTCTTCATCGTAAAAGGAGAAGGACGCGTGGTGTAGAAAAATCTGTGGATTTAATCAAGAAACTGGATATTGAAGTAAAGCCTCTAGAAGAGAATATTTTGAAATTTAATGTGTTGCCCAGTACTTTCAGCTTTGAGGACGAGCCCCAGAACGTAGACTCAATGACTGATTCTACTGCAGGTACAGCTGAACTTCCAAATTTGAGAACATTTATTTTACAGAGCAATAATTAAAGCATGCATGCATTTTTTTTTTTTATCAGCAGATGAGAAAACCAGTCCTGGTAAAGCGGCGGTAAAGACACTAGTTTTAAAGACACAAGGTGAGACGGGTGACAAATTAACCAACTGTGGTGTGAGCAAACAAAACTAAGTAATTCTGCTTCACAGGAGCCTGGCGTCACGAGTCCAGGGATAAGTCTCCTGTGCAAAGCACGGCATCAAGCACAGAGTCACTTGGTCTGTTTCAGGAGTTTCAGAAGAAGCACAAAATGAGACGAAGGTCTTCAGATCAGTGACATCATCTTAAGACATTTTTGTGGGGGGCTGTAACTTGACATTGTGCTTAAACCGTCATTAAGGTATATTTGTCCATGTTTAAAGTTTTGGTGTATTTATGTACATTCCAAACATTTGTAGTTGAATTTCCAACTTTTTACAGCTTTAAATGTTTGATATTCAAACCTGTTACCTAATTTTGCATGGCTTTTTTTGTATACATTTTTATTTTTCTAAATAAATACCTGACATGCAACGATGTATAATTTTCTAACATTTTGATTGAAACATACACCCACAATTGGGAATAACCACCCTGCAAATTTCAGAAACGATAATCTAAACTTATTTCCTTGGGAGTACAACACCGGTTTTCAAGTAACAAACTGAAACATTATTTTGGCTGCGTGTGGGCTGTAGATTTAGAGCTCGGCATCAACTTTGACAAATTATCTATTGCATTCTTGTCTTATCAACAAAAACTCCTGCTGGGTCACATCATAAACTCCCGTTTTCAATGTGGAATAATTTGAAATGTGCCTTGAACACTTCAGATCCGTGTAAAGAGAAACTTGTTAATAAGTATCCCTAATATCTGTTTTACATGGAAAAACATTATTCGACCACTTGAATTAAAGAACTTCAGTATATTGCTGTACATGATAACTGGAGCTTGTGGGAAAGCATCTGTTGGACAGTTTCTGCAAGATGGCCCCCTACTGGACAGAGGCCATTAAAAGTATTCAGCGTGTTCTTTGGGAAACATGGCAGCTGGACTGAGGAAGAGAGACCTTGACACTCCCAGCAGCCAGCAAGAAGCAAGAAAGCGATAACATGAAATTGTTTATCAGAAGAACCTACTATGCCGAAATGGACTTCATATTGTTCTTGACTTATAAGGGACCATGAACAAATACATTGTACTTAAAAGAGCTGCACCAGAGTTAGCATGTGCTAAATTTCCCTTAAATGTCTCAGATTAATGCCTTCATATTTTTTATGTTTAGTCAGTCTCATTAATGCAGTGTTCCCTTTATTACAAAATTATCTGTACATGCAAATGTGTGATGAAACACTCTAAAAAACACAAGGGCAATACAAGAATTGAAGCCTAGACTTTGGAAGTTTAATACAGGTGAAATGTATTTATTATGGCAAGCAGAATTATAAACCCTCTGCAGTATTGTCCTTTCAAGTCCAAGATAACACAGGCCATAGATTGAGCTATCTGTATAGTATTGTCAACAGACACCGAGCTGGAGGCCTTGTCCTTGTGCGGCTGTACAATCGTATGTGATACAATTATTTACTTTAAAATCTAGGTCTGTAGCGCCAAACACTGCTGTAGCTTAACCCGTAGTTCTCTTCTCTCACTGACTGTGGAAGTTCATACTGGGCCACTTGATGCAGATGTTGATGAATGGCGTTCGCCTCAAACGCAGCTCTCCCTGGGTCCCCGATAAGCACCGCAGTTTTGTGAGTTCTGATGCAGAGATCCAACCACGCGTGAAGAGTTGTGGCCAGAGTCTCGTCATAAAACATGTCTCCCAGGAGAATCAGGTCAAAGGGCTCGGGCTCGGAACTGATCATGTTGTCGGCCACACAGACAGGAGGCTCCAGGTTGTTCAGTTCCGAGTTCATAATGGTCACGAGTCCTGCAACTTAAGACAATAGAACGGTAAACAATAAAACAGATGTCCATAACGACTAATGGAGTAAAACTTTGGAACAAGCTCAGTGCAGAAGTCAGGCAATGTCCAAACATGATACAATTCAAAAGAAAATAAAGTAATTCTCAAAAGGTATGAAGAATGTGAAAATTGCTAGTATAACCTTGTAAAGAACGTTACATAGGTGAGACGAAACAGCCTCTACACAAGAGGCTTTATCAGCACAGAAGAAATACAAGTTCAGGACCACAGAGCGCCGTGCATCTCCACCTTGAAGCCTCTAATCACTCGTTTGAAGACGGTGATGTGAAGGTTTTAAGCAGGGAGAAAAGATGGTTTGAAAGAGGAGTTAAGGAAGCTATTTTTGTTAAAAAAGTAAGACCTTCTTTAAACAGAAATGGAGGGCTAAGGTTTAATCTTCCTGTTATTTATAATGGGTTACTGAACCCCTGGAAAGGTAGAGGACATTCAGATGCTAATCAGGTACTCAGGGTGGTTGAGCCAGGGTCTCACAAAGACAAAGAGGTTTCTAATAGCCCATTAAAATTCTGAATAGGTTAGCTCGGTAGTTACAAGGGGGGAGTTTCTGTTGAAACAAACAACTCTTTCTACTTCAGGAAGGCTCCTCCCAATGGGCGGGTCTTACCACAGAACAGTATTAATATCGGAGTTCTCGACCTAAATTCTGTTATTGACAATGACTCTTGGATGAGAGTCGAAACGTCTATTTTTTCAAACTGAGTCCAGATGACTACAACTGAAGCTTTTTCTACTATAGTATAACCTTTATTACATCATTATTATAACTCATAACGAACGGGGGTAGGTTCATATAGGTTTTACATCTTCCTACTCCCTTTCGAACATGTGAGATGTATTTTAACTTAATTTCTATATGTATGACTAATTTTAAGTCTACGTGTTTGAAACAAATAAATACATTAGGGAAGCACAATAAATCACAATCTAATCAAAATCACTATTCAAGTTTTCAAATTGTTGCAATTATTTTGACAACAGAATCTCTTGCAAAGAGCAAAATATATCTTTTTATAGAAAAATCTACAAACATGTTCTGAAATCCATGGAATCTTTTAATGTTTTCGTCTTCATTCGACACGACAGTGCAGCACGAAATAGGGATGAAACTGGGGAATGACATGCAACAAATTGTCAATTGAGTTGGATTGGATGTTATCTCCTAGAGTTGATGTGCACAAAAGACTGTCAAAGTTGTGCTGCCAATACAAATATTTGTTAAGTCATCCGTTTTAGAGCGTTGCTTTATAAATATTAACTTGATGTTGCTGCGTTATTGTGACAACTCATAAAACCTCTCTTAGAAAAATGCATTTAATTTTCTTTGTATCCTCTTTTGAGACTTTGGTCCAAAACCTGATTATTCTACACATGAGTGAAGTGATTTACCAGTGTCAATATCGTTGGCAGTGACGTGTTTAGCGCCACACTTCTTGGCAACAATCGCTGAAGCTCCACATCCACTTCCCAGGTCCAACACAGCTTTGCCTCTGCATACCTCTGGATTATCCATCAAGTATCTGAAGAACAAGCAGAACACCATTAGCCTTTAAACAACAGAACACATTTGTGAAATATTTACGACTTACCTCGAAATAGCCTGACCCCCGGGCCAATAAATTGCCCAGTAAGGGTCATTAAAAGGCCACAATTCAGGCCTTTCGTTCCAGAATTTACATTTTGGAGTGAAAAGCCTCAGGCGGATCTCAGGGGTCAATGACTGGTCACCCACAACTTCCGTGTTTTCTAAAATAAATCTTCGGACATCAGAGTGACAACCACGTAATGTAATACTACCTTTTGTTGTTTTACAGGCACGTAAAAACAAACAGAAACTAGAGAGGTGCATGTCATTGTTTACTTATGTCAAAACGCAGTGCACAACGAGCCAAACAAAACGCAAACTGGCATCACAAAACTAGCCTCTGTGAGATTTGTTTACCAGAAAATATCTCTCCAATGATTTGTCTACTTAATCCAGAACAGATACGAGGGATTTTCGACAATATAATCCACATTCCCGAGGTAAAAAGCGTGCATGTATCTAAACTTTTATGGGTAAACTTCAAACCCGGAAACTTTTAAGCGTCGGACAATTTCCGGCACTTAAACGAGCCCCTCGATCATTATATGTGGTTCCTAGTTCCCACTGAAAATAAACTGTAATTAATAATAATGTAGGTTTATGTTGCCATTTTATGTTTTGGTAACAGCTTCTATTTTATTTTAATAAATTATTCAATTAACAATAACCAAAAACTAGTCATAGCTCAACCTGACAAGACTCAAATAATATGTAATCAACATTAAAAAGCCTGCCCCTGGCAAATACTCCATTTGATAATTCAAAACACTGATCTGAATCTACATTTAGTCAACCTGACAATCAACCCTGATGTATTTGTATTCTCTGAAACATGGCTAACCTCCAAAATCTCAAATGCTGACATTTCTTGGACAATTAAAATAGATTTTGTTGTGATAGACCCAGTAAAGGAGGTGGAGTAGCAACATTTTAAAGTCTTGTTTTACCGCATCTGTAAGCAACAAAGTCTCTAAATCAAAGAGTTTTGAATTTATAGCCCTTGAGGTGAGATTAGGGAAAAATAATACTGGACAAATTACAGCTGTATTTCTTATTGTCCCCCATCTGTAGGTGAGCATGAGAATATTCATTGGTTGCCCAAAATGTCTGACAATCTAAAAATCTATTGTAATGAGTTAAACCTCACATAACTTATTACTGCTCCCACGCGACTTGACCCTAAAGACCCACTTAAAGCAACATTGGACATTATCTCGAGCAACAAACATCTGAACTACCAAAGTACAAAATTAATTAACTCAAAATCAAGGGCCTTTTAATGAACAAACATATCTGTATCTGTATTAGAGTGACTTTGGTTTTACTACTTATATTACAGAGCTCAACACAGTGTTGACCTTTTTGATGAAAGCATTTAATGATATCACTGATAAACATGTCCCTCTTCAAAGGGTCAGGGTTAAAAATAAAAATAATCCCTGTTTTTTTACAGACATTGCAGCATTATCTCGAGAGCGGAACAAAGCCTGAGGAGTAGCCAAGGCAACCAAATCAGCAGCAGATTGGCAGCAGTTTTGTCATAAGCACAATAACTATGTTTCTACTCTACTACTCTATCAATAATTTCACTGAAATACAGGGTAATTCTGCCAAATTCTGGCAAAATTCTGCTCCCTCTTTACCAAATGATATTATTTTAAAATTCACTTAGTCCGACAACGAAAACAAAATATTTGCGATTCGTTTAACTAGCACTGTTAACATCATTGATGATACTGCTTCATTTATTGCTGTTACTCCGATACACAAGAATAGAGCAGAATCTCAAGTATTTTTCCTTAAACCCTTTACACAGTATGAATTATTAAATATTTTGCTCTCTATAGATAAAAAAAAAACACCCTTGAACCTAGGTTGCTATTGTTATCTGATCCAGTATAAATTTAACTCTCACAATTACACTGAAAGAATTCCATTACTATGGAAAACTGATTTTGTTCTCCCCTTGCATAAAGGATTCAGACATTTTTTTGCTGAAAAATAATTTGAATATTTCTGTCCAATCTCAAAACTCTTGGAGAAGCTAATAAGTAACCAGGTGTATACTCTCTTAACCAATTTGATTAAAACAATTATTAGATTGTATCGATTTATTGAAAGGACCTGTTTTGATTAGAAACGTAATGTTCTGCACCATTCCTCCTCCTCTCTCTTCATCATATCGGCCTAATTTTATAAAGCTACAAGTCATTTTCACAATAGATAAAGAATGAGCGTACCCTTTCTTGTGAGTTCATTGTGTTTTTCTCATGTGATATGCGTGTCAGTCCATGAGAGACACAGGAGCATTCACAAAGTTTTATTCAGTGCCACACTTCAAACAAACGCAAAATATGTCCGTTCACCATGACGCTGAGTGACCTGAGTTCGTCAGGCTGTTCTCGGGATTGAGGAGTGTTCTGGTCAAGCCCCCAGCGCCCAACATGGCGGTACATTCAATTCGGTGGCAGCTGCTGATTCCAGGGTTTCTTCACCCCTCAGCTTCAGCCACCTGCTCTCGCCAATGATCCAGGTGAAGATTTCAGCCGTTTAAACAAGCCTAGTTTGAACATTAACAAGGCCACACAGTTACACAGGTAAACAACAAGAAGAGCCATAAAACAGTTAAATGAACATGCAGAACAACGTTATGCAGTAAATTAATCTTGTGGATAAAGTCTGCAGCCAGATAATACTTTAATAAAACACCAGTCTTTCATGTTGAGTTTTAAGAGAGAGAAAATGTCTCCAGAAAGTTCATTTTAATCCCATTTACAAGAAGCCTCTCCTTGTCCCAAATACAAGGTTTGTGGACCTCTAAAAAAGGGGGTGGTGCTATAATAACAAATAGCGTAATAGCCGACATTCCTGTCACCATGGCAATGCTCACAGGTTATCTGCAGGTCGCTACATAGTTTTGAATCCCACAGGTCTCATGAAATCGGGAGCTTCTCTCATTTAGGTCTTCCCCTGTATAAATCAAATAAATTAAAATTCAATTTAGGCGGTCTACAATAAAAGTCCTATTTAGACTAGGAATCTTTGAAACTCAGACACATATCTATCTACGCTCTATCTTTGTAACTAAATAAGAAGATGTGGACAATAAAACAAGGTTTAATTAAAACAAAAGTAAGTAATTAGTTGTACATTTTTGTGTGTCATATTCTTGTGCTTGCTTGAGTTTCTTAATATGATGCAACAATGTCACAGTGACTGTCACAGAATTGGCTTTAGCAGCTACTGTGGGCCTAATTTAAGAAGTGGGTAAATGGGCATTCTTTTCAGGTGTTTGTCTTTTCAGAATAAGATAAAGCCTTAAGTGGTAGCCTAGAGGTCTATATTAGATGATATCTCTCAGCCTATTGAGTAAGACCCTAATTTTTACTTGGTTCAACAGACTCCTTGGCACTTGATTGGAGATTAAAGGCTACTCGTGCAGCTTTTCTTTTGTGTGAATAATAGCCCTGCAGTCTCTGTCTTTGTCCTCATTACCGTACAGTCTATAGTAAAGATGCACTCCTATGCAGCTCTGTAATGTGCTATATTGAACCAAGGTCTGTATAACATCTCCATAGGTATTATATGCCGAGTCCACCTGTGCAATTAAATAAAAACAAACAACAACAAACATACTAATTGCTGATTTTTTAAATTTTCTGTATTTGTTTTTTTTACTGAAAGCTGGTGGCATAACGTGTCATTCAAACAGTGGACTGTCCTGCAATGAAAAAGACAAGGGGCACCATAACATCGGAGACACTTTCCAATAAGAATGATCAAACACATGTGCAGTTTTTGTCGTCTATCAAACCCAAATACTGAACACAGATGCACAAGGAAAAGGCCAGACATTTGCAAATTTTACTGATAAGCTGCACACACTGTATGTAGAAATTAATACTAATGCATACACTTGTAATTATGTTATAGTTCAATGGCTTGTTACTGTTCTGATTCCACATATTTCCCCTGTGGTGTCCCATGTTTGAACTTTGTGCTTTTATACCCATAAGCCACATCCTACAACATAAAACCCTTTGTCCTTTCATGTTCTTCATACGTCTTGGTCCCGGTTGAATATACTGCAAACTGTGTGTTAATATATGTGGACTGTTGACATTGCTCTAAATACATATAGCAATGGTAATTTCTATATGTATTTAGGACAATGTCAACAGAACTGAAATCTACATTGTATGAGCAGAATAATGCCAACAGCTGTAGCATGAAATGAGAAGAGAGAAGGCAAATAATCGAGCCTGGGAATTGAACCAAAACCACACACGTGCATCACCTTAAACCACTGCACCACCGACGAGCATCAATTACATCATTTCAAACCCTTACATCACTCGAGAAGACAAGTCTCCTTCAATCTAATGAGATCCATATGACGAGATGGTGTGAGTGAAACATTGTTATTACTTGTTATAATCTTCTATATTTTTATTTGTATTTCACTTTACATTAAGATCAATCGCATGTCTGGTTCGACCATTGTACAAATACTTTAAGATGTCTATGTGTGTCAAGAAGAGGAACAAGGTCTTATTTTGAGTCCGTCTGTGACCCCTATGACCGTCTACAAATAATTTTTTCGCACTCTCACTTCTCATTTGCAACTGGACCTTGAATTGTTATCGTTTCCTCCCCGTCAGCAACAGGAAGGAACAAGAGCCAAGTGTCAAAATGTTACGGCAGTTACTCTTTGGCCTGACAAACACAACTCTCTCTGAGCAGACTTGTGCTGTCCTGGCAAGGATCGTTGATTAGCACCTTTATACTTTTATGCATTCATAAGAATTTGCAAAAAGACCCTTCATTGTCATCCTTTATTATTTTTTCAACCACAATGGAATGATGAAAACAAAAGAATATCAGTGGTTAATTTTTTTTTTTCAAGTACAGACTCAGGTTAAGGTTAAGGTCCAGTTTGGGAAACACTGGAAAAGGTGAATTAAAAGGAAATGCAGAGAATAAAATATGATTCTTCTTAACCTCTAAAAAACGAGAGAAATTATGCAAAATTTTCAGGAGGGACTGACACACATTTGCACAATGATAAATAATTGCTTTTGCTCCTATGTCAGCATGTTTTGTATTTTTAAAGTACTGTTTTGTCCCTTTAAAGCCTTCTCTGCTTGATTCATGCTGATGGCAGCATTTATGCACTTTACAAACCAAATTAATCCAGGCTTCACCGGAGATAATTGACGACACAAATCGCTTCCAAACAGTGAATGGGCAGACAGTTCTCACCCAGACGCTTAAATGAAGGCATCTGCAATATAATGAGTTTACTTAAGGCCCTTTCACACGTAACTTCATGCCATGTGGAAGAGTGCAGCTTTAGTGAGATAAAAAAAAAGAATTCTTTGATTTTGTGAAATACTATTCTGCCCACTAACCACACCGCATTTCTTTTGTACAGAATTTGAAAATAAGTAATGTCTCTCAACAGGTTCCCTGAACATATTTTACATTTAAACTGCCATCTGCTTTAGCTGGAGTCTCGGGGGAAGGAGCATGTGGTGAAGCTATTTTCAAAAACACACACGATAATGGAAAAACATGCAGTGGACAAAGGCGACTGTTCCGAGCCAGATCTACTGCAGATACAAGGAATGCAGACAAACATGAACCTTTCAGTGTTGAAAAATTAGAATAATAGACCTGCTCTTCTCCAGAGATTTCCATACCTGAATGTGTTGCAGCGGAACAGAACGTGAAAATGTGGGTGTCGGTCCCACTTGTGCACCACATTCAGGCCAGGCTCATCTCAAACACACACGTCTCTGTTTTCAGAACGGTTTAGCGCCTGCAGAAGCGGCCTGGGTTTACTGTAACATTGTTTCTATTGAGGGTGACTTGTGAGTTGGTGCAATGGGGAGTATTTTTCCGCCGTTCAAGGTTAGCGCAGAACCTTACTTTGTATTCTTTTCCTTTTTGAATTGTTATGCGGGTGTTTGAAGCTTGAGGAGTTAGTGAGTTGTTGCAATGCCATTTGTAGATTTCTCCTGAGGCAAATCACAGTTTCTTATTCTGAGACGCAAAGTTTATTTTGGGAGCAAACCTGCCCTATTGGGTCTCTATACTTACATATTATAGTAAAGCTTGGTTTAGATTGTAGACAAATATCCTGCTTTATAGTTGCTCTACAATATTTTTTTACATGCATACTTTCTTGATGTGCTCAACATCAAAACAGCTGTTAATTAAAGTCATCCTTCTTAAAGACTGAGGAATAAAGCAATACGAGACACTTGAATCTGAAGTTCTCGTGACCTTTGACATCATCTTGCTGGGCCTCATAATTTACGTTTGCGTGAGTAAATATTTGGAAGGTAGTTGAAGGTAAATCTGTCTGAGAGGCTAAAACAATGAGGTTAAACGAAAAAAGGAAGTTTGGATTAATCCTAACCCTTTATCTATGCATGCATTTACCTCTCATGTCTATGTTTTATTCAGAAAATGGTGAAACGAACATCACCATTTTCTAATTATTCACGATTATTGACACCACGGCCAAACAGTAATTTTCTTTCATTCATGTTTCTAATATATGACTATTGATTAAAAAAAAACACTATGGCTTGTTGTTTTTGATTATGCACAGAAAAGTTCAATTATTGCTTATTTTCTAACACTTAAAATTATGTTGTAAGTGTTATTGATAAACCAGATAATCTTGACGTTTATCTCAAAAGTAGACAAGTAAATTGTACCATGTAAATGGTTAACATTATTGCAATTGGATGATTTTTACAGCTCAGTGATTCTCTCTAATATACATTTTAACCAGGGTCAAAACATCCTGCACTCCCATTTATATTTCCGCTGATGATTCAAGGTCAGTCAGGCTTTTTGGTCTTTGTTTATTCTGCTGCGGATAATTAGCTTTGAGCTGTGCATGATAAAACATGATAAAATAGGATGTGGTCTATTTTCAAAACAGCAAACTGCAAATCGAACACTGGAAATGTCATGACCTCACAATTAACTTTACTTTGTTAACTCTGACCATGGCTCAAGTCACTAAACTGTAAATGGTTAGAAAAACAATATACTAAGATTTGTATTCTACAGATTGAGGGGTTTGTTGGCCATGTGTTCAGTAAAGTCTTATGAATTCAACCACATGATTTAGTTGGTTGGACATCACTGTCAATTTGTAGAAAACAACATTGGTACATATTATTTAAAGCCATTCTGTTGAAAACGAAGTACCTCAGTCATTAATTACCCGCTTCCCTCCTCATCCCAACTACTCGCAGCCTCAGACATAGAGCTTGGAAAATAAGCCTTGGATTAATTTACAAAAAGACCTTGAATTGAAGACTGTTGTGTTTTTTTTTTATTATTTATATACTTTTCTTATGTTCCTGTGACTTTTAATAGTTTCTTTTTTTCTTTTTTTTTTACAAGCAACATATGGTTGCTTGTAAAAAAAGAGATAAGGTGAGGAGCTCGGTCACACGGGGGGAGCTCGGAGTAGAGCCGCTGCTCCTCCACGTCGAGAGGAGCCAGCTGAGGTGGCTCGGGCATCTGTTTCGGATGCCTCCTGGGCGCCTCCCTCGGGAGGTGTTTCAGGCATGTCCCACCGGGAAGAGGCCCCGGGGAAGACCCAGGACACGCTGGAGAGACTATGTCTCTCGGCTGGCCTGGGAACGCCTCGGGATCCCCCCGGAGGAGTTAGAGGAAGTGTCTGGGGAGAAGGAAGTCTGGGAGTCCCTGCTCAGACTGCTGCCCCCGCGACCCGGCCCCGGATAAAGCGGCAGAAGATGGATGGATGGATGGAACATATGGTGCATCTGCTGTATGTGGCACTTTCTCCATTTGTCCTCCTTCTGGCAGCCATTAACAATACGCTTTGTAAGTATAAGCCCCAGTCAAATCTATTCACTTGTCTGTTTTCTGATTTATATTTCCCATTACATGTGTGGTGCCTCTCCAGAGGTGGTGTTTCGAAGGTGCGTTGGGTAGACAAAAGACAACGCGCTTGACACTGCTTCGTGATTTAGAAAATGGTTTTAATCATGAATAAGCAGCAGTCAAATACAGATGTCGACAAATCTGGGTCCCCTCTTAGCCGAATTGAGAAAGGACCCCGTTCCTCCGAATCGAGGCGCTTTTATACCTTTCCAAGACAAAGAAAAAACCCCTGGTGATCCTGGGCCCCCCATGAGTCCAGCTGTATGCAATTTTAAGGCTATCGTCTTACACTCAGGAGAGGTCAGAAAATTAACCTACACATTCTTCATCGCCCCGTCACTCAACCAAATTTCCTGTTTTTCTACCAGGAAGCCTCTCCTGTTTATCCTACACATTCCTATGCAGTTTTCAGATACTTCATATTCCTCCCTTTAATTAAGCAATTAATTAACTAACACGACCAGGCGAGCACGAGAGCGAAAAACCCCCACTATTTCTGTCTTACTTTTTTCTAGTCGGGAAAAATTCTCTCGCGGCACCAACCGTCAGTTGTTCTTAAACGGCTGGCTACCACCCATTTTGGTTCTCCTCGGTCATGTCTTTCTGATGACCTAAACAGCCTCACTCGTTTGAGAATGTTAACAATAAATTTAGAAATAAATTTTGCTTTCAATTATTTAGGTTATAATCCAATTGAATCTATCTTTAATTGTTACTGTGTGAGGATATTCATGTCACCGCACATTCTAAACATCAACACTGGATTATCAACAAAACATCAACCCCTGAATATCACTTATTTCAGCATTTCACAAATTTAAACTATTTATTTAAACCTCTGAAAATTCTCCCTTCATTTTTCACCACTCCTCAGCGAGGACATGTTGTCTTCAAAGGTGTTTGTTGTGATGTCCAGCTCAAGCGTTCTCCGCTGATATTCTCCATGTCCACTCCAGTTATTGTCCATGTCCATTGTCCCTTTTAACAGCATTTCAGCCGCGTCCTGGGAACAAAAATAACTGACCAGTATCTTGCTTCTTGCAACTTTTCATGTAAAAACATTCTCTAAACAGTTTTTATTTTTTATGTGCACAGAATATATATATAAATGTGATAATATAATGTCTTTAACAAATTGAATAAGTCAAACAATCATGAAATGTATAAAGACAAAAACAATAGAACATAAATGTAAAAATGTATGTAAGGTAATGTACTGTAATGTACTCCTCCCTTAAACCACAACACTCCCCCTATTTGAGTGATAGGCTAACCATCATTCATGATCATGTGCATGCATCCCCTTTAAGGAACCATCACCATGAACGATAACTCCTTTTGAGTTAATCTAATTTACTATTAACTAATTCTAAACCCCATTTCCATTTTAGCTGTTGATGTAATAGTCAATGTTCTTGCTGTTATAACAGACAACTTCATCTTTGCTGTTGTCCTAGTTAATGTTGATGTCAACGTTGACTTTCACTCACAGAGTCATCTTGTACTTAATCATTAATGTAATCATTGATGCAACCATTTCTAAACAGCACCAATCTATAATTTTGTCTTCCCCTTTAATTTTCTACTGCCCAATTTATTCTAATCTAAAGATTTCTCCCATTATTGTAGACAATAAACCTTCTCTGATCCTTCCGTATTAATTTGATCATCTCTCCCCAATTATTTCCTTTCAGTATAGAGATTTATTTCTGTTCCAATGTCACCACTATTTTCCCCACAGTTACTTCAATTTTAGTAACCTTCTCTCTTGTTTTCCCCTTTCAGACTGATTTGTCTGCAACGTCTGTAGATAATTTCTCTAATACTACTCTCATATATTTAACCTCTGCTTGCATCTGTTCTCTAATAGCTCTAAACTATGGTTCTTACCACTAGTGCAAACGCAGCGTTGACATAATATGTCAATGTGGACCCATCACCACTCATGTGGTTTCATTTGCAATCGTGAAACTCCCTTGAACGTTATCAATGTCAGTGGAAGCTCTCTCCCAGTTCAAACCTCTATTTTGCTAGATGATTTTCCCCAAAACACCATTTCTAATTTATTTCCTAAATTAATCTACTCTTCTATGTAGTTTAATCCAATTAAATCCCCTTAAATCCAATCGGATCTAAATTTATTCAGTTAAAATTCCCTTCAGTTTTTATTATTCACAAATTCTGTCTTTCTCCAGAAAGATTCTGTTTGACAGGCTCCACCTCCTTATGATTGTCTACACAAAACTTCACTACACACAAACTTGGCAACAGATTATGCATCTCTTCTGTTCAAGTTTTGAAAGTAGTTCAAAGTAAATATTGTCTCTGGTTGGTGTCTAATTGTCTCTTAACCTCCTCCCTTGCACCATGCGCTAAGCCATGTGCTTCATGGATAATTAGAACCAACAGTCTAAAAATCAAATCTTTAAGATTTTTAAATCAAAATCATCTTTAAATGTAATGTTTTCTTTCAAATTCACCTCCTGTGTGACTTAAATAACTTCTCCTCACTGCATTTTCTTCGGCTGTTCTGTTTACTTTGTGAGACTTTTAGCTCCTAATTTACGTAGTACATTTAGCTATTGCTATTTATCTATTATTTATTATTATATAATCCAATTCTTCTTGCAGTATGGTAACTTCTGAGATTTTTTCTTTTTCCCCAATAGTTTATGTAACACTTGATAGAGTCTTTATGGCACATTTCCTTATTCCATGAATAATTATCATGTCATCCATGTCTTGAATGATTGTCCTTTTCAGATTCTTGTTCAATTTCAGCCAATTTCTTCAGGAATTTTCTTCAAAAATGTTAGACTCTGTTTTAGTCCCATGGGAAGTTTTTCATCAATTGTAATCTTCATGAATCCTTGATCTTCCTCTCGGATCTTCAGGGCATCTGTTAAACCCCAGACCCCAGGCCCCTGTAAGGGTTTACCGGGCCTCTCTGTCGTATGGCTGGGCCGTTGAATCTTCCTACGAACCCGCTTCTGAAACCTCCTCTGCATTCTCCTCTGAAGCTTCCTCTTTCTTTCCTGCATTCACGAGCGTAATGACCAAGCTGTCCGCAATTGTAACATTCTGCTGAAGATCTCTTCGGGTTTCCTTTATTGAAATTACCTCTGTTGTAGTTTTCTCTGCCTCTATCTCCCCAGGTTTGTTGCTGGTTAAAGGCTGGTTTGGTGAAGACAGTCTGTGGTCCCCATGACCCTGTCTGTGGTCCCCATGACCCTGTCTGTGGTCCCCATGACCCTGTCTGTGGTCCCCATGACCCTGTCTGTGGTGGCAGATTCTGAACCTGGTTTGGTTGTGTTTGAGGCAATGGCTGGTTCACTTGAGGATGATTTTGTATCACCATCGCTTGTCTCTTTTCTTTCTTCTTAGTGTCAACCAAATGCACTTGATCTAGCTTTTCCATCACCTCTTGGTCTTGTACCTTTTTCCGATATAGCTCCACGTGATGAGCTATGTGGTCTGAATAAACACTATTTGTCATGCTTCCAAGGCCAACCACTTTTTCCAATTTCCTTCTTACTGGTATCGGCAAGCCTTTTTGAATTTTAGCTCGCAAAATTGATTTCTCCATTTGATTCAACTCTGGATTGTTGCCAGTGACATTTCTCCACACTTGATGAGCTCTTGATACGTATGCTCTTGGATTCTCCTCCAGTCCAAGCGGTTGGAGAATGATATTGTCTGGATGAACGTTTGTTGGAAACATCTCACACATCGCTCTCCACATTGCTCCTTTACAAGCAACGAACAGCTCTGCGTCGTACACTGCTGTATTCGCATATTGGTTCAGTCCTGCTTTTGTCAAGACTTCTTGCATCCCTGCCATGCCAAGAATAGTTGCTAGTAGTCTCTTCATATCTCCCATTGCAGCTTGTGTCCCCACTAGCATCTCCTCTAGTTTAGCTATCCAGGGGTGTGCCCCATCTTGGAGTATGGGCAACTTTTCCATCAAATCCGACATATCAACATTTTGCCATGGTTTGTATTCCAAACGTTGTCCTTTTATTATTATCGGACACATCTTCTGGCTTTTGCCCCTTGACAGTGCCCTGTTGTGCAGTTCATAATGCGAAGGCTCTGAGACCGCTGATGCTTTTGGTCTGTTCTCCGCCTTTCTCCAGGATGTTGAATCAGAATCATCACTCTGATCTTCAGTCTCTTCATTTGAATCCGTTCCATCTTCTGACTCTTCATCACTGTCTTCTGTTTCAGTGTCATTGTTCTCCTTTTGTACCTTGTATGTCACCTTTAATGATTTCTTTCCTTTCTTTTCCGCTGCAGCCAAAACTCTCTTCACAGCTGGATCGTATCCATTCACTGCTCCTTCTTCTTCATCACATTTGTCATCCTTGGTGAACAGTCTTCTGAGTTTTTGTTCAGAAGTTTTCAAACTTGACTTCTTCTTCTTCTTTTCGGTTTTCGGATACATCGTTACCATTGTTGTGGCTTTACCAGTCTCTATGACTTGCTCATTGTCATCTTCGATTTTGTATCTTCCATCTTGAGTCATCACTGGAAGCTGTGGATATTCTTTTGCAATATCCTTTAATTTCTCGTAAGGTGGAGGCATCTTCACTGTTGCCTGCATATATGAGGATGATCTATTGATCTCTTCCATCACCTTGCCCACTTTTGGCTTATCCTTCTCTATTTCCATCTTTATTTTCTCCCATTTCTCTTTGTTTTCGAGCCACTTGATCCCTTCGTTTTCGAACAACTGCATCACTTCCAATTCAATTCTTCTCTTCTCTTTGCGTTTCCGTCCAATTCTTCCTCTCTTTTGGTTGGCTTTGTATGTTTCGATCAACACCTGTAGTATTTTAATTACGTCCTTCACAAGATGATTGTTTATCTGCACCAAATCCACTGTAGTAATCAGTCTCCGTGTCGCCATTATTATATTTTCTTTCTTTATTTCTTTATTTAAATTACTTCTGTAGAAACTGTAGTTCTTCTCTAAAGCTACAAAACTATTCAATGTTCGGTAAATCTCCTCCAGGACTGTTTACCAATTTCAGATCAGGTGAAAGAAAATGTTTGCCAAATGCCAATCCAAATCAAAGTTATTTTTATCTAACTAAAGAGTAAAAATAAACAAAATCAAAATTATACCTTAATCCAATTAAATTTAAGATATGAGAAAATCAAAGTTATATTTTATTCAATTGAAGTAAAATTTAAGCAAAAATCTCAGGATACGCAGTGGACCAACTAAATTTAAAATTCTCAATTGTAGAAATATGTCTTATCGTATGGAAAACACCAACAATCAGTTATTGCCAAGTTTTTGCATAACAGAAGTATGTGATTATAAATGTGTAATTACACAGTGTTTTTTTATGCAAGAATTTGTGAATAGAAACACTGGCCTTTTTCCAAGGTCTTCTCCAGTCTCCAGTTGACTGCTTTGTTTCGCCAAGTCCTGTCTCACTCCAATCTCGTATGTTGCCCCAATAACAGAAAAAGAAAAACAGTGATTAATGTTCACGTTAATCCTTTGCCAATTCAGGTTATTTCCAACAATTATCATAACACCATTTTCATCACAAATAATTGTCTTTATTTATCGCATCCTTCACTTATCGTTTATTTATTAATTAATTCACCTTTTCTCTATATATCTATTTTCTAGTTAATTATTGTCCTATTATTTTCAATTTCGCCAAAGGAACTCCTCCCTTTTATTATTAGTTCTATAATAGCTGAGTTCAGCCTGTAATAAACAAAACGGTCGAGATTACCTCTAAATTCCGATTTCTCTAACAGATCTGCTTCTTCTCTCTCTCTTTTCATGCTACTTTTTCGCACCCTGCTCTGCCTCACACACACGTAGGAGGAGCCAATAGCTCCGCCCCCCAATAGCGTTAACCTGCTCAGTCTTTCTTCCTGTCCTCTGTCTGGGCACTTCGGCCGTGCCTTCACTCTTTCTCTGTCTTTCTTCACACCCTGTAGGAGGAGCTAAACTCCACCCCCAACTCTCTAAAACTTTCTCAAACCCAACCAAGTCGTCCCCATGGGAACATCTCTTAATGGACTCCACAAAACTGGAAAAAAAACTTCGGCCACTGACTCAAAAATGACCAACAAAAACGACTCAACACTCCGGATCAACACACACACAAAGACAAACAAAATCTGCTAGCCATACACACTTAACAAATAATGCATTTCTCCTCTCAACTGTTAAACTTCAACGTTTCCTCAAACTTGAAAAAACTATATCTGTTTTCTGTCATCTGAAAACACCTTTTTAACGAACTCCGCAAACAACAAAAAATACCCAAAAACAAACAAAACCCCATGTATCTTTGAGTACCTGCCTCAACGATAACCAACAAAAACCGACACACGCAAACTCCACATAAAGACAGACAAACAAACGACAAAACTCGAGCAACTCAGAAACCTATTCGCAAATCCCCTCTAAAGGGATGAAAATGCATGCTTTAATCTCAACTTTAAACTCAAACAGTAACGTTACGACTCAACCCAAAGACCCATTCCAATAGGTCAACTTCTCATTAACTTCTTTTTCTCATCTCAGCAAATAGCAAAGCATATTTTCTCCTCTCTCTCTCTCTCTCTCCTCTCCTGCTCACGCACAATTGTGAAAACCCCCTTGAACGCAGTTTTCAGATACTTCACATGCATTCTGCTCGAGTGTGCCTGTTTGATTAGGGCTCTGATTATCATTGGGCTGCATTCATACCATCACACATACACTCATTCATCACCTCCATTCAAACATAGATCTTGTACTTCTGTCCCATGAATCAGTGTGTCTCACAATATGGTCCAAGTTAAAGACACTGCTGTGCTTGTGGTTCATTTTGTAGAATTAAAGCCTCATTCATATTGTCAAAAGATTTAAGTCCTGGACCAATCTCCCCTATATTCTCTCAACAATCATGCACCTGGACAAACACACAAACAAGACTGCACAAAGAGCTCTGCCGTCTCGTTACCATCTCCAAAGTGCTTCTCTCCACTTTTTTTTTTTATTCAGTATGTGAATTACATGCAGGAGTGATAGATGGACACTACAAGGTGGAGTATTCACCGCTCTTTGACTTTAAACAAAAAAAAAAAAAATGACATCCCCGAAGTTCTATTCAGAACGCTTGATAAATGTTGACAGCACTTAAGCCGCTTTAATGGATAATAAAAGCTATGCAGACGTCCCTGTATGACTTTGGTATTTCTTAATATTGGCAGAAAATTCTCATTTGCTTTATTTTGTCTTGTCCCATAGAGACAAAAAAACTGTCCTAAAGTTACAGCAACATACAGCAAACAACAATTTTTAACTCATCAACATTTTAACTGATCAAATATACAAATATTTTTTCAGATCTAAATTAAAGTCTGAGACCAGATCTGAATTGTCAGTGAGACTCTCTTTACTCAGATACTAAATTAATAAATTCCCTCTGTACATTTTTTGTTTCTACTGTTGTTGTGGAAGACAGAGAAATAAGGCAGAATAGAACCAAGTGGATCTTTATTTTAGCTGTGCAGAACCAAAAATGCTTTCCCTAACAGTCTTCTCTCCCTCCCTGGTCTAACTGAATGACTTGAACAAAGGCGAGTCCAGCTTAAAAAGGCACAACAGTTAGAACATGATGTCAGAATGTAATGATTGGTAGAGGCCTGTGTTTCATCCTTGGGCCGTGGGTTATCAGGCCGCTCACCCAAGGATGTCCACAAGAGCCCCACCACAAAGGACCCCCCTAATCCTCCACATACATGGATAGCATCTTTATGGTGGGGGCCTCCATCCTTCACCTTAGAAAGTGTCAACTGACCAAGGCGCAGGACAAAGGTTACTAAGCTGATCACGTTGAAACAATCAATCATCTTATGTAGCACATGTACTTTATCATCACAACAACTAAATTAACTGACATTTTTCCATTACACTGTCAACATTAAAACAGTGCAGAGCCAAGAAAGAGATCATTGGTTTGTTTCCTGAGCAGAACCAACATCACATGGTCTTTCTGGGTGGAGTATGCATGTCCTCTCCATGTTGCTGTAGGTTCTCTCTGTGTACTCCAGCTTCCTCCCACCATGCAAAGACACGCATGTGTTAGGTCAATCGGCAACTGTAAATTGCGTGAATGAATGTGAGAGTGAATCATCGTCTGTGTGGCTCCCTCTCTGTGTGTTAACCCTGTGACGAGCTGCCCCCTGTCCAGGGTGTACCCCGCCTAAAGCCCAAAGTCACTGAGATAGGCTCCAGTCACCCACGACCCCTAACAGGAACAAGTGGTAGAAAATGAATGAACGTCAACAAAATGAAACAAGAAATGTACTTGGCTCTTACATTTATGTAACCTATTCACTTGCAGTGTCTCATCTGAGTCATGTTCTGTGTGGTTATTTTAAGGTAATGCAGTGAAATACTGTAATTTACACTTGAAATAAAGGCTTGGTGTTTTATTGCCTTATGAAACAGCTGAAATGATGAAAGCTTTTGATTTGGACCAATTTGAACTCCTAACATAACATGTTTTCCTCATGTTGGTGTTACTTACACAAGGTCCCTCAAAGCATCAAGGACAGTCTTTTTGAAGATGAAAATGGGTCAAAATAACGGCATGAATAACACAAAAGGCCTCCAAGGTCAATGAGGGAAGGATTGTGTGGGATTTTAATATGTTAGTGTTAAAGTAGTTATTCTATGTTCAAGTCATCATTGTTAAACATGTGATTATGTGAAGGTGTCTGTCAGTCTCAGTCATGAGGTGTTTCAGTTGAGCCTAAGAGCAAAATAGATTGTTCAGCTGTTTGATATTTGATATGTAATACCAATAAATTATGTTGAAAGTGACTGAGCTGGGGAACATAGTGCAAAAGGATTTGTATTTCAACAGATGTAACCGATAGTGACGGAACTGTGGTCAGATCTAGTTGTACCACCCTGTCTAAATTCTTGAAACTAGATGTTAGTTCCCTTGTAACCCTCTATATGTATGTAAAGCCAGGAACAAAGTTCCCAATATGTTATACTCACAATAGCTCTGTAGAGTTGGGCCGCCTACCCAAGGAAATGTTTGGAGTCCACGTACCAACACAAGTGACAGGATATAATTCCAGTACTTGCATAACACACACTCTCTTGGTAACTTGCCCATATGTGGATTGAACATATACTCACAAATCCTTTGTACCTGGAAAAAAATATGTAGTTGACAGATTGTACTGGTTATGAGTTCATAGTGTTTACCTCCAGTTGCTTGCTAACTGGGGTGGGGTGTGTGTCCCTTTAAGTGACCGACCATACTTTTGTCACTTAAAAAGATTCGTGATGCACAAGCAAATTATTATTATTATTATTATTATTATTATTATTATTATTATTATTATTATAGTGGGGTTTTATGGCAGTTGGCAAACATTTAATACGTACATTACTGCCACCATCTGGAACTTGTATCACTTCTTTTGCTTGGTATTCACAGTGATTTAAATGTACTTTTGCTTCCCCTTCATCAACTATTCTAAACAAATCCCTTCCGTACAATCCTCTCCAATTCCTCCCCGGTCATATTCCCTACACCTAAAAATCTTTTTTTGCACTATCCAATATCACCTTGAACCGTTCAGATGCATCTTGCAGCTCCACAGGAATGTCCACAATCACAACCATTATAAAAGCTAGGAAACTCTGCTTCTCAATCATTAGAAATTGGGAATCAATGTCCTCCTCCGATGTCCTCCAGAGAAAGGCAGACATTAGGGGCCCATGTCTTCACTCACACACTGTCCACTCTCACACTCAGATCCTCCACAGCTTCCACACTTTCACGCTCCCTTCCACACTGCAGCTACATGTCCATACTCCTGGCAGGAGAAGCACCTCAGGGGGCCTCTGGTGAAAGGTCTCACCCTGTAACAAACGTAATCTAGGAATACCTTTTTCTGGCAAATCCCCCTGAGCACAATGATGTACTCTCTTCTGATTTTCCTGCCACAAACAGAATCAGTCTCTGAGCACCACAAACCCCAGGAACAAACAGAAAATCCTCCTCATCAATATTCACTGGCAGACCACTAATTACACCTTTATTCTTTGGTTTTCCTGAAATCAAGACACACAAAAAGTTACCGAAAACATACATTTTCATAGCTTTATCTCGTTGTTTCTTAGAAACACAATCGATAACCACCATGCCACTTCTGGTAATTCGAACAGCTCTGACCCTGCCAAGCTTTTCCTCAACAAACCTTAAATATACCATCGTATATAGTCACGGCAACCATGCCAAATGTAAACATGACTGAGCTAACCCTACCAAACATGTCTAAAAGCTATTTTAAGCAAAATGATTGGAAATGCACTAACTACTGCCATGTATTCCGAAGAATACTGTGCATTGCTGACTGAAAGGAAAATGGACAACGACCAACCTAAAAGTTTAGTTGAAGACCATTTTAATTAAGACGACATAGAGTGTATATTGATGAAGGTGTTACAAATATGAAAGGTTTACAGAAAACTGCAAAGAGTGGTGATGAATTCTGGGAAAAGAGACATTCATCAATGTTAAACACAAGGGAAATGTTAAGTCTCACAGAGACTGGAGGAAGTTCTCTGAGCTGGAGAAGTTCATTGGAAGCTCGGCTGGTGCAAGTAAAACTAGATCTTATGTCTGACTGTTCTTGTGTTTTGATGTATTCAGGTTCCAGCGCTAAGTGGGCTTTTCCCCCCACAGTTAGCATAAGTCAAGTTGGAAGTGCACAACTGTTACAGTGTTTGTTTCCATGGTGTAAATCACAGCTTGAGAAGAAAAAAATATTTGAAAGTAAAGGCTACTACTGTTATTATTTCAATTAACTATAATTTCACATATATTATGTTCTACATTCAGTTTCCTGATTTTTATATAATTCTCAATGGTGAAAGGAGTACATTCAAAAACTTCACTCAAGTGCAAGTCTAAAAATCTATTCAAAAAAGAGTGATGAACAAAAAAATATCACGTGTGTTGCGTTCACATCACATGACTGTAGGATATCTATATTTCAAAATAAGTTGCGTTCACCTTCCAGAATGTCAGGATGCTACAGCCTCAGATGGAGGCAAGAGACACTTTCCCTTATTGATTGTTTGGTGCTTTGCCATGAAATATCTAAAAGGTGTTAATTCAAAGCTACATGTGTAAATGAGCTTAATTACTTACCACCCCTGCTACTTCTTTCATGTGCCCCCCTACCAGGCCCAAGAAGCTCCCCTCATCCTGACCCCGTTAGACAAGCCACACATAACAAAAGAATGTAACTCTTGGAACAATAGCACAACACAACAGGCAGATAACATGTCTCTCTTATCAACGTGCTGTTGTTTTGTCTCCCTGGTCCCTGGATTACACAGACCATAGAGGTCATGATGCTGTGAGACCCAGCAGGCGCCCTTTGGACTACAAGTGATCTTTTGTGGGGACAGCTTCAGGTAACAACTTTAGGGCACCACACAAAAACAAGTGAGCTGTGGATTCCTGCAAGGTAGTTGTTAACTTGGGCCTTTATTGTAATCAATTTATACAAATAATTACCATATGTGCTAATGGCAGCAAAAATGTCAATGTATGCAGATGCTTCCACAATATACATGTCTGCAAGAACGGCTGAAGATTAATATACAAAACTAGATGTTCAGTTAAAAGCATTTGTCCAGTGGATACATACAAACAAACAAGTTAGTGTTAAATATTAAAACTAACAGTATTGTATTTGGTTCAAGATATTAAAGCTGACAGTAGGTGGCACTGCTGTCGAGCAGGTTGAAGAAACAAAACTTGTGAATAACTTTAGATAATACATGATCATAGCCCAACCACATAAGCACCATCATCAATAGAATGGGTAAGAATACACTGACTATCGGCTCTGTGCACAACATCATTTGGGCTGTTTAAGTTGTTATACTTTAGCGTGTTGTGGATTTTCTATTGAAAGAATAAAAAACAAGAACTTGAGCAGAGTTATCTTTAGTCCTATCATAATGCTTTATTTAGTTTACAAGAGCGCACAAGTAAAAATAAATCTGTCCCTCGCAGAGTCCCATCTGTCCCTAACTGAAGCCAAAGCAAGAAACACACATTTTATACTAAAGCAGAATGCTATGTCTACAGTCATGTTAACACCAGTAAATGGGGACGAGGCCTTGATAGATTAGGTTCATATCAGATTAGTTGTTCTTTGTCCTTTCTAAACAACGCAACTCGGCTCACCCCACCGCGGTCACTGTAGATTGAAGAAGGTTCTAAAGTCTATGGAGCCTCTTAACTTTGGGATCCAACAAAACATTATTCAGGCATAAGCGGAGGAAGTGGTCATTTTGTTGGATTTATATATTGTATCTTACTAATGTATCATGTATATTATGCTTGAACATTTAGTTTGTTTAAAAGTCTAAGAAGTAATTCTAAGTGTGTGAGCTGTTTGCAGACGGAGCAGTTTCTCATGAAAGATGAAAATAGATTGTTGGGAGATTCTCCTTTGTCTCCAGAAGAGGCCTCGCTTGACCTTTTATCACCCAGTCTCTTGCTCTCCTCTCTTCCCGATTCTTTTGGTTCCTGTGGTGGCTGTTCTCAAATGAAGACTAAACTCAGATATTTTTCTGTATTTAATAAAGTTCAATAAATCAGGTAGTTTACAAGATGCAATCAAGGGAGAGATGGAATTGCGTCTGTGCTCTACCTCCGCAATCTCACCTCTGCCCTTTACATTACAAAAGTCACCTCTTATCCTTGGCCGAGCCCCCCAAGGGCCGGGTGTTCCCCCCTATGTGGATCAATCAGTCTATGTGAGTGTAATCCGACACTCGCCAGACCTATCTGTTTTACAACCATTTGTTTAAAGCCCTAAATGTCGGGTGTCCGCGTGCGTGTGTGTGTGTGTGTGTGTGTGTGTGGTGCAATACAAATACATCAAACAATATAATTATCTCAACAAGATGTAAACACCTTACTCGCTTCGCAACGACAGGACTAACTAACTTGTTAACTTCACTACCAACCGTCTATGTCAACAGTGTAAAGTGCTGAAATGTATTAAAAGTGTGGGCCAACTGACCTGTACCAGTGACCTTTTCCACTTAGGGGAAGCTGGTTAATGTGTAACTAGGGTATGGTCCTTAATAAAAGGAAGGTTGGACGGAGAAGACCGGCAGAGCGCTCAGAGCAAGTTGGGCTGTCCAGTCCACTGTGGACTGGAGGCTTGTTCCTCTCTGTCGTTTCTCCCCCGTATTCCACCGGGGTTAAAGATATGAATGGTCTAAATGTTCTTATTTCTTGTAACGTTGTCTTTCTTCTCTCTCTGAGTAAAATATTTAGTTCTATCACATTTACAAACATGCAGTTTTAAAGAGACAGGAGAGCTCCCTAAATGCAAATCAAACAAACAGGGCTTTGTTGAAACTGAAACATGAGAGCTGCATATTTCAAAAATAAAAAAGACAATTCTATTTTCGTATTGTCTTTTATTATTTTGAAATCTGTATTTCAGTTTCAACAAAGCCCCATTTGTTGAAAATTGCCTTTATTTAAGGTGTACACAAACAATACCTTTACTAAAGATATTAGGCCAATAAAATGCATAATTTAAATACATAAGTTCAATGTTCTTTTTTTCTTTTCTTTTTTTGAAGCGCTCATGGTCTTAAAAATCTTAAATTTCACACTAGAATTTGTGCAAGAACCTGCCTAAGAAAACCGCCACAACTCGCTCTTCACTGTTAGATAATTTTTAGTGAATACTTCATAGAAATGAATTAGACATGGACTACTCACACTAACCTTGAGCTAACCAACTGAGGCTCAGTGCACAGAGCCAATTTGAAGCAGTACAAGTATTCCTGCACCAAAAACAGTCAGGAGATTTCAAATTATACAAAATAGAGCTGCTTGTTCTGTGTTGAGATGTAACTACAAGAATTGCAAAATGTATTAACTGTTAAGATGGTTGTTTGTTAGAAAAAAAAAGGATTATTCAACAGCTGTGTTTATTAGAAATATAATTCATGCAAAATGACCAAACGTCCCAATTGTCCCTCAGCCAAAACAGACATTTCTTAAATGGTGAATTTACACAGCAACAGCCGAACAAACATGCAGAAAACAAATGCTTTGTATCGAGCCATGCAACTGTGGAATTATTCATTACCTAAAGAGGTTATTGAAGTAACAAATACAGTAATTTCTAAATGGTAATAAAACAATATTTTATTTAAGTTTTTTTTTTTTTTTTAAACCTTTATTTAACCAGGAGAGTCTCTTTGAGATTACAAACTTCCATGAAATACTGCATGCATTTGATGTATGAAAGTATGTTTATGTAAACCTCCTCATAACCCACATCTGGTTTAAGTCCCAGTTTAAGTCTTAAATAAACTCCAGTGTTCAGCCGAGCTTGACTTTAAGGTGAGTTATACCTCATCTGTCATGTCCTTGTACCTTAGGGGACCTCTTTACGGAAGATATTTTCTGTTTTTAGTTTTCTCACTCTTCTGCAAATTATATGTTCTTTACTTGGAGCCCATTTTGTTGTTTGTATAGAAATATATCAGGATTGTTCCCTTTGTCTGTATTCACTGCAAAGCCTCGACATGAAGTGGAGCATCCTGATCGATCAGTAAACACTTTCCCCATCTGCCTGGGTCCTGGTCTGTACAACACGCCACTTCATTTCAATGTAGGTTAGGTCAATGTTAATTGATACTTTGCTTTTTGACTATTCTTTATACCAAATAAGATGTTACACTCAGTTACATATATCTGCTTATTTTAAATAGTTTTTCAAGTAAAATATGATATTCTGCATTATTGATATGTAAATCATGTATGTTGTGGAGCACTGTAAGAATAGATGCATAGTGCACCTACATGTGGATCCAAAGAAACTGTTTCCCCTGAAACTAACCTCCTTTGTTCCCTTAACAGCCCTGTTATGGGCCATACAAATCCTATTGTTAACTACTCTTTCAAACCATCTCTTCTCCTGCTTTGAATCTTCACCTCACTATTGTTGTCATTAATAAACTTTTACTATTGTGATGCATTAATTAACCTTTCATATTGATATAACTTTACACGCACACTGCAAATATATATATGAACACTCTTGCTTCTTCCTGTGCCATGTCTGTTCATTGTCTTCTCTTACACTGCCTGTTGCACCTGTCATAGAGGATTAACTATAAAGTACACTTTTGTTTTTCTGTACCATTTTCTCCAAGGTCGTCTGCCTGTTTGGAAGAACAACACCTGTGGTCCTTCTGATAAAGCCTCTTGTGCATGTTTTGTCTCATATGTAACACTCCTCACTGCATTGGACAGAATACTTGCTCTGTTTTTGAGTGGGAAGAACCAGTTTTTATCTCAAGTTTTAATTTAGATTATATTCTTGACACAGTAGGATAAATATCCATCTGAGATCTCACACTATTGAGAATGACTTTTGGATGAAAGTTTAAACATTTCCAGTGTCCAGATGACTACAACTGAAACTTTTTCTATGATACACTTTAATTTTCCATAACAAAGCATGAACAAATGCTTATAACGAACGTATTGTTTATTATAACTACTTGATTACAGTTACGTTTATGGTTAGGAATTAAGAGTATTAGAGGCTAAATACTTTCTTCAGATATTATATAGTGTTACCCAATTAACAAGTGAACAAAGACATAATTCATAGTAAAGAAATTCATAAATAAAAGTCAATAAGAAAACTGAAGCTCTTTTTTATCTTGTCTCTGTATCTTCTGTGACGACTTTATGCTAAAATCATGCAGTCTTTTGAATTCTTTGAAACTATAGTAGACACCTAGGGCAGGAAGTCAGTTTGCCAACAGTTTCTCATCAAGGTGTGAATGTGATTATTAGCATTTGAGAAGAAAGGGCTTTATGATTGTAGCTGTAACTGGAGACGGTGCGACTGCTCAAGATAGAGGCTAAATTCAACATCTTTACCATTGTGAGTAGTGAAAGTATATGCAACAACAACAATAGGGCCAAGATTTTTAAATATATTTTTGTCTGATTAAAAAAAAATACAAAAATGATTTCAATATTAGTTTCTGAGCATTAACAACACAGACCATCTGCAGAAATATTGTAAAACGTCTTCCTGTACGACGCTCTAAAACACATGCTTTTACTTGAAAAGACCTGAGCTAATCAGTGACAAAAAGAAATAACAGAATTAAAATGTGGTTGTTTGCACATCCCTGATTGTGAGATAGCGCCACAGCCTCGGGGGAGGATTTTATATTTGTTTGTTTGTTTACTTGCGATAATGAGATAAACACAACTTAAGGTGCCCAAATAGAGGCTGGAGTTACATCAAAAACATGTATTTTACTGCAATCGTCATTTTGGAGATACGCAAAATTATACCAAGGACATAATCTAAAATAAAAACAAGTACTGTATTTTCTGGACTATAAGTCGCCCCGGTGTATAAGTCGCACCGGCCAAAAAATGCATAATAGAGAAGAAAAAAAACTATATAAGTTGCACTAGAGTATGAAATGCGGTTGCAAGTGTGAAAATAACAAATAATATCACATATAAGTCGCTCCAGAGTATAAGTTTAAACATAAGTATAAGTCGCACCACGGCCAAAACTATGAAAAAAGGTGCGACTTATGGTCCGGAAAATAAAAAGAGTAAAAATATATATCTAAAATTCCAGTGTCATTTTCCAAACAAGGGTAAAATGAGGTGAAACTACAACCCTTTTGTGTTTACTTTTACGATCCATTCACGTTTTGTGCACCAATGAATCTCAACGTAGACATTTACACATTTCTAATGGATTATCACAATATCGTACAATATCGTCATCGGTACAATCCATAAGATATCGATCGATACATCATTTTTTTTGTCCGTATCACCCACTCCAAATCACATGGTCTTATTAAAGCCCTCACGTCACATGACATTCAGATGGGCTGTTATAGGATCATTGATCGTGCGATGATTAATATTATTGCAGAGAAGTTTGTCTTGAACTGCTGCCATCTGCTTTAATGGACGAGTCTCATGCATTTTAAATCACGCTGATGGATTCGCAGCTGTCAGGCCGGTGATGTGTGGATTAGACGCTCTTATCCTGTACATTTCCTCAGTAGATCGCGCGTCGGGCCGTTTTTCTGACAGCGCGGCCCGTCGATAATGAGCGATTGCAGCGTTGCCCTCCTCGAATCGATGCCGGTTCTTTCACATTTCCCACAGACTGCGTGTGTAACTCTTTGGTGTTGCACATTAGACGGCTGTTAAATATGGCTGTCATGGCCGAGAGATGACGGTTGTGCTTTTGCATTTGCTTTCCTTCTTGGAGACTGACAGTGCGTGGAGGCGCCCCAGGGAAGAAATGCTGGATATCGTTTGTCAAAAAAAACTTTCTGTTTTGCCTTTTGCATCTTTTCATAAATATTATAAATCAATCATTTCCAAAGATTTTCGAGTACTGTTTTGATCATTAGTGCTTATTATGGCGGATTATTTGTCTGTATTTCTTTTTCTTTAAATGCAGGTGATTTTTTAAACCTTGAACCTAGAAATTGCTTGAACAGTCTGATTTTTTCGATGCTGAATTTTGCAGTAAACATGTCCAGTATGTTTAAAATGAAAAATATACCTTTTAAATATTCAGCACATATATTTTAAAGTCCACAAGTTCAACTATCTCAATTCGGAGTGTAAAATAATGCATGCAAACTCCACTGCACAGTCTGGGGAACACGTGACCTTCTTTATATTGAGGCCAGAATTCTTTCCACTGATTGTTTATTAGGTTGGATTGATTCACTTAAATTTACGATACACTTTTTTCATGTAATAAAGTCAAATCTGTCTAAAGCTATAGATGTATATTGTAAAAGCATCTATTTGGGTGAAAATGAGACAATTCTCTCTCTGCTTGTAATTGTGAGTTTTATTCTCCACAAAGCAGAAAATGTGCTGTTTGGTTGCTAATGTTTGGTAGCTTTGCCGTGACAGCAAAACTCGCTCTGGGCTCAGAAACTCATAAAAAGCACTCTCATTGCGGTGAATGGTTAGGATGCTCAGAAGGTGTTAAAGTAAGTGAGGGTTTTTTCACTGCGAATTTCACTCTGGATCTAGACTGTTGAATTTTAGCACCTGAAAACAATGACGTTGAATATTTAAGGTACATTTTTAAATATTTACACTGAGAAAAACACTGAAATTCAAACAACTTGAAACATGTTTTCAGGGTGACAAATGCATTTAAAATTCAATCTCTGATCTTCCTTACTAATTAGCATCAGATAAGCTTGGTGTGAAAGTGTGTGATGGTGGCAGCACTCAGAATATGTATTCAAGTGAAAGTGTCTGAAACCCCATCTGAGCCTATGTCTAGACACAGGGATGGGTAGAAATGTAAAGTCAGGAGGATGGCAGTGTGTTGTTGGTCAAGCCTCTCTCTTGGATGCTTTGACTTAAAGCTTAAGGTGAAAGGATGTTCCTGCTCATGAAACCTTTTTAGTTTCCAAAGCTCTGTTTTCTCAAGATTCTTTTAAAAATAAGTCAACCCCCGATATCATGGTCCCAATCTTAACTATGATCTCACTATCAGCCAAGCCTCACAGCACTGTGTCTAACCCTGTAAGTGAACAAAGGGCCCAAAAACTTTATCTTATAATAATGGACTGACCTTTAAACCTAAAACATGGCTAAACTATAAATGTGGGAAATTTGCTGACACTAGTTAAGGAAACTCTTTTGTTGTTGTGCAAATAACACACACAGTCAACAACTATGGGTTTGATGTAAAGGGTTAAAATCCAGTAAGTAGCGTTAGTTCCCAGTAGACACGAGCCTCAATCATTTTAATCACATTTCCACAAAAGCCGGAGCCGGGCCCCAAGCGTCTGGATACCAAATATTACATTGAGAAATGAGTCACACGCACTTTGGATTTGAGGCACTACTGTTTTGTTTCTCCCATTACAGCTCCATAAACATGATTTGTCCCAATAAACCAATGCCCCTCCATCTTTTCCAAATACATTATGGGACTCCTCTTCTTAAGCATTGCAGGGGAAAATGGCCCCAAGGCGGCCCTCATCGACTCAAGTGATCTAAGAAACTGCATCTGCAACTCAGAGTGTTCCTGAGACATTAATTTCCTTTGTCTCTCTCTCTGGAATGACTCATGTTAAGACTGGGCTCAGCTGGACTGCATCCAGTATGGTCTATTATAGCAGCTGAAGTAGCAATTAATATAAAGAGAAGTAATTTAGCAGCATCTCTATTGTACGATATTGGTTAGTTGGAAAAGAATTGGGTACTTTTCAAACACTTAAGCACAGTTAATGCCTTTTGTATTGAAATAGGCCATATAAATGTTTTTGCTTTCTCAAGATATGCAAAAAAGAACATTTACTTGAATTAATAAAGCTTCAAAGATAAATGAATGACTTTATTTGTGTCAATGTTACCAACCCCATACATTGAGTTATGCATAATAAGGACATATTTGTTTGGCATATACATTTAAGGGAAAATGACAGTATGTTTATGTAAACCTCCTCATAAGCCACATCTGGTTTAAGTCCCAGTTTAAGTCTTAAATAAACTCCAGTGTTCAGCCGAGCTTGACTTTAAAGTGAGTTATACCTCATCTGTCCTGTCCTTGTACCTAAGGGGGGCCTCTTTACGGAAGATGTTTTCTGTTCTTATTCTTCTGCGAAATATATATTCTTTACTTGGAACTATGTACGCTCATTTTGTACTAGTTTGGATAGAAGTATATCAGGATTGTTCCCTTTGTCTGTATTCACTGCAAAGCATCGACATGAAGCGGAGCATCCTGATCACTCAGTAAACACTGTTCATCATCTGCTTTGGTCCTGGTCTGTACAACATGCCACATAATTTCAGAAAATAAGTGAAAAAGTAACAGTCTTGCAATCTAGTGCTTTGGTTAGAGAAACAAGATTATAAATGTTGGCTTATCAATGGTTTTCTATCAATCTTCTCTCTTTCTCCAATCCCTATGGCAGACATCTGTAACTTAGGGTGACAACTCCCATGGATTTTTGGGCATTAGACATTTGATGAAGTAATACAATTTTTTAAAAAAATTGTATTTCAGAATGAAATTGTTAGAATTCCTGTTGATGTATATATGCATATCCTATGAGACTGTCAAGTGGTATGTTAAAAGATAATCAATGTATTAGTCAGTGCCTGCTATATTTGAATCACATATTTACTAAACTATATTTCACTTGTTGGGTAAATTCATTTGTGCTATTAAATGTGTTGTGGCTCTTTCCAGATTCAAATATTCCTGGCAACCATTGGCTCTTTCTAGTCAAAAGGTTGCAGACTCCAGCTATCAGCCTAAAGCCTGCCCTCTTGTGGTTTGAGTGAGTTTTAATCCACTCCTGGCGTCACCGTTGTCAAAGGAATCTTCAAAGCCTTTGCTACTCATTAGTCTCCATCTTTAGGGACTTTTACAAGGCCATATAAGTCGTACGTATGGGGAGATATTGAGGTGAGAGTGATTGGGAGGACTCAACGGGCGCTTTCGTCAATTGTGGCCAAGCTTGATGGATCGTGTGATCGATAAAGTGCATCAACAGGGATTAAGTACTCCTGTGAGGGAGCTTCTCTGGTCAGAGTGCGCCTCATTTAACAGCTAATTAGATGCTTTCTATTGAGCATATGGTCCTGGAGCAGCATCTGTTTCAGCACAACACTGTTATTTCTGATATTGCACACACTCGTCAGACAGAATATATGTAATTTTAGAATATCGTGAATGTGACAAGGTTTCATTTTGACCCTTGATAACAGATTTATTGTTGTTTTTAGTCATAGAAAAGAACTCAGAGTTCATACATTTGAAGAAGGCATATGCTTTTTTTTTTTTTTTTTTTTCCAACACCATCAGCCGCTGCTCCTGAGGGACAAACTGGAGACGGCTGGTGTGGAGTATGACTTGGCAGAGTGGATCCTGGACTACCTCACAGACCGACCCCAGTTTGTGAGATCCCGGACCTGCAGTGTGGGGGCGCCCCAGCGCACCGTCCTCGCGCCCTTTCTCTTCACCCTCTACACTGCAGACTTCAGACATGACACGGACAGCTGTGTCCTGCAGAAGTTCTTTGATGCCACTCTGCCATCATCGGACTCATCACGGACGACGATGACGCGGAGTACAGAGGACTGGCGCAGGACTTTGTGGACTGGTGTCAGCGGAACCACCTCCTCATCAATACGGGGAAGACAAAGGAAATGGTGGTGGATTTCCGCAGACGCCACTCCACTGCCCCCTCACCAGTGAACATCCAGGGAAGGGACATTGAGAGAGTGGACTCATACAAGTACCTGGGTGTTCATCTGAACCACAAACTGGACTCATTACACAGACAGAGTTGGCTCTACCTCCTGAGGAGTCAGTCAGGTCTTTTGGAGTGACAGGGCCACTCCTGAAGACCTTCTACGACTCTGTGCTGGCATCAGCCCTCCTGTATGGTGTGGCCTGCTGGAGCAGCAGCATCACAGAGAGGGAGAGGAAGAGGCTGGACAAAGTCATCAAGAAGTCCAGCTCCGTCCTGGGCTGTGCTCTGGACTCGGTGCAGGAGGTGGGGGACAGGAGGGTCCTGGCTAAATTCACATCTATGCTTGACCATGAGTGTCACCCCCTGCAGGACACTCTGTCCGCTCTGGAGAGCAGCTTCAGTGAGAGACTGATCCACCCTCGCTGTGTGAAGGAAAGGTTTCGCAGGTCTTTCCTTCCTGCTGCTGTCAGACTACAATAAACACTGTTAGCCCTGAACATGTGCAATACTGACTTAACCATGTGCAATACCGTCATATTCACGTGCAATTACTGTCATACTCACATGCAATAAAGTCACATTCATGTGCATATAACTGATGAAAATAGAGTCTTTATTTTACCATTATTATTAGTATTATCTTGTCTTACGCTAGCTGTTTTTATTTCATTTTATCTTTATTTTTCCTCTCCATTCCTTATTAGGAAATGAGAGGTTTTGTTTATAAGAGTTTTGTTTATAAGAATTTTGTTTATAAGAGTTCTTCTATTAATAGTGTTTTTTAAACTTCCTCTAAGTTATCTGTCCTTTTCCTCTGTATCTACCTGCGTTGCAACAATGAAATTGTTGCAACGATAAGATATTCCTTTATTGTGGACAATAAAGGAATATCTTATCTTTTGAGCCTCAGTTGCAGGACAATACAGGATTACTCAACTTTGCATCAAACATGTATCTAACAAGAATTAATCAATCAAAACACAACTTTAAGTAAACTAATGATGAAGTAATAGCATTGTAACAAGGCGAAGAGCTAATTGCTAGAGCGTTTGGACGTTTGCTGCTTGTAGCATAGAATCCTTCATGTTTATTTCTTGTAATTTGAATTCGGTCCTTTCTTCAATGCCTCGGTGACTTGTCAGAAACGGCCCAGGAACCAATCAGATCCACTTCTAGTTTCAGATAGATGGAGAAATCCCACCAGGAAGCTAAGACTGCTAACATCAATGCCACCACTCCACTTGTTTACTTCCCTTCTACTATTACGTGAATTAATCAAGTATTGCAATTATTATACCTACCATTGCACACACTTCAACTGAATACATGGCTGTGTTTCTGAATATAATGATAAATGAGACCTATCTTGCAAGTTCATTCCCCTTTAATAGCATGTTTTCCTTTGATCAATAGGAGCAAATTGCCTGCAGGGCGACCGTTCTCTTGAGTATTTGAAATCATCCAGTTGAGTTTATAAACATTTTCTTTTGGAAACAAGAACACATTATTTAGTAGCGCTGGAGTAGGGCATCAATTGTCCATCTACTACTTGATCAATCCCACCGACATGCCACAGGCGACTTCCTCACTATTAGATCTGGAGACAAATGGAGGCCTCCGCACACTCATCACTGTTCATTACTTGTTGGTGAGAGACTGTGCTGGGCCATAATCACGGCTCCTATTGTTATTACAATCACAGACTCCCAGCTAAAATCAAGACGTACAAATAAAGCGGCTGCTGATGGCACTGACACGATTAGGTGTGGGCGATATTGACAAACATTTATTGGATTTTTTTGGAGTTTCCTGACAATAATAGTCAGACAATGACGTCAATCCATTAGAAATGTGTAAAACTTGTTTAAGGTTTAATGATCAAACATAATTATTTTGTAGCATTTTGTAGTATTTTTATAAGTCATATATGTTATAAAGTCAATATACAAAAATGCCTAACTCAGTTTTGATCCCAAGAAAAAGGCTTGAAACTGCATTCAATACCAAGTGCCATACCTAATTTCCCCACAATACAACAGCATGACAACATTAATCTCAAAGAGATTCAGCTAAGAATCTATTTTCCACCTGTGGTCCTTGGGCAGGTTTAACAGAAAAGAAAATGTCAAATATCAAAATCAAACACTCTCGTTTAAACATCAGCAGGTCTTCTGCAGTGGTGTGAAAGAGTGTTTGCCCCTTCCTGATTTATATTATCTTTTTTTAGTGCAAGTTTCAAACTTAAATGTTTCAGATCATCAAACAGATTTGAATATTATTCAAAGACAACCCAATAAAACACAAAATGCAGTTTTAAATGAAGGTTTTTGAAACTAAGGGAAAACAAAATCCAAACCTTCAAAATACAGTATAAATAAACAACCAATAGAAATTCTACTGAAATTAAAATATTCCATAATTCAATTTGTTCATCATCATTAGTAGTAGGGCTACTTCCTATAATACAATTGTACATTTAATAAATCATCAGTAGCCAATTCTCCTAAAATACAACAAGCATTTAAATAATGATCCAATGAATTAATACATACATACACAATCATATAAAAAGACTAACGATACCAAATCCATCATTAACATGAAGTACTAAAATACACACACTTAAGTTCCTTAACCTCTAAAGGTCTAAGATCAATTATAATCATCTTGTCTAAATATATTCACAGAGCGTCACTAAATTAATTAACAATCTTCACAATTTCATTAGGGAAGACACAGTTCATCTACATCTTCAACTACTTCATCACTCAGAGAGTTTTCATCACATCAGAAGAGCTTGATGTTGACAAGCCTCTGCTCAAAAGCCATTGTCTGAGGTCATGGGAGAAAGTGAGGAAGTTTGAGCACATTTTTAGCTTGTCCCATCACAGTGTGTCATCACGGTGTGTCATCACGGTGTGTCATCACGGTGTGTCATCACAGTGTGTCATCACGGTGGAACGGTCTAATCAGAATTTACAGATGAACGTGATGTTCTGGTCATCTGCTCGGATCGTAGCTGAAAAAAGCCTCGCTGCATTGTGAAGATTCTTATAAAGCAGAAGCATTTCAGAATACAGAATCATATTTTCAAAGTTGTGTCTTTTCAATATATTGCAAAGATGAATAATGTCTCAGTCTCTTTTCTGTCACTAGAAAAAGTAATGGCCTGAAGAAAAGCCTTAGCGTATTTAACAATTTCCGAATATATCTAAAGTTTAGAATGATAGATTTGCTAACTTTGTTTAGATATTTAATAACTTTATCAAAGGTCAGCATTGAGTCCAAATACAAAACTAAATATTTGACTTCTTCTTCAACATTAATAGCTTGTCCTTGAACACTAAGTTGCCACAGATTTGCTTCCTGTTAAAATACATTGTTACAGTTTTAGAAGTAAAAGTGAGGCATGAATCTTACAGCCATTTGGCAATATTATCAAGTGTCAAAGCTAGCTTATCAGCCTCCTCTGTCACAGGTATATATTGACCGTATCATCAGCATTCATCTGTATTTCCACGTTTGCACAAGCAGCTGGTAAGTCACTGATATATAGGCAGAACAACAGTGGCCCAAAATTGAGCCCTGTGGGATTCCTCATTACTGGATTTGCATAACGATAATCTATTGCTAAATTGGACACACTGTGATCAATCAGCAGGATAGGACTGCATCCATTTGAACATTTTCAGACGGATTAAATTGTGTAAGCTTTCATCCGATCCGTCTCTCATCCTGAATGATTTGCCCTTTTTGCATTATCATTATAGTGATGTATATTTTTATCTCGTATTCAGTCCTCCCATTGTTAATGTGGCCACAGAATGCGCACCTCACCCCAAGTCGAGGTTCAGGTCCCTCCATAACCAAGTCCTCTGATTGTATTTATGAAATTCAATTAGGCTGACACAGACAGATGGACTCGCTGTCATTGGAGACGTGTGTCATTTGTTACCATCAGCCGACATGTCAACCCCGAGGTAGTGACAGGGCCGACCTAACAAAAGAAAGAGAAGGAAAAGAGAGGGAGAGATAAAGGAGGAGAGAGTGCAGTGGCCAAGATTAACAAGGGGCGTCTCCACAATGGCACAGGGAATCAGAGTAGTGCACACAGACCACCAAACGCCAGAGCAAATCCTTTACTCAATTAGCAAAATAGAAACACTGGCACAATCCAATTTGGCTCATTGAATCAAACCCAATGATTTACATTTGGTGATTACAACTCGCTACTCAATTTACGAACATGTTGATGATGTATTTGTGTATCTCGACAGCCAAAGCAAGTTCTATCATTGTTCTGGTTGAATGCATCAGTGACCTTTGCCAAAAAGTTTGTAAAGTGCTAATAAATTAATCATTAGCCTTATATTTGTTCATTAAATTTAGAAAGCTAAATTGGACTGTAAGTGTACTATTGCTTTGCCTGGAATATTGACAGTATTGCATTAAACTTGCACCATGAGGTTGACATATTGCCTCAAAAAAAAAAAAAAAATCCTTATTTGAATGACCCCCGCTCATTTTGTACATATTTAAATCTTGTTTATGTGTGGCCATACTGTAAATACTATGGTTGTTATATTTTTTTCCTTATGAGTTATTTAAAAAAAAAAGATTGTCTGCCTCTGTAGCCAAGCAATTTCCTTTGCAAATCAATAAATAATGGCGGTGCTATTTAAATGCATAGTGTTCATAACAAATATAATTACATAAGATGATCTACAATTGCAGTGTCCAGCCACATTGTCCAAAATCAATCATGGACAATGCGGCACAGTGGCTGAGACTCAAGACGGGTCGAGTCTAAGTCGCCGTCTCTTCATCTTTTTAACATGCTGCAATTGAATGTCGGAATACTATTCCAATAAATGTGAAATCTATTCAAATGACCACATGAGGAAACAGATACTGTACTGACCCTTTAATCCAGATCAAAACTCTTTGCACTGCCCTCTGTTGGTGAATTATGGATGAGTTTGGAAATTAAAGCTCTTTGGGAATCCATTTGGGAAGTGCTACAGTGGAGTGCACCTTAATCTGAATGTGAGCAGTCTGTGGTTGCCTTTGTGGAAATAACTTGAGATAAAAGGATAAAAGCAAGCGCTTCAATCCCAAGTACAGACAAACAAAACATGTTTTATGGTACAGATGACAGAAGGAGCACATAGTACAGAGGAGGAGCACATAGTACAGAGGAGGAGCACATAGTACAGAGGAGGAACACAGAGTACAGAGGAGGAGCACATAGTACAGAGGAGGAGCACATAGTACAGAGGAGGAGCACATAGTACAGAGGAGGAACACAGAGTACAGAGGAGGAGCACATAGTACAGAGGAGGAACACAGAGTACAGAGGAGGAGCACATAGTACAGAGGAGGAGCACATAGTACAGAGGAGGAGCACATAGTACAGAGGAGGAGCACATAGTACAGAGGAGGAGCACATAGTACAGAGGAGGAACACAGAGTACAGAGAAGGAGCACATAGTACAGTCTGTAGTCTACAGTCTGTAGTGTCTACAGTCTGTAGTGTACAGACAGTTCTGTGAGCCGGCCATGGTCCCTGCCACACTGAAACACAAACTAAACCAGAACCACAGCACTACAGTACTATATTAACATTTACATCAGGTCTGGAACTTGTGCTTTCTCCCCAGATTTAACGATGGGCGTAATTGGTAGGCGGATTGACCAATCAGAGAAAAACATGGTGTCACATCATGATGGAAAATGAAGAATATATATAACAGAGAGAGCGAATGGTCTGAAGAGTCTTTTGTAGAAAACAAGGGAAGCACTGAGCTCTGTTCTGAGGTAAAATAGCTATATTTTGTTCAGAATGATACAAGCATATTCAAAAGAAGTGCTACTGAGTTCTGTGATTGCAACCTCTCTAAATTGGACGGTTGTCTGATGCTCTGTATGGTCTGGTCCCAGACTTTACTGCATTCGAACTGAAAGTTGGAGGGATAACTGCTATTGCTGCGGCCTCTAACTCTGCCACTACAGGGAGTTCTTACTCACAACACAGTAAAATTGGGACTCAGCTGGAACAAGGACTAAACCAGAACTGCAGAACAAGTGGGACGGCACCATAAATATAGTACATCACTGTCATATTATTTTGGTTGAAACTACAGATAAAACTTCATTACTGTTAAAATAAGTAGAACTTTAAGTTGCCATTGAACTATTGCCTCAATACATAGCTTTGCTTTTTCTGTAAAACAGGAGTATTCATCCAAACATATATCTGTGTTATTCACAGAAAACGTCTAACTTTATAGAAAATGTGATTTCTTTTAAGTGAATTTAAAACATTTAACATTTTAAACTGTGTCCTGTGAACACCCCTTACAGGCTGTAATCACATGCACTGCCCCTGAGCGTGTGCCCTGTGGTACTCTAATACTACTACTATTACTGCAGCCTATGTATCTCACCAGTCCCCCTGCGCTTAAGGCTTTGCAGGAGAAGAATAAATCCTGTAGCCATCTGACTCCCACTGCTTTATGAAATACTGAGCTCCGGACTCAAAGCAACAGCCACAGACAGACCAAATGTGAAACAATAAATACAGTGGTGAACGAATCAGAAGTAGATCTACTCCACTGAAGTAAAGGTACAGATGCTGTAATAGTCAACACTGGGTTTTATCTTTGAACATCTGAAATATGAATACATTAACACATGAACTCAAGTGTTGATGAATGTAGTGTATATTATAGTTAGCAGATATTTATTCATTTAAAGGTGACAAACAGGCGATGCCACCAGCCTAAGTTACAGGTCTGATCTGTGGAGAGGCAACCCAGCTCACAAGAATCAAGGCATTATGTTGAAATAAAATCAATCATCATTAAAAAACCCTGTAAATGTAAAAATGCAAGATAGATGTTTATGTTCATGACAAAAAGCATGGTGATAAGCAGGTGTTGGATCTTCCCCTAGAGTGGTTTCACTAAAGGTCCGTATGGTCCTCCTTATGCTACTGTCTCCTCGTTGTCATAGAGATCGCGAGGGGACAGACCCTCCTTGTTTGTTTGTTCAGCAGACACATTGGTCCAAACTAAATAGAGTAACCTTGACCCACACAGTTCATCTTTCAGACAGTGTATTATATTTAATGTTTTGTAACTACAGCAGGTCTGAGATTGTACATGTCGTTATAAAAAATAAACGTCTATTTAACTTCAATAGCAGGTGAACTAAGACAACATTTGTAACCGTTTCTGTCTTTTTCTTTAATTATGAAAATACTGTCAAGCGGACGAGGCACATTTGTCAGACGACTCAAACTGGGGAATGACAACAACCTTTTCGCATTCAAAAGACATAATATTTTGATGTGTGTTGCTTAATTGCCATGGCGATGGAGGACCACGAATGGAAGTTAGCGTATCCTGTGAAAGGGGTCATTCTTGTCCAGAGCAAACAGCCAAGTCCAGAATTAATTGTCTTTCTTTGGAGGTAATATATTATCATTAAAATATTCTCTGTTTCATTCAAGTACTGCATCTGCTTAGTTATAAAGGTTTCCACAAGAGACATCAACATTGAATATTTAAAACAGGATTGTGATGCAAATGCACGAATGCAGATATGGACAATGCGAGGCCACATTTTGTGCCATTGCAGAATTAGTATTATGCAAATACGGCTCACGTAGCATTTCAAATTAGAAAAGGGGCATGTTTTAAAATGGTCAACTCATGCATTTTAAGTAGTTTAATGGAACTTTGCGGACACAAAAAAATAGAACCCCGATTTTTGACAGTTATTTTCTTTATTCACCTCTCCTTATTCCGTAATATACTGTATGTTGATTAAGCTTAATGGAAATGAGGAATGGTAAGAAACTTTTAACAATAGTTCACATGCAAATGAAGTATGGTTGGTAGTTTAGAATGAAATTTAAGGAAACTCCAGTGAACACGGTCGTCCTTGTAGTGAGGTTTGCTACAGTCTGGCACTTAACAAAACTGTGTGGACGGCATATTTGATCTTGGAATGAATAGCATGGTGGTTTTTTCTATTATTTTTTTTTATTTACATTGGGTCATGGAACTGGCTGATTTATTCAAAATGCAGAGTGTTAGCATACATTAGTCTAACAAGGACACTGGCTGTTTATCATAGGGCACTGCAGATGCTGTGGTTGTGGTTGTTACTCTGCATTTGAACAGGCAGGCTTTGATCATACAACAATGACATGTTTGATTCTGTCACACTGAGCCACAATAAGGAGCTTTTTCAGCGGCTGATTGTCTGTTCTGTCCAAAAGAGTGCGACGGGAGCTTCAGGAGCCTTGATACGTCAATTTTAAGATTAAAGTTGCTGCATTGTGTTTTGAGTGTTACAATGTCGGGATATAATATATATTCTCTGTGCACATCACATTTAGAGGGAGTCAGTTCATTGGAGTTGGCTGGGTGCTGGACAATTATGATAATACAATGGTAAAATAAAACTTTTAATTTTCTGATGGAGGATCTGCTGTTTTTGAGTCGTTACAGAACACAAACTGTAATGTACGGCCCATAGTTTTTATAATTTGCCGACTAGAATACAATAACTGGTCAGATCTGTAGAAACGTATTCCCACTCACAGTAAGATGTTTTTAAGATACATTTTTATTAATCTTCCTTTATTCCTTAATTTAATAAATGCAATATTTATACATATTTAAAATGCGGAACATTCCAGGCAAAACAACAGCATCTCCAAGGACACATGCCGGTGACAAAAAACTCACCAGAAAAGCTACATAATGCCAACATTAATACTGTAATAACCTACCAGTTATTTTTGCATTGTAATTATATCACAGTCGTTTTTAATTTCATTCCATTCATCATGCCGAGTTTTTAAGAAAACTGTGGCATAAATGAGTGGGAAAAATGCAGAGGACGTTTTCCTCATCCTGTTGGTGACTCAGAATAGTTAATAACATAACTTCTCATTTCATATGGATGCACAACACTTCCCTCTTCTCCAAAACTGTTTATGAAAGTAAGATTGAATACGTTTCAAATGAAATGCGGTGCACTACATTATTGAGCAGAGTGTTGTCGTCCATAATCTCATCAAAACTCTGGTGACTGCTTCATAGAAAAATACTTTGCATTTCAGTCGCACTATGGATTCGGAATACTAATATGCCTCATTACCCTCTGCTCTTATTACCTTATTACCTACAGCACTGTATTTTTTACTGTCCCCAAGTGGCCTCGGTTACGGCAGCTTCCCACCTGATAGAGCAATAAAGGACAAAATTAATTGAGCATTTTGCAAGTATGAAAGTGTATAATTTAGTGCCCGCTGACAGTCGGGAGACATCTCTGACCGCAGTAACACATATCTAAGTGTTATATGCTGTCCACTATATACCTCGATGTTTGAAAGCAGTGTTGCAGACTTAAGTGTGTGTGATTCTGCTGACACGGTGGGTTTGACGGGGCCGCTTCACTTTTAGCTTGAGGAGGTCTAACACTGAGCGCTCTTCCTCAGCTGGCCTTTTGATGTCTGCCATGAAAGCCCCTTATTAGGATCAGTAGGGAGCACAATAAATAATCCGACAGGAGCGAAAGATACAGGACAGTGAGGAAAAGTATTGCAAAGAAAGAGATGGCCCAGGGGTTTTTGATCATTCTTTCTTGTACGAGTACAACTTTTTCAAATCCTTAAAATGTTGGTGTATATGCATACTCAAATTCTCAAGACAATTTTGTTTGTAAGTGCATTTCATTCTTATATTCTTTCATCTTTCCCATTTATCATAACATCACAGTAGTATTAACAGTAGAGGCGGCAATAGAAGTAGTAACATGATCAGTGGCATTAGCACCAGTTGCAGGGTTGGTAATAGTAGTGCCACTTACCATTATAATAACTATACCTTAATCAGCATTAATAATACATGAACAAATATTGAATTAATAAAGAACACATTGTAATGAATGATTCAAGCTTAGTAACAATAATCGCGTTGTCAAATAGGTAGTTCATGGATGTTTATTTGTCTTTGATTTGTTATGTTTCTTATTTTAATAGGCATAATAAAAGTGTAGTTAACTGGGCAGCAGCAACAGCAGCAACAGCAGCAACAACACTATCTTTTGCTGTGGCTCCTTCCTGGACAACAGAGATCACACAGGCAGGACTAGTAGTAGTCGTAGTATATATACTGAAAGCATTAGCCTGGTATTAGTGTTGCCTAAAGTAGCCATTGACTTAACAGCAGATTAGTAGTACAAGTATAGCACCAGTAAAACGTAACAGAACGGTAATAAATACATTGTTATTGCTGTAATGATGATGATGATTATTATTAATATTAATGTAAGAACACAGACAGCAAACATAAGGTCCATAAATACAGTTTTCATTTAAGTGGTTTGAGTAATGACGCTTGGACCTATAGGAGTATCATCAACAATATCCTTTTGATGTCTACCATGAAAGCTCCTTAAGGATCAGAGAAAAGCACAATAAATGTCCGACCAACAAGGGACAAAACATTGAGTGCGTAGTTTGAGAAGACAACTAGAAAGATTTTTATAAGTGGAAAGTTGAAAGATACGGCGGAAAAGATGCCGATGAATGCCGCGGTGCATTCGGGGGCCTGTGCAGAGTGTGGGGAAATAACTGTATTTGAATAATAGCGGTGACACGAGCTGATGTTTGCTCTGGGCCTATGCGGCTATTCCAATAAAGACACAGCGGCTTCATTCCATCTTAAATGTATCTTAATCTTTCAGTAAATGACGGTCCTCGGCTCGGAGTAAGGGAAGTAAAAAATGCTAACTGTTCTCATTGTCGCTGTCGGGAGTCAGAATGTCAATAGGAATAAGTAATGCAATGCACAAAAATCTCCCATATGTCAAAGTACTTCATTTTGGAAAAGATTACAAGCTGTCAGCCAATGCTGCTGCGATATACAGTGAACTGCCTGCAGTAGCACTTAAAGTGAAGAGGATTTGTATGGCTGTTGTACGCCCTGTCAGAGGAGATTTCCATAAGCACCCGTGTGTACTATAGGAAGAGGCCTTATTTGCTGGTGACATTTTCCCAGTCAACAACAGCTTGTCACAAGCTATTTTAACTGCATTGTCAATATGATGTGCTTCCAAGCGTCACACCAGACCTGACCTTTTCTTTAAAATCAATGCTTCTCTAGAAGAGGTGGCAATTTGTGCTCCGTCAGAAAGAAACAGTTGTATGTAGGCCTATATGAAAAAGCACAGTATCTTTTATAATATGTATAACTGAAAAACCTTGATGTTGTTAAAAAAAAAAGTACTGTATCATGTTGATTTCAAAAGATGAAACATTTCAAGTGATATTTAAATTTGTTGGGTAGAATTTATGCTGTAATTAAGGTCAATGATTAAAAAACAAAACAAACAAACAAACAAACACGTAGACCAGACCTATCAGGGCCGTTATGTCGCCAGGTATGGCCCTGTGCCCAGTCCTGGAGCCAGAATGTCGAGAGTTCCTCCTTTGGGTTTTCCCAGAGAGTTTCATAGGGGTCGGGTGTACAGACTGTGTTGTGGTTTAAGGCAGGAGCTCAGAGTAGAGCCGCTCCTCCATCACCAGTCAGCCAGTCTTGGACTCCTTCCTGGGGATGTGTTTTGGGCTTGTCCCACAGGGGACGAGAGCGATTCATAGGCGTTTCTCTTTTGCAGGAATTTATTGCAATGAGTTGATCATAATTGTGCAAAAATGTCCGACGTTGGAACAACAAGGTTTACAAAGTTATTTTACAAAAGATTTTACAAAAATGACAAAATAATCCTGTTCTATGTTTGTAACATTAGCACCACATTGTTTGCATTAGCACAAGATGGTGGAGCGCAAGTTCACAAGCACAGAAAAATATGTTCTCAAAATAAATAAAAAGTTGCTTTAGCTTCATTAAATCATGCTTGATTAACTGCAAACCGTCTAAACAATGGAACATTTGGAGAAAGAATGACGAGAGTGACTTATAACGTAGTTGTTTCTCTTTGCAGGAGTTTAATGCATTCATTCATCCATTTTCTACCGCTTGTTCCCTTTCAGGGGTGACTGGAGTCTATCCCAGTGACTTTGGGCTTTAGGCGGGGTACACCCTGGACAGGGGCCTGCTGCAGGGTGAACAAGATTAATGAAATAAGGAGAAACAGCACAGAAAACCCCTAGTGGTGGGTGAAAGGCATTACAATGACACAATTTACCTCACACAAAATGACATTACTATTAGTGTAACATGACAAATAACGTCTTTAGCAAACTTTTAAATATGTTGATATTTGTTTGGCTACTGTAAATTTGCTGCAAACCTTTTACCTGTTTTTCATAATTGTCTTGTCATAACTGTCATAACTCACTTGATGAATCACATCACTGTATAAAGGCACATAGAATGGTTTTAGGGGTGAAGGAATTAATAAGCATTTAATATGTAATGCATCAATATACCTATCATTGTTATTGCAGACTGGACACACACACACACACACACACACACACTGCACATTCTTTGCTCTGTCTGGTTGTGTCTGTCTCTGCTCCCCCAACTTCTCTGTTTGGGTCAAGGGTCGCATCTCACGACCATATTAGGATGTCCTGGAAGGTACAGCCTGGTACAGCCTGGTACCAAGAGGTGCCAGAAAAGATCCACCTTCTTATGAATATTCATATTCTTTGTCCTGTGTGTGAGAAGCCCCCAGATGAGGAGCACAGATGTCTGATGGGAACTTGAGGGGCATGACATGCGTTTTAATCTGTCAATTTTGTAATCGTAGAGAATAAATACTAACGACCAGAATCTTGTCTTGTTATTCTCAGTAATTAGAATCAACAGGGGCATATATAACCCATCACAGAGGCACCCCCCCAAAAACATATCTAATTTTGGGTGGTCAAATATTTCTGGGCATGTAATACATCCACTTTTGCCAATTAAAAAACAAAACCATGACCTAAAATGCCCTTCCACCCCCTCCATTCGTATTCTTAATTTCAACATATTTGTCTCAAGCTCCGCAAATTAAGTCTTAGTTGATCCCATTGCATTCACAATCCTCATAACCTGCGCACCCAATTATGTTGCCTTCAGTGTTGCATTTATGGTCCTAATTTCAAGCTGTAACGTCAGATTAGCCGTATTGAGCAATGCATCGGCCTCGTCCTGCTCTTCTCATCACGACCTGGGAATGCTTAAGGTCGGCGATTACTCCGAGAAGGCCTGGATTTACGCAATGAAACGATTCCACTGACACCAGCACAAACACGAGCTCACCAGGTCAAAAATGGGCTGATGGGAACGCGAAAGGATCTGCCGCGCACAGTCAAAAAATGCACACCGAGCACTAAAGTTATGGAGTTGACTGTCTCTTGTATTTTGAATGATAAGCTGCAAGAATAGTTAACGTCAGGTGAAATCTTGAAAGGAGTTTGGCGGCAGTACATCACTGCTGCTGTGGCAACTCACTGAATAATGTCATTCAAGTACAGCTATAGAATCCCGGACCCTGATGTATTTCACTAAATGTAATGAAACCTTTGGCAGTTTGAATAAATATTAGATTGTCATTGTCAGCAGAAGATGATACACTTCAGAAATATGTTTATATATTTGTGTATGTCCGCAAGTAAGTCTGTAAGTAAAATGTTTGTAAAAAAGTATAATGCCTGTTAACTGGTCGTGTCTATGGAGATAGATATATTTAATGCCACACTGTGGAACATTCTAGGCAAAGCAACAACAACAACAAAACATTTCAATAGAGACAAGCTGGCAGACCCTCCATCAGAAAAGAGCACCAGAGTTCATAGACAAGGGAACCAACTACGTGTCAGGTTTGTGGCAAGGCAAGCCCACTTACAGTAAGAAATGTCAACAACCAAAAACAAGCAAACAATCTTTTTTTGCTAAATGTAACATTCTGGGGCTTTAAATTGATATGTTATTTTAGCACTTTTCGCTTATTTATTTAGTTTTTATTTGGTCGGGACAGAAATAAAGTAAAACAATAGAACAAAGTTGGCTTTTCTCAAAAGTGAATGTTTAATTCTGTTGTACAATCAGAATTAATCTCTCCCTCTGTGGATTTGTCGGTCACTCTGGTGCAGAACAAACTGGTGCCCCCAAAAGGACTGACGGTCATCTATTTGATTACAGGTCCAGCAGATGGTCACATGACCTACTTCAATAGGAACATGAACATTTCTTACAAGCAGGAAGGAAAATGGCACAGGTACAGTAACAAAGGAGGCAAAGGCCATAGGAAAAAGGTCAGTTGGAAACATGTCGGTGTAATCCCTCATTCGTCCAGGCGTGTTCCATAGTAGAAAAAGCTTCAGTTGTAGTCATCTGGACTCAGTTTGAAAAATAGACGTTTCGACTCTCATCCAAGAGTCATTGTCAATAAAAGAATTTAGGTCGAGAACTCCGATATTAATACTATTCTGTGGTAAGACCCGCCCATTGGGAGGAGCCTTCCTGAAGTAGAAAGAGTTGTTTGTTTCAACAGAAACTCCCCCCTTGTATCTACCGAGCTAGCCTATTCAGAATCTTAATGGGCTATTAGAAACCTCTTTGTCTTTGTGAGACCCTGGCTCAACCACCCTGAGTACCTGATTAGATTGAACCCCTGGAAAGGTAGAGGACATTCAGATGCTAATCAGGTACTCAGGGTGGTTGAGCCAGGGTCTCACAAAGACAAAGAGGTTTCTAATAGCCCATTAAGATTATGAATAGGCTCGGTAGATACAAGGGGGGAGTTTCTGTTGAAACAAACAACTCTTTCTACTTCAGGAAGGCTCCTCCCAATGGGCGGGTCTTACCACAGAACAGTATTAATATCGGAGTTCTCGATCTAAATTCTTTTATTGACAATGACTCTTGGATGAGAGTCGAAACGTCTATTTTTCAAACTGAGTCCAGATGACTACAACTGAAGCTTTTTCTACTACGACAGTTGGAAACATTTGCATCAAGTCAGTTCACATCTATTCAAATTTCAAGCTAAAAGCACTTTCAAATTAGGTTTAATTATATTTATTTTAGTACTTAATTGTGATATCCGACCCAATTTCACTAAATCATATTATTTTCAATTGTAAGAAAGATTCAACACTAATAATAGCTGTGATATTGTAATAGATGTAACATTACATCCAAAAATTATCTCGTAACTCCCAGCTCAAACTTCACAACCCCTGGGACGTCCCGACTGCCACTTTGGGAACCACTATGTTAATGAACATAAATGATAAACATGCTGCAGACACTTTGGATTGTTGCCATGGTCTCATTTACATCTGTTCTCCTGCATTCACTCTCCTTCATACACCAGCACACATGGACACTGGAGGCAAGACGAGTGAAGTGTCTTGCCCAAGGCCACAACGAGTGTGCACTAGCGCCCCCCTGTGGCATCTGTCATTCCAGTGGTCTCCCACCCGGATACATCCCTGCTCAGCCATCTGGATCTGATATAATGAATTTCCACTAAACTGAAAGCCCCCCCAAACAATCAGTGCTGCTGTGCATGAATCACTGTTTTCTCAACTAAAATTCCACATCTTTACCCATTAGTAACTGCCGCTGTGCAGTTCAAACTCTTTTTGGTAAAACTGTTATTTCCACAGACTTGACTAAACCATGAACATTTCCTGTTTTTTGCTTTTGAGTGCTTCTGTTCCTCACTGAGAACTCTGTTGTGTTTGTATTACATGCAGCTCTGTGATTACTATATCTATAGTATCTGTTTTTATTAGGGATGAGCAGAGTTGGGAAGTAATGGCATGTGTATGCATATTCAGAATACTAATTCTGTAGTTACTTTTTCATTTGGGTATATTCAGAATACAGTTATTTTCCTAAAACCAAAGGGATGGTGTTATACTATCACAAGATAGTCTTCACACTTCCTGCTATTAGAGTGTGTGCAATTTTTCCTTCTCTAATATGTGATAACTGCATAACAAATCGGATGTTGTTTTATTCCTTTGTTTCATTTTACACCATATTATAATCCAATTCTATGTGTGAGTGTACAGGGAATGCAGACATTCTTTTATTCTTAAAAAATGAGTGAGCTCTTCCATTTACAGACTTATAACAAGCAAAACTGTTCATCAAAGGCCATATTTCTGAATCTTTCATCGTGTCCATTTTGTTTGACCTGTATGCAAATCACATAAATGCAGCTGTATTTTGGAACAAAGTAATTTGTTGTTGTATAAATCCCAATTCCAACCACAGCTGACAGTATGAATGTGGACAGTGGATTTAAGTGTAATTATGTTAATGATTGTAAAGCACTGGTTAAAGATTACCCACCATAACAGTGCTCTTATTTTACATGATTTCATCCCATAGAGTATGTGTAAGTGTGTTTTTATTTATTTGTTGATTTTAAGTATAGTCTTTGGTAAAATGTGTTTCTTTTTTGGGGGGGCTTATTTTTTTTGTCGAAATTAACTTTATACAGCAAAATGGAAACTGAAAGTAATTTCTACTGCCGCACAACAATTACTTTCCAGACAAAACGGACTCAGAAACAATTAAGAACCGAAAGGTAAGGAGTTCCACGGTGTGTGTTCCTGCAGTGTTCCTGTTGTTTACCTGTTGTTATTGTCCACTACTGTTTACTTGTTTTTTCTTTTTTAGGAGTCAGATACAATCACAATATATATTTATTGAGTTTTAGACCTCTATATTAGACTTATACTTGACTGATCTATATTTATATTAGACTGTAGCAGCTCTTTCCATATTTTACTCGTGTTTTCTTTTGCTCCTACAGGATAAGTGTCATTACTCATCACAAGTAATCAGTGCTATGTATGTTCAGAGTATTCTTCCCATCACTGTTGATAAGAGTCAATCACCTGTGCTAAGAAGAGCTTCTGTATTGAGTGAAGAAAAAAGTGTGTAATTAGCTGATGGCTGACTCAGGCCACTGGCAGCTTTGTGTGGCAGAGCTGGGATGGAAAACCCGATGAAGCTCGTCTCCCTGGGTGTCATAAAGGCTGCTTTATGGCTGGTGTGTGTAGCGTGCGCAGATTAAGTTCAAAGAAAGACAACCCTCTTTTCTCCATGCATCTCAAATCTGGTTTCTTTTCGCTCTCCTGTGGATCAATTCTCCTGAATCCCCGCAGTCAGCAGCGATAGGGCAACTCTTAGAAACATGTGGAGGACATGGAGGTCTAAAAATACATTATTAAAAGGACAATTTCACCTCGAATTTTAAGGTCCACACAGAACAGCATGACCGTTCCATTCAAATTACTCTTTATTCACACTTGGAAATGGTATTTTAAAGCTTGACACACAGGAACTCAGTAGGTCACAGTGGTTGCCTGCACAGAATTTAACATTTGAAAGGCAAAAGAGAACCCCAGTGTCTTTTATGCATTGATCAAGGTTTAAATGTCTTATAATATGACCCTTTCAGGCTTCTTGAAATAAATCTAGAGCTTAAGTTATAGTATTACACATTGTTAAAAAACATAAGGTCATGGCTTTGTCTTTGGGCAGAAAATGCAAGGACAATCACGCATGACCCTTTAGGGTGTCTAATTTGGTTCCCGAAGGGGTACTGACATTTATTAGGACAAAGGAGTGTCTATTATGATTGAAGTATGCAATAAAAAGACTGTAAGTTGTGGCTAAACAAGTCTATTCTCCTAAAAAAACACAATAATGACATAATAAAATAGTAAATCTCTTTGCAGACAGACTTTTTAAATGCAAAACATAATAAGATTTGGCCCTTGCTCTGTATCACTTTTGGCCCATCGACAGAAACGTAATAGCACAAGAACTAAAGAAATTCTTGGCCGACTAAAGACATACTCTGTGCATTGATTAGTCGCCTGACGTGTTATGCCAGCAAATCTTACCATGTATACGTCCCAAAAGTGCAAGAACACAAAATCGTAGGAGTTCACAGAATTACTTAAATCCTCTTACTTACATTTTAATTCTCCAGGAAAGAATTCAGCACATTTTGAGGATTCAAGACAAACACCACCTTTTACCAACAGAGAATTTTCAAATGATGAAATCGGCCACAAACCTGCTGTGTCTAATCTCCCACAACTCTGGACTTAAAAGCACTTGTGAAACATGTGGTCATTTCTATTTTCTTTCCAGTTCCAACCTCTGTCACAAATGAAACGTTTGTATGCTTGAATCAGTGTGCTAGCAGAGAGAAGGGCTAAAGAGGCAGGAATTTGGCCCAGCGACAGACTAAATACCGTAAGATTACAAAATAAAAGAAAAATGTTTTTGAACAATTTCACACAAGCAATTATGTTCCCTCTCAGGATTCCAGTGAATTTCAACACAGCCTGATGAGTGCAGGAAAAGTTCAGCACTGCGGCGGATAATGCTGTGATCATTATTTATGAATAATTTATTTTATCAAATTAAAAAAGTTAAGTTGCACTGACAAAATGCCCACACATTCAAGACTTCATAACGTCGCGTGACTTGTATTGGAGAACGTACCTGTATATATACAATATCGAACAAAAAGTAAGAGGAATTGTATTGCAGAATGAAAACAACACCAATGGCTTCAAAATTCAAAATAAATGATGTGACACTTCCACCATCTCTTTCTTTGTTCTTTCTCAAGCCTCAAGCAGCATATTATTGCAAACACAAAAAAGCACAGCAAAGGTAACTTTTCAACCTGATTTATCAACTGCAACAACAACAACAAAAAGGAGCATAAATGCCAAATTGTGCAAGTTATCCAGTTCATGTCCAAGTCAATAGGCCTGTCACAATTATATCGACTTTATCGTTCAATAAATAATAGTTGTAACAATATTTTTGTGGTTAGATATTCATCATGTGTAGATTTTCTTAGCGTAAGTATTGATTTTTGAGTAGGATAATATTTTAGTTTGAAGCACTTAAGGGTTTTATTTGGCTTTGGATTTGTTTGTTTTGTTAGATTGAATATGTTTTTATGGTATTATACATTCAGAGAAGGATTTAAGGGATTATCCTGCTTTAGAGTTATTGTGTCAGTGTCATTTCAACATGACTGTTTTGTGATATTTTTAACGTAGAAATATGTTGTACCTCAAAATATGTAATCGTGACAGGCCTACGTATCAAATGAATAAATAAATAAATAACTAGATGAATAAATAATCAGCTCATAGTATTGGGTGGAAGGTCCTTAGCTCTACCAGGCTTTGGGACAGGTTGCGGAGCTGTGCGGCTGAGTGCACAGGTTTGTATCCCAGCAGGGACAGTGTGTGGTTACAAAGATTCTGTACGGTCCTCACTATGTCGAAGCTCAGACGTAGCCTCCAGCTCTCGGCCGTGGCCCTCGAGTGCCGGCTGGTGGAGTACTTGTAGTTCCAGTCTGACGGGGAGCCAGTGTTATTGTTGGTGTTTTTGCTAATCCAGGTCAGAACTCTTTCATCCACGTCCAAGCCCACAAAGCGGTAAATGTCCTCCGTCTTGTCTTTGGGGTTGACAGCCAGGTCCTCGTAGCGCACCAGGAGGTAGCGTCCCCGGAGCCACTGGGGTCTCTGCTGCGCTGTTATCAGAGAAGCGGATATGTCTTTGCAAGTGCTGGTGATCTGGGTCAAGTCCACGTAGCGGGGCTGCCGTCCAGTGGCGTTCCATATTTTCCAGGCTCTGAACTGGTCGGAGAAAGCTGTCATACGTGAGGCGAGGATGGCTCTGGGGTCCCGCACCAGGTGGATGATTCTCAAGTCCAAGCGAGGATCTTTGGTCAGGGTGCGTAAGTCGCCCACCTCTGGCACCCTCACAGTCTTTATGGCTATATGTCCTTTTGACAAACACGACACGGACGCTGAAGTAAAGTTGAGCGCGCCACACTTTTTGGGGCACCAGATTTCATCAGGACCCTCCGACACTACGTCCGGGTTTTCGGGGCACACGGGCGGAGAGCACAGGGCGTGACTGGAGCTTCTGCGGAACAGGGAGCTGGTCATGTGTTCCTGGGGCTCTGGGTGGATGTAGTTCTCCATGAAGTGAAGGTCACACGAGTAAAGATTGAGGAGGAGGTCGCGGTACGCCCCCAGGAGAGCTCTGCGGTCAAGCATGCGTCTCACCCGGCTGCTGGAGTTGGTGAAGGCCTGCTGGACGTGGTAGAGGGGCTCAAAGATGTAAAAGACCTCGGGGTGCTGGTTGAGGAGCTGCCCCGTAAAAGAGGAGCCGCTGCGCGTGGTGGCGAACAGCAGGATGTGTCGACGGGGCAGGTCACCGGACGACCAGCCGTCACACAACAGTCTGGAGTCTACGGAGAGAGAGTTATATCGGTTCAATCCATTTTCAAAGACGTTTTTAAAAGCAAAATCAACCTCTTAAATGAATATTTTTCCACAGGTCTAGTCCACAATTATCTTACTCTTAACATCATAGCCATCAAAACAAAGACATTTTATTTTAGAATACTCGCCTAAATAATTGGCAAAGGTTCAGCTCCACATTTGATACATTCATAACAGCACAAAAGAAAAGAAAATTGTTAGCTATGACAGGGGAAGAAATGAGTTGTTCAGCCATGGCATACAAATATAACTTTGAAAGCTTTGACCTTGTTTTTTAAGGCATGTTTTCAAGACATTTTCTTCCAACGTTTAAAAAGATATTCAAGTGGTATAAAACTTAGAGATATCACAACATAAAAATCAATGAGGCTTATGCAGTTGGAAACTTATTTTTAGATGAACTAAACTAATTTTACAAGTCGGTGTAATCCCTCATTTGTCCAGGAGTGTTCCAAAAAACAGTTGTATCAGCTGGAACATTTCGACTCTCATCCAAGAGTCTTTCTCAATCTGCGAATCGAGTCTGGGAGTTCAGGTTGTATATCCTACTCCAACAAAAACTCCCTTTATCAGGAGGTCCCGCCCGGTGGGAAGGGCTTAGAGTAGGATATAAAATCTGAGTTCCCAAACTTGATTCGCAAATTAAGAATGACTCCTGGATGAGAGTCAAAGATGATACAACTGAATCTTTTCTACAATAAACTAGTTTTAGTAAGTTTTTGTCATAGCATTGAACTTGCAAAAAGTAAACTAGCAAAGAGAGCCAATAAGGCGTTAATAATTTAGAGGGTAAACATGCATGAGTAAGTTGCTTGTCTGCCGGTGATTACCGAGGGGGTTTATGAAATGGCGGAACTCTAAATATAGCCGAAATAGCTAACGTGTAATTAGCGCTGATGAGGGGCTGATTGCAAAGGGGATGTAACTTTTGTACACAAGCGCGCCATGCCAGCAAGTTGCAGCTGTGCCACGCGGACAGAATTAATAGGGATAAATTGGAGCATAATTGTAAAACAGATCAGAGATATTTAATTTCTATATCCTCCTGCATCTTTTGGGGAATTCCCTGAGAAAGTGAAGTGCAGTGCTTTTGGTGAGCTTTCTTTTCAATGTGATGCCACAGTCTGCACCAGAGATTCTCAAGTCCTGGAATAGACCAAACTCTGCACATAATATTCCATAATTAATTATAATACTGGAGCTGAATTTCGCGCTGTGTGTCATCTCATTAAAAGTGTATATTCAGTTTCAGTACGAGTCAAACACCAGACTAAGTGCTGGCAGGCGATGTGGGACAGTCCTTAGAACTGGCTGTTACCTCGGTGGTGTCTGCCCTGGCAGCTGTATGCCCCGGGACAGGGCACAGACAGGGAGTCCCTCAGGGTGCGGATGGCTGTGTACTGCACCCCCAGAGAGGCGCACACCAGCAGCAGCACGGTTTTCCACGAGCACTCCATCTCTCCACGTCCTCTGGCTCTACATCCTTCACGCTGGGCCATCAGGGGAACACACAGACACAGATATAAAAAGTCAGATTTCATTATACTGTAATTGACAGAGTCTCGTGCATGTGCGTTGTTTTGAATGCTGCAGGCGTTTTTTCTGCTTGACATAGAGCAGCTGTTCCTAGGGAAATTACCAGACTTGCTTTAGGGCACGTCAACATTAGGTAAATACATAAAGCATTGTAAAACGAGTCATTACTTCTGCCCCTTTCCAAGCTGTGTCCTTCACATTGTGCAAATGCATATGGGATTTTCAGGAAAGGTGTTTCTAAAATGGGGCCAAAATGACAGCGCTCTTATTTAAGCAGATTATATGCTGTAAATAAACACTTTCAAGGTTTCAGAGGGGATCAGCAGGATAAAAAAATATTCAAATATAGGCTCAAAAGGTCATAAACGGTGAATGTAGCAGTGTCCCTATTGGCTGTCGTGCCAGTATCCAGCGTTGCATAATTGCATTTCCTTTTTCGCGTTCCCTCTCTTCTTCTGGGTAATTAAGCCTCAAAGCTCAAAAAGAGAGCTACACAGCCTGATAAATATAGCTGTCTTAGTGCAGACAAGTTGTGAAAAAATTCTCCTCTGCTCTTTTTTGCCACTGGGCATGAAAAAGCAAAGGTAGACGTCATTTTCAAAATGGATTTAGGAAAAGGCACTGCCATCCATTTGCACATAAGCACCCAAGTGATCATGGGTAATCAAAGCAGATCCTGGAGCACAGCTGTCTATCCATCACTCAAGGTGTATACACTGCCTCGAGGTAATAACAGTGTGAAAATACAAATAGGCATATTATCTGTCTTTACATGGACTTGTCTGTGTCACCTCGTCGACTTCATTAATGATGTTTATGAGCCTGGCAGTCTCATATCCTCAGGACCATGGCACACTGAGCTCACATGGGCTTTTGATGTTCCATTAATCACAAACAGCACCAAACTAAAGACATTTACTCTGCGGGTGAGAAGAACAGACGCACAGACGCTGATTTCATGAGCCATTCTGTTTGAATACGACCAAAAAACACTAATCACTGAATCACCTCCTCTAGTAAATGCCAAAAATAAGAGCAGGGGCAGAGTGCTGCTCGTGGCACCTGACAAACAGTAGTAGATCATGTTTTTTTTTTAATGCAGCAGTTTGATGGATGTGATCTCTGTTCCACAGGATTATGCCAATTAAAAAATACAATGGAATTAATTATTTTGCCAATGATTAGACCTGGATTTGATCGGAATTCATTTAATTGCCCAGCACTAAAGGCTTACAACCAGAAACTTGTCATGTAGAATCTCAGCAAATTCAGCATTGCATCTTCTGGATAAGAGTCGAAACATATCAAACTTCACTTCACCTCTTCAACCGATATTACAAGTGCAGTAATGAATTAATTAATGCAACAGTATATTAAAAATGCATGTATAAACTAGCAATACAACAATATGGTGGCATGTAGGAACACATGAAAAACTCCTAGTCAGGCCAATGAGTCATTCCTTATTTGAAGGGTTTTGTGAGGACTTTTCCCCATGCAAAAGATACATGTTTTGATTTGAATTTCTCTTGCTTTTACAAAGGTGGACCGTTGCCATGCCAAATTCTTCAAATCCGGAGGGAATCTTTGTGTCTGGAACCACTGACTAGGACACGTTTCTTAAAGAATTTAATTTTGGCTGTAGAACGAATGGATACAAGTTACCTTTAGACCTGGCATTTAAATGATAGCAGAATAATGTGATTTTATATGCTCATCTTGAAAATATTGAAGATTGATGGTATAAATGTATAAAGACAGTTATAATAACATCAAGGATATGTAGTTAGTCAGCTCAAGGTAGAAATCTACTGTTCTGTATTTATAAAGCGTTCTTGCTGGACATCATGGCATTGCACCACTTATGCACGCAGTCTATACGGTCTCCTTTATTTTCTGTGACACTTATTCATCATCACATGTGTTTCCTTGGGGCAATTGTGTAAAGCTCACAGCTCTGAGCTCAATTAAGCCTTTTATGGTGCTAAATTACAATAGTCTTTTCTATTTTTTGGGCCACGTCTTAATTTTATGTGGGGTGATTATATGTTAATTTGTATGCGCAACAGTCTGCAAAACACATAATAGCGTACATACTATTTTCCCAATTGGATAAGCAGATTTGATTATATAAAGTCAAAAACAGAAACCGTGACAGCCAATGGGCAATCTGCAGTTGATTGATAAGACGCACATGGATTCACACTTTCCCAGTTACCAAATCAACTGAAATAATGAATAGTTGCTAAAGGTCAAGGTACCCAAACACCAACTTTTCTGACACGGTCGCCATAGGGTTTGTAATTCAATTCCTGGACTAATAGTGACCCTATAGTGGAGGGTGACTAGCCACGACCACAGCAGGCGGCCATCCTCAATAATGATCACTCTTATATAATAGCAGCACTGAGAGGATACACGCTGCAGGCAAGTTATACCGGTATGTCATTCAGTGAACAGTCACCCACATGGCAGCCAGTATTGATTTGTTATTCAGCTCATACTTTTCAGCAGGGTCAAATAACATAGCCTTTCTCAGGGGACCAATAGAAAATGAGGTAGAAAACCTTTTAAGGTGTGTAAATACTTCACAATTCAATCTCGGTGCTAATCCCAGCCCGTATAAATGGTAAAATATATACTAAATGTAAATCACTTTTCAGCGCTCACTTCAGCTCAATGAATGCTTCTATGGGATTGTCAAAAAAATCAATATCCTAATCAATATGAAAATGAATAATGAAATTGGATACACATTTTGAACATGTTTTGATACAGGGAAAAAATTACGTATCAGCCAAATCTGGACCAAAAACTATCATTTTGAAGCATCTTTACACATCATGTCCATATTTAGAAATACAATGTATCATTAGATCATTATCTTTCTCTACAGACTGATAGATAATAAGAATTTAAAATGCTTTTTATGTGTTGATGCTGAACATTGATTTTATTTTTCTACAAAGTAAAAAAAAATTAACAAGTTAATTAGAATATAAATCGTGTAGTTTTAGCAGTTATGGTATCTAGCTTTTTCATTGCTATCGACATTTTTGTATCGTGACAACTTTAAATAATGCTGGTTTCTGATTCCAATAATATTAACATAATCACAATCAATCAGTAAACAGTAAAATATAGGATATACATTACAAAAATATTCTGTTCACATGGTTCAATACACTTTATCCTCAGGTTCATTAATATGTGCTAATTTGGCAAATTGTATTTGTAACCTTTCTAACAAATCCAATAATAATAATAATGTGATGAATTTCTTGTGTGGAACTGTGGAAACAACACTTATGAATAGACCTTTTGAAGCATTGTCAAAATCTTTGCATACGCTGTGAATAACAAAAAACATCAGCTAGAATGAGACAAAATCTCTGACTCAAAGTAAAAGGAAATGAACGTCTGTGCAGTCAGAAAACAGAACATGCTTCAGTGAGTGCTTATAATGAGAATCTATGGTCATGCTTCTTAGTACCTCTGACATTTGGTCACCAGTGCTACTCTTTTCCCCCTCTGCAGAAAACCTCCACAGCTGACTGACCAAGACACTTCCTCCATTCCACTGTGACACATTTTGTTTTTCTTTCTAGTCATGCTCCTCAGATCTGCTCCTCCTGCTGCTGCTGCTGCTGCTGCTTCTGCCCTCTGAGAACCAAAACAGATGCTCTAACGTATTAAACTAATTTGATTCACACGTTCTGGGCGGTTTAAAAACTAGCGGCATATTATCTCACCAGGAATGATGTGTTGTCAAGAACAGCTGGTAAAACGCAGGCAATCTGCACTTTATAACAATATAAGTGCTTATTGGGGATAAAGGCTGTGGGGAAGGGATCAACGAAGATTACGTTGTGCGGTGGATGCTCTTTTGGCAGGTCTGGGCAGTAAAAGTGGCTTTTTGGTGCAGTGATAACACTGGTGGAGATAATGGCATACGTCTGAGTGGAAGGTCCAAGATGTGGGAAAGGCTCTGCTGGAAATGAAGGTTACAAATGAGGTTATAGATTGTATTGTAGTCAAGAAGTGAACTGCCCCGGGCTACTATGAACAAGACATGACGAATCCAAGGCTCAAACAGCTTCAATAGATGCTGTTTTTAAACCCCACCACTAATATTAACTGTGGTGTCCAGATAAGAGGCGGGCAACGTAAGACGGCCCCTATCGAAATGTAGATAAAATTGTGACTGTTGTTTTGAAGATATGCTAAATTTAAATATCGAGAATATAAAATGCAACAAAAAAAGCAGATCAAAAGTGACATTTCTGCATTTTACAAATATTTCACAATGATAATTAAACCTCAAACTAATGTGTCTAAAGATGTGTTTCAATACTTTTCTGTTGACATTATATTGTCTGGTATTGTTATTGGGAAACTATACAAAAATATCAAGATAGAGGTGTAATTTGTTTGGTTAATGACAATAGTGATTAATCAGGTATTCACAGTATCAGCTGCAACTAATGATCATTTTGCTAAACAATTAGTCCAGCGATTATTCTTTCGATCAATTAATGTGTTGTTTAGAATGCAAAAGTCACATGATGAAAAGAGTTTTACTAAATTTGTAGTAGTAATAGTTACCTTTGTCTATTTGGAGTTTGAATTGTATTTATTCATTTTGTATTCTATTTAGATAAGATAAGATAAGATAAGATATTCCTTTATTGTCCCACATGGGGAAATTTCATTGGTGCAACGCAGGTAGATACAGAGGTAGATACAGAAGAACAGATCACTTATAGGAAGTCTGAAAAACACTTTCAGTAGAAGATCTCCTATAAATAAATAAAAACTCCCATAGACAAATAAATAAATAAATACATAAATACCATTGCATGTGATCACGACAGTAATTGCACATGAAAATGTGTCACGACAGCACATAGGTTGCACATGAATTGCACATGAATTCCAACAGCAATTGCACATATGACAGAATTGCACATGGTTAGGTCAGTATTGCGAGTGTTCAGTACTAACAGTTTTTGTTATAAAGTCTGACAGCAGCAGGAAGGAAAGACCTACGGAACCTTTCCTTCGCACATCGAGGGTGGATCAGTCTCTCACTGAAGCTGCTCTCCAGAGCGGAGAGAGTGTCCTGCAGGGGGTGACACTCATGGTCCAGCATAGATGTGAATCTAGCCAGGACCCTCCTGTCCCCCACCTCCTGCACCGAGTCCAGAGCACAGCCCAGGACGGAGCTGGACTTCTTGATGACTCTGTCCAGCTTCTTCCTCTCCCTCTCTGTGATGCTGCTGCTCCAGCAGGCCACACCGTACAGGAGGGCTGATGCCACCACAGAGTCGTAGAAGGTCTTCAGGAGTGGCCCTGTCACTCCAAAAGACCTGAGTCTCCTCAGGAGGTAGAGCCGACTCTGGCTCTTCCTGTACAGTGCGTCCGTGTTATGAGTCCAGTCCAGTTTGTGGTTCAGATGAACACCCAGGTACTTGTATGAGTCCACTCTCTCAATGTCCCGTCCCTGGATGTTCACTGGTGAGGGGGCAGTGGGGTGGCGTCTGCGGAAATCCACCACCATCTCCTTGGTCTTCCCCGCGTTGATGAGGAGGTGGTTCCGCTGACACCAGTCCACAAAGTCCTGCGCCAGTCCTCTGTACTCCGCGTCATCGTCGTCCGTGATGAGTCCAATGATGGCAGAGTCGTCAGAGAACTTCTGCAGGACACAGCTGTCCGTGTCATGTCTGAAGTCTGCAGTGTAAAGGGTGAAGAGAAAGGGCGCGAGGACAGTGCCCTGGGGCGCCCCCACACTGCAGGTCCGAGTGTCAGACACACAGTTCCGGGCTCTCACAAACTGGGGTCGGTCTGTGAGGTAGTCCAGGATCCACTCTGCCAGGTCATACTCCACACCAGCCGTCTCCAGCTTGTCCCTCAGGAGCAGCGGCTGGATGGTGTTGAAGGCGCTGGAAAGATCGAAGAACAGAATCCTCACAGAGCTGCCAGGCTTTTCCAGGTGAGAGAGAGAGCGGTGCAGCAGGGAGATGACGGCGTCCTCCACTCCGATGCCAGACCGATATGCAAACTGCAGCGGGTCCATGGCTGAGCTCACGGTGGAGCGGAGGTGGTCCAGGACTAGCCGCTCCAGTGTCTTCATCAGGTGGGACGTGAGAGCCACTGGCCTGAAGCTGTTGAGGTCTTTGGGGCGCGGTGTCTTAGGCACAGGTACCAGACAGGAGGTCTTCCAGACCTGTGGTACCACCCTCAGCTTCAGGCTCATGTTGAAGACATGCTCCACAACTCCACACAGTTCATCTGCGCAGGACTTAAGGAGCCTGGGGCTGATGCCATCAGGTCCTGCTGCCTTCCTCACTTTAATCCTCTTCAGCTCACTCCTCACCTGTGCTGCTGTGACAGTCAGTGGTTGGCAGGGGGACTGTGTCCTGGGGGGATGGGTGAGTCCAGGCGAAGTGGGGAGCCGATGGTCCGGGGCAGATAAGCGAAGAGGAACAGATGCAGGGCATTGTCCAGCTGTGGAAGAGGGAGCATGCAGCTGTGCAGGGGGAGGGGCGGGTGACCGATCAAACCTCAAGAAGTGAGCATTTAAATCATTCACCCACTGTAGATCCCCCTCTGTCTGGGCAGGGGGGATTTTGAAGCCCGAGATGGTTTTCAGGCTCCTCCACACTCCCTGAATGTTCTTTTGCTGCAGCTGCTCCTCCATCCTCCTCTTGTAGCCGGCCTCAGCCTGCCTGATCTTCCTCCTCAGCTCCTTCTGCACAGTCCTCAGCTCCTCCTTGTTCCCTGACCTGAAGGCTCTCTTCTTCTCCTTCAGCAGAGCCTTCAGTTCACGGTTAATCCATGGCTTGTTGTTTGGAAAACACCGCACCGTCCGGGTGCGTTATTAAGTTATTTAAACTTAACTTTTCTGTTTAAACACGCATTTAAATCTAAAGTGGTTCAGAAGACACGAAAAACTTCTCCTATAAGATTTTCATAAAACATTCCTTCATATGGCTCTTAAGTAGATACAAGCTCCCTTTAGACCTGGCATTTAAATTGCAGCATATCTTACTTGAATTCACGGTGTGCATTGACAAAAGCACTCAGAGCATCATATATTGAATTAATACCTACCCAACAAATCCTCTTACATTGGCCTTTATGTCAAACCACTTGTGGAATTGTGCTTGATTAACATAGGGTTCGTCCTTGAGGCTCGACAGAGTCTTTAGCTTATTGCTATGAGTGCAGTGATTATTCTCATACAAAAAAAAAAATGTTTTTCCCTTTATCTATGATCTATGATATTATTTGTCATGTTGTAATGTTTTCTCAACAAATCATACCTCTTTTTCTCTCACCACTTGTCGTCATCAGGCGGTAATCCTGAAGTTCTCTTCTGTTTAAGCCCATTCTAATTAATTTGGCCTTATATTTTCTTCTCTACTGAGCCAAATTTAGTCATTATCAGCTATTTTACCAAATTTTGCCCCGCCTTCTTTTGCCTCGTTTCGTTATGGATCGCACTTCCGGTTGAACGGGAACTCCGTTTACTTAAGTGAAGAATGAGGGAAAAGTATCGCCGCTAAAATATGCTATAAAGAAAAATTATTTGTGTAAAATGTTCATGTGACCAACAAGTCAACAATGCTCCGATTCCCTGGGCGGCATAAAAATGGGTTTTTAGTCTGTGTAGAACTTATTTTCTCTCAAGGTTGGCAGCTCTGTTTTAACTGGAAGGAGGATTACTGTGGATGGCGGCGCCCACACTTCTGGAATAAGGTGAATTTTAAGGAATTGGTTTGATACTTGATACTGATTTCAATACCATAACATTGACCACAAGTTTGAAGTTTTAAAATCATCATTCTAAAATCCTCATTCTTTTATAATCTTAACGTGATTTTTTTGGTATGAATACTTCAAATGAGGGTCTAGTTTCAATATTGATTTGTAATGTTTCATACAACCCCAGCTACTATTTTTACCTGATTCAAACTGCTTCACTCCTCTGCATCAGCAGAAATTGTGCCTTTTATCAGGATGTTATAGCCTACAGATACAAAAAAAAAAAATCTTACACAATTTATGCTATGGGAAAGGAGTTAAAAAAAAGCATCAATGAGCAACATCTGACATTTTGTAATCTCGCAAGAGAAATAGAGCAAAAGCAATAAACTGATCTTTTGATATTGATCATTCAAAGAAAAGCAGAAGCTTCTGATACATTTGACTTCGACTGCGTTTAGCTTGAGCTTGAGTGAAGCTGAAGTGCAACAGCTTTTTTGTCCGGTGTTCGGCTTGAGAGAAATAAGGGATTATCCAGTGTAGACTTCTACTAGGTTCACTATGTGCCTATTCTACACTTCCTGTTTGTTTCCATGGAGATATCATTGCTTTGCCAGGAATGTGACCCATTATGGCATTAAACATGTATCTCTATTTAAAAGGTTGAGCCAAGAAGGCATGTTTTTCAAGGTATTTTAAGAAATAAAAACATCTGTAACTGAATAAATGCAAGATAGATCATTTTAATCAAACCCAGTGAAAAGTAATGACATCCCCATGGAGACAAGTAGCATGTATTCCCCTAGAAATGTTACATAATCCAGCTTTAAAGCTGCATTAAAGGGGACATGTTATACAAAATAAACCAATGCACTATAACCTAGATTATAACTGTGTTTTCTCATCATTAGTTTACTCAAAGTTGTATTTTGATTGATTCATGCATGTTTCAGTTAATCCTGTATTGTCCTTTGTCTGAGGCTCAATTGTTCAGAAAATTCCTGTTTTCACCTACCCACTATCCCTGCTCACATCCCTGTTCTTATTTGTGTTTATTTAACAGATGAAGATTCCGAAGGACACAGGTTTGTAAAACGTAATGTAACCACTCTTCAACAACAAAAACATGTCAATGACAATCTGCTTTCTTATTAAATCTGCAGTTTTAAACAGATTTCAATAGACCCATTTCTATTATTGCCGTCTAAGATTAATATTGTGGTTTACAATGGACAAAATGTGAAATGGTAATCTATTTACTGTTAGTTCAATACTAAGCACATTAAAAAAAAGAACAACACGTCTGAGTTAAATGAAAGCTTGCGCACATGTAAAATCAAGTTAGTCTAGAGTCTTTAGGAGGATTGACTGTAGGCCTACTGTTTGCAAATATATTCAGTAAAGACACATAAAATCTATTGCATATTTTAACATTCATCCTTTTTCTTTTTTGAGAGGCTAAACACACCGGCAGATGCAGAAACAGACGCTATGGGCAGAGCAGATCCTGACCCCGGGCTCACTGAAGGAGGGAGCATGAATCTTGTCCTACACGAATCCCTCCAGCACTAATGTTCATATACATTAATTATACAGAACCTTATACCATACCTTTAAAAATGGCACGCCTAATGAGCATATCATTTACATCACATTTGCATTAGGAAAGACAGACGCTGGTACAGTCTGCATAATATTATGAACTGAAAAAAAAAAAAAAAAAAAAAAAGAGCATTCAATTTCAGTCAGTCAATGTTGTAAAAATAGTGGATGTTAATTGTAAAAAGTTTAGCAGAGGAAACGGAATTTAAAAAAAAGAAAAAGTCAACAGATAAAACGAGGAACAAGTGCTTTTAGATGTGAAGTTTTACCCTAACTTCCAGACACAACGATCAGCATTTGCACAGCTCACATCCAACTTAAAATGTCACCGCAATTATCTTCGTTGGCTGCAAAAAATACATACAAATAAACAAAAGAAAGCTAAAAAAAAAAAGAGAAGCTCCTCACATCTCCCGCGCGTCCCATCTCCCCCAGCATCCACTCAACCATCACTCAGCAGCACGGAACCGTCAAAGTCACGGATTTGACAAAAGGAAAACAAAAACGTCCCCTACCATCAGACATCCCGATCAGACGTGCACCGCGTCGCCCCGTCAGCCCGCCTTTGGTGAAGTGCATGCGTGTGTGCGTTTTGCAGCGGATGAGAGAGAAAGAGAGCGCAAGAGAAGGAGAGAAAGAGAAAGGGAGAGGGAGCTTTTCCTGCCGCCGGTGACAGGAGCCGGAGTGGATTCAAAGCAGATGCGCCTGGGCTGAAGAGCAGAGAGCGAGTGGAGAGGAGGCAGGCTTTTGCAAGGAGAGAAAGGGAGAGAAGAAGGGAGAAAGAGAGCCACACTGCCTGCAGATTGGTTGGGAGTTTGCTCCTTCGCGTACCGATGCTGTAGGCTGCGTTGGTTTTGCGTGTTTATGTGGCTTATTAGTGGAAGCCTGTGTGAGCTTAAAGGAGACACACATATTATATATTTTCCCAGCGCTTTAGTATTGAATTCTAACATAAGCAGATCTCGTTTTACATGTTGTTCATTGTAAACCGCAATATTGGTGTAATAGAAACTATTTATTGACTTCCTGTTCAAAACTGCAGAGCTGCTACGCCGGCCTCTTCATATTTCACCTGAACACGCAACGGATTTTCACTTGTATGTGTTTTTTTTTCTTTTTTTTTTCCGGCAAATTGTCCAAGTGACATTTTAAAACTCTCCATGTGTCACTCTGAGTCTGAGATTTTTTCAAATAATCAAGATTACGTACAGGGATGTGGAAGGGGACAGGGGGTAGGTGAAAATAGACTTTTCTGAGCATTTGCAGTACTTTTCAGAATTAATCAAATATTTAGGACCGAATCAAAATACAGTTTTATGTAAACTTCTGATGAGGAAACGCGGGTTTGACAAGCAAAAAAGCTCATTAAAATTGACAAAGAGAGAACAAAGTAAAGCACTAGTTGTATATAAATGTATTTGTCTTTGCAGATTAATTGTATACTTTTGTAATGTCTGATTATTTTCAAGTGTTTTCACATTTTAAGGTGACTTTTTTGACATCTGGCAAAAGTACTACCAATGCAAATTAGCTCATATCAGGCACATTTACATTGTTTGATGTTGATTAATGTCCAATATCCCTTTTCAAATAAAAACAAATAAATGAATAAAACAGTGACTGAGGTGTTAGGCCAGGGGTGGGCAAACTACGGCCCGCGGGCCGGATCCGGCCCGCAGGGCCTTTCAATCCGGCCCGCCAAGCTTGTACAAGCTCTCAGGCATCTGTCTGCACTTGTATCCTTGATACATATGACGTGAAATGAATTAAATAATAGATTCAATAGCCTATATTTTACAGAAAAGTTATATTTTATTTGATATTTAATTTTTGGGATTTTTTTTTTCCACATCAATGATGGCGGGCCGGCCCTCCGCTACTGGCCTGGATTCGAATATGGCCCTCAGAGGAAACTAATTGCCCACCCCTGCATTAGGCTAATACAAGAAGACTTCTGGGTAGAAGTGTGGTGCGACGATGGAGGTGTAGGCGTGGTCCTGCTCACGAACCTTAGTTAATATTTTAATGTGCCACTAAACACACTGTGAATGAGTAATAAAGCTCTTAATGTGACTATCTAGACCCACAATGCAGTAAATAAATGATATCTGTCCCAGTGGTGCTTCCATGTATGCAGATATCCACAGAAGTGGAGCAGTACAGTAGTAAAAAAATGAGGAAAACTCCAAGTCAAAGAGCGGCGCCCTTGCACCAGTTTGTCTGCATAGGGCCAATGGATCTGGTGTGCATAGATTTATTTTCAATGGAACCTGACACAAAGGGAATAAGCAACAGTGGTAACTGATCATTTTACAAGGAATGCACGAGCATTTCCCACCAAAAACTCTCTCACTGTCACAAAGATCCTTGTGGAGAAGTATTTCTTTCATTATGGCTTGCCCGCACGTATTCACTCAGATCAAGGCAGAGATTTCGAATACAGATTTGTTAAAGAGCTTCTGAAGATTCTGGGAATACGCAAATCTTTTACAACCCCATATCAGCCCCAGAGTGACCCGCAGCCTGAAAGGTTAATTGCGCACTACTGTCAATGCTAGGTACACTGAGTGACTCCACAGACTCCACTGGTTACTCCCTTTACTTAATGTTTGGTAGTGAAGCTGAGCTCCTGTTGATTTGTGCGTTGGCACTAATCCTGATTACAATAGAGAAACACAACACTTAGCCTATGTCACAAAGCTAAAGAATGACCTTCACAGTGCAGCTGAAGTGTAAAACAAGACTCACCTGAAAAACAAGAAGAGGCAATCATTCGATTATGTACAATTACAGTGGGTGGCGATAATGTAACACTTGGATACCAACCGCCATAAAACACCAAAGAAGAAGAAGAACAAGAAAGCCTCTGACAAGATATTGGGATATCAGAATCTTGAACTGGGAAACAGAGTTGAAACCCCAAAATGGAATTGGCAAAGTTAAGACACTTCAGGGACAATCGGATACCAATTGGATACCCTGATAGAATCCCCAAGATGACGAGGAGGAAGTGGAAAGATGCCGCGTACCCGAAACAACGTGCAAAGACAATTGGGACCAACAGCCAGCACTAACAGAGTGATCTGTCATCTGAGTCTTCAGATTTTGAGTATGTTCAACCTCAAAGATCCTACAGAACTTACCGTGAACAAATCCAAAGACAAATAAATGAAACAAATTGTGACACGCCTGGACAAACAGGAAAAGACAACTCTGTTCAAGAAGAATATCAGCCGGATACTGTCCTTGAGTCAGATTCAGAGCTTGAACTTGCCAATTGCTCAATTGATGGTCGAAGATGTATGACAAAAGTCCTAGCAACACAACACTGAAGACGAACGGTTAAACCTGTCGTCCGACTCACGTATGATCAACCAGGCAGCTCTAAAGATCAATATTACACAGAGTTGTTACAATACATATTGGTAAAAGTGAACCACACTCTGATAAATGTAGTCTGATGGGGGCATCAAACGTTTAGAAATGTAGCTGCAGTAATATAGGTTAATAATATAAGTTATACTTACAGTATAACCTGCTAATGACTGTGAGTGTTTATTTTAATCAATCATCATCAATAATTTATATCCATCCATTTATCTTTTTCCGCTTATCCGGGGCCAGGGCCAGCAGGGACTCCCAGACTTCCTTCTCCCCAGACACGTTCCCAGGCCAGCTAAGAGACATAGTCCTTGCTGCGTGTCCTGGGTCTTCCACGGGGCCTCTTCCTGGTGGGACATGCCCGAAACACCTCCCCAGGAAGGCGCCCAGGAGGCATTCGGAACAGATGCCCGAGCCAGCTCAGCTGGCTCCTCTCGACGTGGAGGAGCAACGGTTCTACTCCGAGTTCCTAACCCTATCTCTAAGGGAGCGACTGGCCACCCAGCGGAGGAAACTCATTTCGACCGCTTTTATCCGCGATCTTGTCCGGTCATTACAGAAAAGCTCATGACCATAGGTCAGGTAATTATTTTATAATTGCTTTATAAATACACATTTTAATTACACTGGCAAACTGTTTCATAGTCTTATTCCACGTAATTAAGCAAACAAGCGTTTCCTATTGTCCACAAGCTCATTGATTTAGAGTTCATTTTGTTTCTCAGATTATAAGCCCCTTCTCTCCCAACAAACCTTTTGAATATTTTCAGGTACAGATTTATTATTGGCCTTAAATACTGGCAGTGTGTAGTGTGTGTAAGGCCCATCACATCCAAACAGCCAATGCTCCGTTCTCATGATGCAAGTGATAAAAAATAAATACAACCAAAACAATTTGAATCAAGTGCACCGTATTTTCATACTCTCAGAGATTCAGATCAACCAACTAGCCATGAAACGAACATGCAAACAAACACCAGTGAGCGACGGCACTGACACATTTACATACATATTGAAACATCTATGCACTGACAGACCTTATAATTGTATAGTAATGGAAACACAAGACACCTCGCACGAGCAGTGAGCTGTGGTGGGTTTGAAATGTAATATGAAGGTATATGCTTTATTACAGGTTTTATTGTGTCCATCCAGGCATCAACAATTATATCACAGCGCATCACCAGAACCATACCAAGCCTGGCGTCAGTGAGCGTGCGCGGCTGTCATCTCTCCACAGGGATCTGCTCAAAAAGAGATAGAGGAACAACAATGGCACAGGCACGTAAGCCTTCCATCAGATCACAATGAGACCACCACCCCTATTTTCTCCTCTGTGCTCCCAGGAAGACTGCCATCATCATATCCGTATGGGGTCCACCATCTTGGACGAATGGGGAGCCATATCATAGCGCCCCATGGGGTTACCGCAGGGTCAGATTTAGCCACTGACAGCTCCATTACTCCTGTGAATGGGGCCAATTCTGTTGGTCTCTCAGATTTATCTCAAAGACTGTAGCACAATCCTACGTGTTTTAAATGGTCTTTCAAGGTTTACAGAGAAACAAGGCAGCACTAGTCATGCTTTTAATGGTTCATGTTTCTTAATAATGGCAGAATTTGACAGTTTGGTTGTTTGACGAAAAAGAAACCATGTATTTTTGCACACATTTTATACATTTTAGTATTGCAATAAGCGGTTTCAAAGAAGCAGAATTCTACAAATTGCCTTGAAATGACAAATAAAGCTTTGCTGTCAGGTGTTCATCTGTTAACTTTGCAAGGCTAAAAATTAAAAGTAGCAAAATGTCTCTTTCAGCCGGTTGGTGTGCTATTTGACATTATCTGAAATATTTGATTCTCCAAAATTGTGTGTGTTCTGAAGGAACAGTATCCTGAGACTTCCAGTCATTAACTACCCGACCAAATTGTTCACACAATTTGACAGTTTGGGATGTTTTTACAGTATGTTATATTGCTGCCGCAGTGCATCTTGCAGTTTGCATGAGACTTTATTCTGCCTTACATCTGCATTTACACTTTTCCATTAAGACAAGGCCAGCTTCTACATTGAAACCTCAAGTGGCTGCTTATATAACCGCAGATACCCACTTTTATTTAGCCCTGCAGCCACTTGCTTAGAAGGCAGCCAGAACTTTCAGCTGAAAGGGAGTTGAAACAGGAGCATACCTACAACATTACCCATGTCTTCAGATGTATTTCCAAAACTCCAAAAGTCATCTTACTTTGCAACTACACAAAGGATGACAAACTGCCAAACACACCCACTACATGCGACCGGAGTGGCCTGTCCTTGGCGGCTCCCAGCACTGACCCTTTGCTTCTCCAGCCTACAGCATTGATTCCAGCCTCAGAGCTGCCACACGCCCCCACACCTCCTTGACGAGATCTAAAACCGGCAACATGAAAAAGTAGAAAATCAGAAAAACTCAATTCTCCACGGACCTGTTTAGCAGTACACATTCACTCCTCTCTTACACGGCCACAAATCCAGCATTAGAGATTCAAGGGGCTTTCATTTTTCTTTCTATAACTATACCAAGCCTTTTAACAAATGGCTTATCCATTTGCTGTCTTTTCGTTCTCCTATCTCTGTGATCTGCTGCATATCTGATCTCAACATGACAGTGGTCTTTCATCATAGACTGAATCCGCGCAGCTCAAATGTCTCCAGTGTTGGGGTAACCTCGTCTCCTCAGTTTACCCACTGTCTTTTCTATATCTGTAACTTCCACACCTTCCTGGTTCCTTTATAGACGCGATCCATCAGTCAGATTACCTGTCAGTCAGCTCGGCACATGGAGAAAGCGGCATAAAAAAAAGTGATCTAAAGTAGAGTTTAGCCTGTGGAGGAAAAGCTACACTTCATCTGATTTGAGGGAGCTCTTTATTCCGTCCCTCCCTCGCTGTAAGTGCAATAAGCGGCTGGAAAAGAAATCTCATTTCACCCACTTGTATGCCAACAGAGAGAGTTAAATTTAATTCAGCACCAAAAGCCCACATTCTCTCTTTCTCACTTGTACTGCAACATTTAAGAGATTCCCTCAAAGATATTACAGCCTGGAGAGAACTTACACTGGGCAGACAGACATACAATTATTTAGTTAATGAAATCATGAAATGTTGATAATGTCTCTGATAGAAATTATATTTCTAACTTTTAACTTGAATTATTTCTTGAGTCTTGTGTGCCACCCAAAACCCCACCCACAATCTAAAAGCCTCTTTATCTTTTGATGGAACTTTGAATATTTCTCAGCAAATGCTCATTGTAAATGTTTTATACCATAAAGATCCAGAACCTTTTTCATTACTATTGTGAGGTAAAAGGCACAAGACCACACCGAACACAACCAATTAGTTTAAATAAATTAATTCCACTGTTGGAAGATTATGTAGTTCAGTTGGTAATGAAATTTGAAAACGCTAAAACCCAGTGGTTGGCGGATTGACTTTCATCACACACACAGCTATTGTGTGGTTGGTAAATGGTCTCTACTTACTACTACGTGCACATGGGCATGCACACATCCGTCAGTGATGACAGTGTAGATGTGCCTGTGTCCTCAAGATGGCATTGGTCTATAAAGCGTTACACAACATGCCTTTTAAGCCAACTATGACTACCACATATTTGCAATGTTTTCCAATTTCCTCCAGCACTTTTCAAGTTCCTGACCTACTTTTTTCAGAGGTCACGAGTGAATCCAACTGTCCTGACCCCAATCAGGCTTAGTGTCTCAGCGCACTTGATTTCTTGCCATCCTAAAAGCCCGCAGATCTTGTGACCTGGCACGACCTTGCTGTTTCAGCCCGGGTGCTCAGTCATGCATTCGACAAGATGGCTATCCGCATTTGTCTACAGGAGAGACATATCCCACCCTTATATGTAGGCGTCACACTGTGAAAGGGGCCTTCACAAACCCAAGGCGTTCAGCTAACATTTACCCAGCCGTGATGCTTCTGGCTGGCTCGCCAATTTTAAGACTTCATTTAATAAATTTAGGCAGGACTGGCTGAGAGACCGGGTGCTTGGATGCTTGCAGAATGAGAGAAATCCTCTGAGTGACACATGGGATGAAGAGAAGGAAAAGAATGTGGGTCGCAGAAAACCAGAAGGGAGGGGGAATCGAAAAGTTTACCATCTGTGCATCAAAGGTGTGACTGTGTGATTGTTTCTGAACAGCTTGCTTGAATATAAATGTTCTTATTTCCATCCCCTTGTCTGGGGAAATTTGGCTTCTTTTTTTTTTAATTTTTGGCACTTTAATCTAACAGAATGGGCGCCAGCGAACAAGTTGTCGATGCTATTGTACTGCTGAACCCAGCAATCTGCTCCTGAGCAAAGCATGGTAATTATGTCCCAGAATTATGCGAGTAGCTTGACAGTATTTAGCTAAATTAAAAACGTTTACGTCTTTAAAGTAGCCTCTTGGCACCCATCAAATCTGTGCTGAAGGAATCCATCGCTTCTCAAGAGTTCAATCAACAAGGCTTTAGCGGTTGGCAGAGCTTCTCTTCATAAGCGGTTTCTTCTTGATGCCTGAGAGCTCTAGTTTTAGCTGTTGCTATCTTGTAAACATCAAGGACTGAGCACATTAAAACAGTAATCACTTGTCTCGTCTTCTCTCTGCTTTTGAACAGTTGCATCTCGCTGGGGAGCCGGGGCTTTACCATCTGACACTGTGTTGCCGTGTGTTGCCGCATCTTCCGCCTCACGCCCACTAACTTCCAGGTTATAGACTTCAAATCAAATCTACTGAAAGCCTTTGGAGACTTCCATGGGGGAAAGTCTGTTTTATTGAGAACGCTTTGATTGGCCTTGGTCTCACTTGGATTGGCCTATACTCCAAATAACAGACATAAATTCCTATGTGGCTCTAATCCAGCCAGACACTTCCTCATGTCTGGGTTCTGCCGGCATAAAGTTAGGACAGAAAAAGAGCTTCATCTTTCTTCTGTAGCTAACATACTTTTTCATTTTTTTTAAAGCTCCAGTTCTACAGTTTTCCCCCCTTTTAGTACGTGGTGTGAAAATGAACCATCATCAGGGCTCTCAGAGGCATAATTGGTGCCATTAGCGTGAAGCATTGCTCTGTCTATGGTATGGGAACAACAGAGAAAGGACAAACAGAGCTCTCTCCTTCTCACTCTTTTACCTCGCTCTTTCTCCCACCAACTGTTGCACACACACAGGGCTCACAGCCGTCACATTTGTGCGAGTAATGGGCCTAGTAAATTACAGGAGGCACAGGAACCAGGGAGCACCACAGGGCGACAATGGAAAGGATTCTGAACAAACTCCACATGAAATACTAAAAGGTGCACTGAGCTGGAGCACAGAGGCTGTGATGTAATCTGTAAGATGCAGGAGCATTTTATCTTAGAGATAATGAGCGGTCCCAGTACCTTGCAACTCTTTTTTGGGGGGGTTTACAATAACAACTTATCTAAAGAGACGGTATTAACGCTTGAACTCCAGAGCTTTACTTTGCTGTTATGTACACATGTTTCCTACTTACTACTGTTATGCAGATGAATGAATGATTTACACTGACCACTGTGGACTTCAGTTGAACAGTCCCATAGTAATGGCCCGGTGAGAGCCCCTTGAGGGTGTAACTTTAGGTTTGTCTAAACACAATTTCCTGGATGATTTCATTGATTATTTTACATTTTAGCCCTGTCTGTTCTCTCAAGCACAGCATGCAGCACACACCGTGACAGTGACAGCTGCACACACAGAGCTTTATGCTTTGTGCACACTGTACATCTATACACAGATGGCGACAGTGGCACGATGCTCTTCAGTCTTCACTGTAACAAGCGCTGAGCCTGCTGCAGCTCGCTGAGCCATGTTCAGTCCTCCCCACACTGCAGGGCCTCCCGGGGCCTTTCTGTGTGACCGAGCCCTCCTTAATTACACCTGAGAGCTCCCGGCAGCTGCTCCTCTTCCACCTCCATGTCTGCAACAATCAGGGTGGTGGGCCGCGAGTGAGAGCCAACATGCTCATGCTTGATACCTGCTTTCCTCTGCACACTCCTAACATGCAACATGTGACATTCACATAACATTCTGTTCACACGTTTCCCTCTGCTCTGCCTACAGAGTTTTCACAGCTTGTGTGGAGAGCACTTGATGTTATTTTTAAAAACAAATGCAAACTTTGTGGGTGCTCACACCCACAGACCGCTAAAACCAACTTGACTTTGGATGGAAGCGTTTCATCTTGTCCTTTTCAAAAAAGAGAAGCCATTGTTTTTGATGGACGGCAATGCCTACACTTTCCATTAGTTATAAAAGAGAAAATGCTGCTCCAAACAAGCAAACAATCTTATGTTTTTCACTCCAATAAATTGCAGCTGGCCTCTGCTGTGCCTTCAGGATCTGATATTGGACCAGCTTTAAATTAGGTACAAAGACGGAATAAAATTTTGTGTGTTTTATACACGCCAGCTGAGCAAATATATCAACAAGCCATATTTCTGTTTTGGATGTATTGGCAGCGCTGTGAAACATAAATATTTATCAGGACTCCAAAAGGTTAAGAGTGTGGGAGTACTAGAATCTGGCAGCTAAAAATATTGTTGAAGCATAACTTCTTCAGGTGCGTTTTGCGTTTTGCAGGATGGAAATCTCAGAGATGTGAGAGGCAAACAGACAAGGAGATCTGCTCAATGGCCAGTGTGCCGGCTCTAAACGTTTGCAATATAAAGTGGATAGAGTAATGAAAGAATGAAAGCCCTACTGCTCTCTAAGCAAATTATGTATTCTGATAAAAAAAAAAAAAGTGCGGCTTTTCAGCAAAAATCCTTTCAGGGAGGTAATGCAGTTTATGTCTCCTGGAAGTATTTATTCATTGTAGTATTCCAGTCCTAGATAAAAGTCAGTCCGGCTGACTTTAGGAGAATTTAAAGACCATAAAACTAACACTGTACAAATCGTTTCTTTTTATGGGACTGCCTGATAGAAGAAGGAAAGTCAAGGGTTATAAAATAAATATTATATCCTGGGACACCCTTGAAGACAATATTAAATATTAAGGGACACAGTAAAAACATGCTTGCAAAGTTTACAATTACACAAGTTTAGCATTTTAAACATGAAATCAAAAGCATTTTATTAAGTTTGTGAAATGCTTGTTCATTGATTAATTTTACTGTGATATGTTTTTCATATATTCATACCTCTATAATACGATACACCCGCTTGTATGTTTTTCTGTAAGGACTGCAAATCAATATATATATATATATATAGCCACAACTATTTATAGCTTTGATCATTTTCAGCATGGGGTCTACACTGCTGTGCTATGCGTTACAAAGCTAATTATTCATACATAGAGTAGTACAGAGCAATCTAAAATAAGACTGAAGATTTACTTCTTAGCGGTACATTTGACATTTGAGGTGAAAACAACTTCAAACCTGGTCGAATGAAAACAAATGAAAACAGCGCAGAGATTTAGTATTTCACAAATCTGGTTTGGTCAGAGATTGAATATGTTGTGCAAACAGCAGGTGTCACACGTCAGGCGTGTGAGCTTATGAAGATCAAATATGATCAAAGTAGTTCCAGCTCTACCACCTGCCCTCAGTCCTGTCAGAGCTACGTTAATGCCAAAAGCACTGACAGCACTGAAACAATACTGTGCACTGTCAGAACGCTGGCCTGTTGGTGTGGCCCAACCAGAATCTGCAATGATGCAACAAGGAAACATTTCACTTGTGACTTGATTTTCACGTATTCCATAGGAACTTTCTACTGCTTTTGTTTTTCTGCTTTTACTTTGGACATTTTAGAGGTCAGACCTGACACCTCAAGTATGTCAGCAGGTTTCTTTTCTTTTGCCATTTTTAGTAGGATTACACCATAAGCCATAGGGTCTTGTCCACAATGTTACACCTGTTAAACTGTCATTTTCAGCTTTTATGAGAAGATATAAGGCAGTTTCATCACCAAAATCACACTTTGTGTTGCGTTAAAGGTGCATAATATTGAACTTTTCTGGTGGCGGCTGGCTTCCCCCATATATGGGGATGTATTTCTTTGAAGAAACAGTTCCAAAGTATCTATCTCCTTGGAATCAGCAATAATGGTACTAGGTCAAGTTACAGGTCTGATCTGTAGCTTCTCACACAAAGAATGATTTTTTTTTAAAAAGCTATTAAATACCTAAATACCTAATTAAAGTCATGCTTGTAATTTAAATAAAATCTTAATTCCATCCTGTGAAATAATCCAGGCAAAGCAATAATCTCCATAGATGATTTGAAACTACTTTTTTTTTTTTTTTTTTTTTAGCAATTTATTCACTAGCAAGGACCACGCCACAACAATGAAATACGAAAGAATGTTTATTGATAAGTCATGATGGGTCGATGAGAGATCGATGAGAGAGAGATCGATATGAGAGAGATCGATATGAGAGAGATCGATATGAGAGAGATCGATATGAGGGAGGTCGATATGAGAGAGCTCGACATGAGAGAGCTCGATGAGAGAGCTCGATGAGAGAGCTCGATGAGATGAGAGAGAGATCGATGAGATGAGAGAGAGATCGATGAGATGAGAGAGAGATTGATGAGATGAGAGAGAGATCGATGAGATGAGAGAGAGATCGATATGAGAGAGATCGATATGAGGGAGGTCGATATGAGAGAGCTCGACATGAGAGAGCTCGATGAGAGAGCTCGATGAGAGAGCTCGATGAGATGAGAGAGAGATCGATGAGATGAGAGAGAGCTCGATGAGATGAGAGAGAGATCGATGAGATGAGAGAGAGATCGATGAGATGAGAGAGAGATTGATGAGATGAGAGAGAGATCGATGAGATGAGAGAGAGATCGATGAGATGAGAGAGATCGATGAGATGGCTGGGTAGAGACTCAGGATGGGGGCTCTGTCTCGGGTAATCAGCCCAGCCGATTCAGAACCCCCCCTCCATGGATGGTTATGTGTTAAGGTGACGATGATAGAGACATGGGGTGGGAGGGTGGGGTCGAGAGAGCAGAGACAACAAGAGATGCTGGGATTGGCCTTTGCATATATAGGCCTTCTGGGTAATAAGAGGCGTGGTTGAAGAGTGGAGGTGTGGTTGCTGGGGAGGTAAGAGGTTGAGGCGTGGTCCTGCTCCCGAATCTAAGTTAGCGATTACATCTCCAACTACACTTATTTTTAGCTTTATTAAATTAAGTGTTTCTAAAAGTTTCTTGAAAAAAAAAAAAAACTGGTATTTTGCAATACAAATGCATGCATTGAATGCAAGGTAGATACCGTACATTTAAAGCCATACTGTGGAACATTCAACAACACAAGCTGGTGCTGATCCTCCACCAGAAAAGTTTGATTAAAAGTTAAAGTTAAAATTTTGTTTGGAAAAAAAAACATGCTCTATAGTATTCACCGCAGACCGGTTAATTTGCTTTGGTTATCTTGGGCTTAGAGGAGTCTGTATATTTCCCCAGAGGTGCAGCAGTGAGATGAGGATCTGATGTTAGTGACTTTGAGTGTCACCTTACCTGCCTCCTCTGCTCTTATCGTTTCATATCATCTCATATCACTCTGTTTGCTAATTGATTTATTCAAACTTTTGTATGTGTAAGTATTTAAATGTGACAAAACTGAATATGTTTCATTGTCGAGTTGTTTGGTTTGTATATTAATATACAAACCACATATTTACCATTTTATCAGTTCAAGACACTATTTTGGCTGACGGATTTTTTTTTTAAATTTTGTTGACAAAAGAGGTTGCGAGAGTCAGTCATCTGCCCTGATGTGCAGAGTTTTGAATTATGGCATGATGAGGGCAATGTTCACCTTAAGCTTGGAAATGTTAACACTAGGTTTCTCACATCTCACGTGTTATCTTAACCACCGAGTGACACACAGCTTTGAAGAATGTTTACCTAGGAAAGTATACATTTCAAGAAGACACACATTTAACCCTTCTCCAAGTATAAAGAAATAGTTTATTCTGTCACGTAGCCACATTTATCAATTCATAAGTCAGTTATAGCTAGTTCAGTTTCATCAGTTAGTCACATGTAACTACATGTTCCAGTGCAACATGCAAAATGCCTTGAAAGGAAAAAACAAGCAGCTCCACAGCTCCGGGCAATTGCGTCCATGGAAAGGTACAAATGACAATAGCCTGATTAATAGCCCAAACCAATGTCAGCAGGAGTCTTTCAACACACTCATTTAACATGCAGGTTCCTCTCCCTTTTTTCTCACAGCCATACCCCAACATTCGACTTCCACCTGACAAACTACTTTATTAATATAGTAAAGGTATCAAAGAACAAAAGAATCATCATCAATTTAAATACTATCCCTTCATTACATCTAGCCATTTAGGTTGAACCTTTTTTAAGCTCTGGTGACCCGTTGTGAGGTTTTGGAGTCACCTGTAAGTGTCCTAAACATATGTATGCTATGTCGGTGTAATCCCTCATTCGTCCAGGCGTGTTCCATAGTAGAAAAAGCTTCAGTTGTAGTCATCTGGACTCAGTTTGAAAAAATAGACGTTTCGACTCTCATCCAAGAGTCATTGTCAATAAAAGAATTTAGGTCGAGAACTCCGATATTAATGCTGTTCTGTGGTAAGACCCGCCCATTGGGAGGAGCCTTCCTGAAGTAGAAAGAGTTGTTTGTTTCAACAGAAACTCCCCCTTGTATCTACCGAGCTAGCCTATTCAGAATCTTAATGGGCTATTAGAAACCTCTTTGTCTTTGTGAGACCCTGGCTCAACCACCCTGAGTACCTGATTAGCATCTGAATGTCCTTTACCTTTCCAGGGGTTCAGAATCCCATTATAAATAACAGGAAGATGAAACCTAAGCCCTCCATTTCTGTTTAAAGAAGGTCTTTCTTTTTTAACAAAAATAGCTTCCTTGACTCCTCTTTCAAACCATCTTTTCTCCCTGCTTAAAACCTTCACCTCACCGTCTTCAAACGAGTGATTAGAGGCTTCAAGATGGAGATGCACGGCACTCTGAGGTCCTGAACTTGTATTTCTTCTGTGCTGATAAAGCCTCTTGTGTAGAGGCTGTTTCGTCTCACCTATGTAACGTTCTTTACAACTTTCTTCACTGCATTGGATCGAATAAACTACATTGCTCTGTTTTTGAGTCGGCAACTTGTCCTTTGGGTGAACCAGTTTTTGTCTTAAAGTGTTTCCTGGTTTAAAATAAACAGGGACTTCGTGTTGGAGAATTTACAACACGAAGTCCCTGTTTATTTTAAACCAGGAAACACTTTAAGACAAAAACTGGTTCACCCAAAGGACAAGTTGCCGACTCAAAAACAGAGCAATGTAGTTTATTCGATCCAATGCAGTGAAGAAAGTTGTACAGCCTCTACACAAGAGGCTCTATCAGCACAGAAGAAATACTAGTTCAGGACCTCAGAGTGCCGTGCATCTCCATCTTGCCAGGGTCTCACAAAGACAAAGAGGTTTCTAATAGCCCATTAAGATTCTGAATAGGCTAGCTCGGTAGATACAAGGGGGAGTTTCTGTTGAAACAAACAACTCTTTCTACTTCAGGAAGGCTCCGCCCAATGGGCGGGTCTTACCACAGAACAGCATTAATATCGGAGTTCTCGACCTAAATTCTGTTATTGACAATGACTCTTGGATGAGAGTCGAAACGTCTATTTTTTCAAACTGAGTCCAGATGACTACAACTGAAGCTTTTTCTACTATGTATGCTATATGTCATTTACTGCATTAGTGTTACCACAGCCACAGTGTAAACATGCTCAGTCATGGTGTGGCAAGATATACTAACTACGGTGACAAGGGGCAGTAAAATTTCCGATTAAGGTATAACATATTATTCATTATGAGTCCATTGTGCCTTATGCTATTTGGCAGTACACAAAGAGTCTGTCACATGCAGAAGTCTGGTTGCATGCACAATCCTCTGTTTGTTCATGTACAATAAATTGTACCCTTGAATCAATACATACACAGGCAGAGACTCACCAGCAGACATAATCACGTCGTATAGAGTATCTCATTCTGTGTGTCGCAGACATAAATGGGCCGGTCGATACTGAGGTTCTCCTCGAGTATCTCTGTGCCCGTTTGCCCCAGCTCCTATTGATCCAATATGTGGTTTTATGTGCGAAGTTCAGTACAGTGCCTGCGCTGAATTTGGATTGAAGGAGAAGTTCCTGTAAAGACATGAGACACTTAAACATGTCAAGTGTGGAGTACAGGGTCTCGCTGGTTCCATATGATAGAAAATTGCCCAAGTTGGCGAGTGAATGTCGAATAAACCGTTTTCCACTGATGTGAAGTTATGTTACCTGGGTGTGACTTGTCAAGCAATCTGTCACAGTACAGTTGGCTTACACTTTTGCTTCAGTCACGGCCACAGTGCACTTGAGCATGTTATCGCCTCCACCAGAGTTATTGATTCATAGACTTAGGAATAGGCTGTTTACCTTTGAAGTCAGAAAGGTGCAATAGCTGTAGATTGCTCATCACCACGCTGTAGCATAAATCCATCTGTTTTGACTCAATTAATGCTACATTTTTTGTGAAGTACCACTTAAGTTTTAGGGATTTTTTAAAGCTCTGATGTCATTGCAAGTTGAGGGAAAATGTAACTCTAATGGCCAGAAGATGTCAATAAATACAAATAAATATTCACTTATTCTACTTCGCCATGGTAAAAAGAGCTTATTTGTTTTCTGTTTTCTGTTATCTAGCTTATCTTAGGTATTTTGTCTGTTATGTACTCAACCAGTGAAACTCAACTGCTGACTGATAAGTGGATCAACTGGTTTTAAGTGATGTACAACAACAATAAAGACACAAGAGCTGAGACACCTTGTTAACGCCCTAGTTGTGCAGCAGGGATTTGTAAATGCATTAAGTAAATAATGGCATGAAATGGATCGATAACAATGATACAGCCACAAAAATGCATATAAACATAATGGTAATGCAAATGTAGTTTTTGCAAGATTTGTTTGTATGCAATAAAACATTAGCAAGAGTTAGTGATGGAATGAAATGAGTCCACAGAGCAAACAGAATGTAAAAAATATTTGTATTTGGCAGTACAACAGAGCTATGCTGCATATACATCTACAAAAATGCATAATAAAATATAATCTCTATTCATCTCTTATATTCCATAACAGAAAAGTACAGTGCTGAATGATAATTAAGAAGACAGTAAAAATCCATATCATTGCACCATAAACATATGCCAAGGCCTTGGTATTTAGTGCATAAGCAAAGATACAGATACTTGTTTAGCTCTTGTCAGTTTCTCGTTCTTTCCTCCTTTTTCAACATTCACACATTGCATAGTGTTTACATTTACATTTCAGCGCACATCACTAAAATATTTGAGAATGTTATGCATCAGTAAATTTGATATTTAATTCCAGAGCCAGGTAGTCAACATTCAAATCGACGACACATAGTTTGCATTCTTTACAATCAGGGACCACATGGAGGACATCTCATAGCACCTTGGTAACTATTGCGGTTGCATTGTTAGTTTCAACTCCCCGTAGGATGCTATCATTTTGTACTCATCTATCCTTTACCAAAACAAACATTGTAAGTACACTTATTACCATCAGCATGACCCCTGCTCTTGTCCCTGCTTGCCCATTTGATCTTGGTTTGGGTTGGCGCGGTCTATGCGTAGGTGGTGTTGTGCTAACGATTGTCTTTTTATTCACACTCAGATATGTTTCCTGTTTAAAAACGCACTTGTTCTCACTACCCCAATCTAAACTCATTTCGCCATCATCCTCCACGCCTTCCTCCTCCTCCTCCTCACTAAAGTCATCTTCATAGTCGCCCTCAAACTCAGCGCCCTTTAGCACCACACACCAGTACGACCCTTCGTCCGCCCTCTTCACGTCTAATATTTTTAGCTTAGCATTGTTGTCCATTACGTTTATTCTCCCTCTCAGCTCCTCTGGGATGGGAACACTGTCGTCCCCCGAGTCGTACACAAGCTCCTCCAGGCCTGATTTCTGTCTGCGATACCACTGGACAATGTACAGATCCACCTCTGCAACGTCGCACTGTAATGTTACTTCCTGGTTTTCAAAAGTGAATGTTTCCGAACCTGTCTTTTTAGGGCAATACAACAAGGAATACTGCATCTCATACATGGGGGAGATGCAGGAGTAGTCGCCATAGTGTTCCTCGGATGCGGAATGGATGACAAGAGAGAAGTGTATGGACTCTTCCCCGGTGGATATGTACATGTGATCGCTTCGTTCATCCACGTTGTCCACCTTTCCAAGAGGAGTATCCCAGTACTGGTTATCTCCATCTGCTTCACAATACAACACCACTTTGTCGCCATGTGTGGCAAAAATGTCCTTGTTGTCAAGGCTTTCAGGCATGTACAGGCTTTGGAAGCTGAGGCACTGTACGTCTTTGTGTACAACGCAGTAAAAATGTTGGTTGTTACTCAACATGGTTTCATCCAGCACAAGTGTAGCGCCATTGTTTTTAACTTCTAAAATGCCATCCACGGGAACGAGTGAAATGTTACTGTCCAGCAATTGTACAATCCTGTATGATGGGTAAACGTCATGGTACCATTGTACAGTGACGCTGTCTTCTCCAATAGCAGTGCTGTTACATGTAATTTCTATTCCCCCTCCTTCTGAATCAGCAGTGATTTCCTCAGATTTTGCTTCAGAATCACACACAACGAGCTGCTGCATGTGCTGACTCTCTCGGGTGTTGTTCTTCCAGCACTCCCTTCGGTAAATCCCAGAGTCTTGATAGATAAGGTTCTTGATCTGCATGCCGAGGATGTGCTGGTGGTTGCTGGAGTCAATACGACCCTGGAAGTCTGAGGGAGGTGTAACTGGTGGACTTACATCTGAGGAGTTGCAAATCAGCTGGTCCCCATCTCGAAGAACTCGGTAAACAACAATATAATCCATGCTGAGGCAGTAGCCCAGCTCCACCACACTGCCTACCGGTCTGAAGATTGGCTCGGGCTCCTCGCCGCTGGCCTGCTGGAGGAGGAGGAGGACAAGTAGGGTGAGCCAGAGGCCGATCATGTTGCCTGCGTCGCGTGTAACTGCTGAGCTCGGGGCCAAACTGTTGAGTTTTACTGTGTCACGTTCCACCTCCAGCAAAACTCTTGGTTTCCTCCTCTTTCTCTTTCTTTCACCCTGCGCTTTGAGTGACAGATGCTGCAATATAAGCTCTATTAAATATGCTTGGCTTATGTACGTATACAATAAGCACAAAGCTGTTAAAGAAAATAATCTTGTCTTTTATAAACATTAACAGACATTGAGCAAGAGTCATTCATTACCTGTAGGTGTGGCCACAGTTCCATTCTCATATTTCAGCGAATGTGTGAGGAAAGTTATGGGCACTTTAAGAAAGACAATCAAAGAATACAGGTTTAAGCACCATCACAACTTTCTGAATAGAGTCAAATTTTGATACTTGATACTTTCGGACATCATTTGCTTTAGTAATGCTTTAGTTGAAATAACAGAATTTAGAATTTGGCTTAGTGTTTTGTCTGTCTCATCATATCAACTTATATAAATCATAATTCAGATATAATAACGCACATTTTGGAAAACTTACTTGAGTAATTACACGGGCCACTAGTTGTTATCTTAATTGAGTATAGTATTTGTCTGTTCTACCCCCCACTGGATTTAATTTGCTCATAGGTTGCCGTGTATTACAGCTATTCAAACTTGATCAACAACCTTATGATTCATGATAAAACATGTGTTCCACAGTTGAGAGACAGTGACCACTATAACATTGGCTGCATGGGGGAAATCCCTTCTTCTTTTTTTGAATTGGACTTTCCACAGAATGACACAGAATGCCAGCAGTGTACTTTCGTTATGTGGGTAAGAACGGTGCTTTCACAGGACAACAATAGCTCTTTGTACTGGTTAGGGAAACAATGACCAAAATTCATGGGTATTGCATTATGAGCTGCACTCGTTTGGACTTCATTGCATAAAGGCTGACACATTAAACCAAACTGATCCTATCTCTTCAAGTCTGAGCTGGTGAGACATGCTAAACCCTTCATACGTGACAGAATGACACAACAACAAAACAAGTCTACTGGAACAAGTCATTCATCATTTCGGTCCAAATAGTCTGTTTTAGTTTTGCTCCAGTTCCTTTTAGCTCGTGTTTTAACGACTGGCATTGAATTCACCAAACCAACCCAAAAAACAACAAACTTTTTAGAGACAAAACAGCATGAGTGGCAAGAAATGCTCAAGCTGCCAACACACTGTTTTCAGCAGACTGATTTCAAGTAACTAAAGCAGACTCAGATGAAGTAGAATGGGCTTTGAAAAAAAAAAATACAAAATTGAAAGTTAAATATTATATATATTTTGAATGAGAAAAAGTCCTCACAATGTTTTCTATAACTGGAAGCTGAACCCATGAAGAGAAAGGGAATACTGACTGCTAAATACACTGGTGTGAAGTTAATTAAGGCAGAGCTTAATTTGATCTCCATTCCCACACATTCTGTTTTGTGGATTTATGGGGGTAATAGATTAGTGTATAAGGTTTTACAGCTTGATTAATTACAGGCGCTTTAAGTTGTCAAAAGTACCTGTGCTACCTGGTGGTCAAGGGGTTAAGGCGTCAGCAAATATGCCAGGCTTCATGTGCTTCATGTGAGTTAAAATTGTGGCTTTGACAATTTGCTGCATGTCCTCCCTTCTCATCCCCATATCATACTAAAACACTCTAATAAAGCCATCGGGCGAAAAAGTCAAAAAACAACAGACTTGCCACCCTAGTTACACATTAAACTTTGAACACTGGATAAAAAACGCTCATTATTATAGTATTCTATTACAATGGTATTAACATATTGCATTTGAGACGTGCACATGGTCTACTGCTGGTATATAAAATATAATGAGGCAGTATCGTGTGTGTAGTGGCGGGGAACAGCTTGCAGTGCTGGTGATCAAGCATCATGATTAAGCACCAACTGTGAGAAAACTCTCCTTGTGTTGAGCCTAATTCAGCCCAGCACTGATTGCACTCATCAGGGTCCGTATGCTGCGGGGTCTGGAACCTCCCCAGCTGCTGTGAAGAAGAGACCCAATTCTGCCAATGTTTTTACTTTAAAATTATTATTATTATCAATAAAACACAGCTCATAGCACATATCCCATATTTCTAAGATATATCAAACAAGGCTGACGTCATCATAATCTTTCCCAAACAGTGTGTATTTGGAATTACTAAGGCACAAGTTAATAGCGTTTGAAAATAAATGCATTTTGAAGGATAATAACACACTTGAAGGAGCACTTTGTAACATTTGTTCAACACAAAATGTGGTGATCATGATATAGTATTGTTCTGGACCAGAGTACTATTTTTGCCAGGATGACGTTCTCACCACAAGCCTGAAAGTCCAGGTCAAGTGGTGTCCAGCAACCAATTTGCCCTGGAACCATATTACACACTTCTCCAGTGTCTCCATGTCCAGTCTGGTTAGTCCCTCCATCATGCCTCGAGCAAAACTCCAACAGTATTGTGCAATAAGTTTTGTTTATTTCCTTGACACATTCCTCCTTCTTTTTTCCTTGTAAGCAGCCATATTTGTTTTTATACAGACTGGCAATAATTGGCTTTTCCACCTGGGATGTGATTGCCCCTGTGAACTCGGGTAGAGGAAACCGGTGACCATACTGATATCGATGTATAAAAAACACAAGAGAGATATCATTCTGGACTCTCCAAGTCAATGACATGGAAATGTATGCTCCGGATCAATTGCACCCATACCACATGAGGTCCTTCTGAAGTCATTCCACCTCCATATGAACTGTACAAGCAGCCTGTGTGGTGGCAGGAGAATCCGTTTCAAAGGAAATTAGAACAGTGGCCCCTCATGGTGATGTTGAAAAAGGCACAAAAAGGGGTGGCAGTAGCTCTCTCTCTCTCTCTCTCTCTCTCTCTCTCTCTCTCTCTCTCTCTCTCTCTCTCTCTCTCTCTCTCTCTCTCTCTCTCTCTCTCTCTCTCTCTCTCTCTCTCTCTCTCTTTCTCTCGCTCCTTTTATTATTATTATTTTAACAGTATAGTATAAAACGCATACTTTGAAAACGTACAACTACAATAGGTGCAACCTTTTCAGTTGACTGCCACCTGCCATTAAAAGTAACAACAAAATCAGAATCAGAAAAGGTTTATTGCCATTGTCAATGAACAGAATTCACAAACATAGAAACTTGCTTTGGCGATTCGGTGCAACATAAGACAATGAACAAAGATAAAACGACCTATATAAGTCAAAAAGTAAAACAATTAAAGTCTGCTATAGGATAAGAATAAAAATAGGCTAAAAAAATAAAAAATAGGCTCACTATGTTGGTATTTTTTCTGTCACTTGATTTGAAGGTTCGAATGCCACTATCAACATAAAATCCTTGTTGGTGAGATCCACTGGCCCACGTGTTGGGGGGTAACCGGGGGTAACTCGGAGTGTTTGGGAACATCGCTGTAATGACAGTGATCGTTGCAGTCTCCTTTATTCACTCAAGATGGCGCTATGTACACGAGATGACACACGTCAGTCGGAGAAGAAGACCGTTTCATAACAAATCTTCCCTGACCGTGTTTGAAGGTAACTGTAGCTTACACCTCTCACTAGAATTATGCCTTGTGCGTGAAATCATTATATTTTAAACACCACTGCGGCACTTAATAGGTTTCGCTAGCTGTCAGTGCCTGCATAGCGTATTTCGCCAATTAAAATTGAGATGTTTCAGAAAGGCTAGCATGCTAACAGCTAACACTGCCCTCGGCATTTTACATAAGATTGGGCTTTTATTTTGAAATAAGGATGCGAGTGGCGCAACATCTGTACACATTGAATTCGTTGGAAGCATTTATTTGACAATTAACACCAGCAATTATTTGTTTATAAATGGCATATTGGCATCATATTACGACTTTCAATGAATGACATGATCTGAGCAAGAACAGAGCGTAAGAGAGCGTAAGCAGCAGCTGCACTGTCTGGAGACTGCTTCCTGAAGAAACAGTATTACACGATTTGAAAATTGGTTTAATGCACTGTAATTTTTTCTCTTTTTTTCTTCGACCTGTAAAACATTTCATTTAGCTTTTTAAATTTAGCATTGGGTAGTAGAAGCCTACTCAGTCACATTTACTTAAGTAGCTTTTTGGAGTACATAATTTTACTTGTATTATACATTCACAGACTAACAGTACTTTTACTTGAGTAAAGGTGTCTTTTTTAGTAGGTCTATTTGTGACAAAAGCTTAATGTTAACAATATCAAATGATTTTAACACATTTTTTTTTGCCTAGCATCTGGTTTAAAAACAACAACACAATTTAGTTTTCCTAATTGATGTAGTCAATTCTTTGAAAATACCAAACTTAAGGCATTATCTAATGTTTTGCCTTCCCAATTATATTAATTTCAAATGAAAAATCTGATGTTGCGTCTTGCCAGTTACTCTTATAACTAGAAGCCGTGCAATGGCCTAAACACAGTGGTACGAGTCAGCACCTTGAGCAGAACTTTCCCCAAATACTTTCTTACTCTTACTTGAGTATTCTCTTGGCCCACTACTTTTTGCTTTAATTTTAACAAAATTATTTTGTTAAAGTGTTACTTTTACTTCAGTACAATGAATGGTGGCTCTGCCCTGCTCTGTTTAAAATATTATCATAAATTAACAAAATGTAGCCAGAACGAGGCTGCAGGTGAGCAGTAGGTGCATCCTATGATTGATACGTGGCAGGACTAATTGGCAGTCCACGCCACGAGGAAATAAGACTCAGATTTGGTGCCAAAAAATCGTCCATTCAACCTTTAAGAAAATAAGTGCACTTTATAATCTACTGTGACCGTTCATGCTAGAACCAATAGTAACTAGTTTTATTTACAGTAGAATATATTACCCATTCTTGTCCCTTGCTTATCAGTCTCTCTTCTTCAGGTATTCACTTCCTTGTTGCATAAATGTTGCGCTTGGTCGCAACTTCCTTGTGTCTCCGGTGCCTGCGCGTCCCAGTCCTGCCTCTTCACGTCAGGCAATGTAGCACAGCGAGACCGGCCGAGAACCAGCAGACCGTGGACACGTTCTATGATCTGTCAGTGGACATCCAAAAGGTCAGAAAACTTAAGGCCTGGGTTCTGCATCAGCATCCAGCATATGCTAAAGAGGTAGCTCACCTCCTGCGGGACATGGGGGCTTCGGGTCCTGTCATCGCCAACGTTTTAGTGGTGCACCCTGAGGCGGTCCTCTGCAACCCGGAGGAGATGGCAACTCAGCGAGAACTCTGGACGTCTGTGTGTTCGAACAAGAAGGACCTAGTCAACATTATCGAGAAGTTCCCTGCTTCGTTCTTCACATCAGCCAGCCACCACGAGAACCAGCGGAACAACATTTCTTACTTTCATAGCTTGAATCTCACCAAACGAATCATTACTAAACTCATGGCCAGTGCTCCACAGAGCTTCAGCCGCCCAGTGGAGCAAAACCAGGCGATGGTGAGCACTTTGCAGCAGTCCTACATAGAACTGGGCGGAGAGAAAGCCAATATGAAGATCTGGTTACAGAAACTGCTCAGCCAAAACCCATTTGTCCTGATAAAATCTCCTGAAGTGCTACGGCAGAACTTACTCTTCCTCAAAGACAGAGGTTTCACCACAGCAGAGCTCCTCCACCTGCTCTCTAAACTCCGAGGCTTTGTCATTGAACTCAACCCGGACAGCATGAATCAAACTCTGCTCTACTCCCAGGAAATGATGGGCTGTTCCGAGGGCCTGCTCCGGGAAATAGTCCTGAAATGCCCTGCCCTTTTGTACTACCCCAAACACATCCTGGCTGACCGCTTCGAAGGCCTGCTGAGTGCTGGGATCACTATGTCCCAGATCATGGACACGCCCACCGTCCTTGAGCTGACCACACAGATCGTCAACTATCGCCTACAGAAACTGAGGGCAGATGGTTATGAGGCAAGGACAGGATCTTTGGAGGTTCTCAATGGCACAAAAAAGGACTTTGAGCAGAGCTATGGCAAACTAAAGCTACGTGTACAGAGACCGCTTTTTAACCCCGTTGCCCCTTTGAAAATATCTGATTGAAAATACTGTTATCCGGGGCTATTTATTGTAATTTATTATGCATTAACTTCTGCACACATTGGCAGTGTGCATTCGGTTTGATCCTAAAATCAAACTGCCAATCCCTTCATTTAGCAGGCAGCCCATTTCACTGTCTGCCCTTTAATCTTAATAAACAAAAACAAAATCTTGCAACTTGTAATGTTTTTTTTAATTATTACTGTATTGTTTTTGTGAGTGGCATTAATCATATTCTTACTGCATCCATATACCTCTAATGTTTGTTTATGTCATTTTACTGCACCTTTTAACAGTCATTGCTGTAATATAAAATTCACAGATTTCTTAGTTGAATACAAATAGACTTTTACTCCGTATTTGCAAGTTACCTTGGCTAAGTGGGCACATAAAAGTAAAATATGAGGTGCAGACTAGTCTATCAAGAGCATTAAGCCTCATGACTGTGGACTAATAGGATTTTACAACCTTTTTATTAACAGCCTTGTAAGTGTCTCATTTTCACACTGTTCCTGGCAGCATAAACGCTCCCCTCAGGGATGGGCCTAACAGCGCCTCATTTTTACTGTTACTTTACAGAGTGAAACACTTGGTTATGAGCAATTCACTGCTGAAACGTACCTTCATTATCATTTCAAATGAATTCTAATGCACTCACACAATGACATAAAAGGGGGAGACAAAAACAAGTACCTTCTCTTTGATTTAGTTGTGGCTTGTTTTAACATATTCTGCAGTCTGCGTCTGACTTATGCAAAATTGATTTTCCATTATGTTTGAGCTCTTCCATTATTAAGCTCTTCAAGTCAGGCTTCATTATAGGAAAATAAGTAAAAGGACTTTAGGGTCGGTGCTCTTATTTTACTAGACAAAAAAGGGGAAAAGCTAAATCAATATGCAATCATACTGCACATTGTCTGAGAGGACATTACGAGATGTTCTTGCATCTCATTTGATGTACTAACGCTGACAGAAACCCTGGAAGCTGCAAGTGAGTGGCTTTTAATGGCCAAAACTTCCTCTGCTAATGAAGCTCTGACTTTATGCCTCAAGGTGTCATCCTCGCTCCTAATGCGACAACAGGGGTCAGTGCAAAGACACAGGCAGAAGTTGAGCATCCTGCGGGATCTTCATGTGCACTAACAACTTCTCCATCCCATCTGCCTCGGTCCGCATCCCCCGGCCTCGTCGTCATGGAGATGGCCACTGGGCAGATGATGCGAAAGTGAGTGCGTCTTGGTAATGAATTGGCGCCACACAGAAGGATGCTTGACTAGACATCATTTTCCAAACCACAACACAATATTCCCCTAAAGGGTTACTGCAGGAACTCAAGCACAACATGGTATAGGTTAGTTATCTTATTAAATTCATCACGCAAGGTTACGAGGTCCTTTTTCCTCACTGGTGCTTAGTAATAAATAAGAAGAGTTAATCAGGATGTAGTGAGGCAGACAAGACCTCGAGTGGATTGTACAAGTCACCTCTATTTTTCTTGTCATCTGCGGACTGCCCTGTCATCTTGCCTTGAATTAGACTCGCGAGCTGCAGAGGTTAATAACGGGTGGTGTAAATTGTCTTGTTTCATTTCACACGGTTGATATTCACATACTCTGTGTGTAATTGAAGCAATGGAATCGAGTTAAATTATGACCCCAAAGTGCTACCGTCAAGCATGGTACAACACTGCTTCTGTTTTGAGAGTTCAGCTGTATTGTACTGTAGGTATTTTTGGCCAGCATATTATTGTTCCACTATGCGTAATATGTACCTTCTTTTTGGGGTAGTTTTGCACATATTTAGAGTTGGGAAATATATTGCTATTTAGATTGTAAATATTGTTTGAAGATATGCAAAATGTTAATAATAGCCTATAGCTTAATGGTAAAATAATTCTAGTAGTGTTTTAAACTTTCAAAAAATATTGTAAATCGTTTGTAATTCATTTTACAGGCATGTCTTGTTTGTCTGATAATTAACTAATACGTTTGAAGACACGTTTAAACACATTTCAGCTGGATTAACATAGTCTGCTCTGAATGCTGTTATTGGGACACTGAGATATTCATTTTAATCAGAATTGCCCACTTCTACACTATTATATGTACAAATATTACAAATACAATATGTGTACTTCACAATGGAGGACCACAATGTTTGGAAGGAATTGTTTTGGAAGAAGGTGAACCGTTGTTTATAACACCATGTCAAAATGCTCATTATTCGCAGGGAGTGGCTGAATATTGGAGGAACTGTGGTTTCCAGGAGGCACATCATTATCAGGTGTTCTGGGACTGTCCTGTTGCACAAAAATACTGGTCAGAAATAAACAAAGCATTGCAGACTCTTTTTGACACCGCCATCCCACTCAATTTCTGAACTATGTATTTGGGCCTCAAAACCCCTGCCATGGACAATAAAAATTGATATATTTGGAATATACTGCCCCAACAATTAAAGGCTGGACCGACACTATGAAGGGACAGAGCGAAAAATGAAAAAAATAATCATATATGGACAAATTTGACAGAAAATTGATTAAATGGGACTTATTTTGGACCTTTCCCTTTCTTTTCCATTGGATGCTTTACTCTCCTAAATTCATATTAAAAATGTTAACCCATTAGTCTTTTTTTAAAATAATGCATTTGATTTTGAAAAATTATATATTTATTTGAATGTGCATGAGCAGTGTAACTACCACAACCATCTATGCCAGTTAGCCCACACGTGGGCCTAACATTTACTATGGGGATATGTTTGAACCATATTCCAACAGTAAAACAAGAGAAAGATACATAAAGTGAAGTAACAAAAAACAAATAAACCTCCATAAATAGTCCATACAACATTACCAAAAAAATCTTGTTTTCAAAACTAGCAGAAGAGCAAAGCGGTTGAAGCATATCAGAGACAATCTCTTCCACTGAAAGCTGAAGACTCACAACTGTATCTTGACGGATGATCTGAGTAAGCTGTAAAACATATTCCACACGAATGCTTCCCATGACATTTTCCTGTGTTTAATGGTATTTAAGAATAGGTTCAGATGGCTGGAGCCTTATGTTGGGTCTACAGCCCCTTGAATAATAGACCTAATGTTTACGGGTTTGCATGATCTTATTATTGACCTTTACTTGCAGGTGGAGAATATCTTAGATGTTTGTAACCTCTGCTGTCCTACATTTTAATGTAACTGGCAAGAATTTAAGCTACAATGGGTTTGGCTCCATCTAGTGGGAAAATGACATAATGCAGCTACAAAAAGAAAGTTATCTCTTCACAGAAACTACATATTTTACATTTAATGAACACAGTACAGTACAAGTTATTTCTTTGCTAAATGACTTCCTGCTCATTCATCTTCACAACAGCTTTATTACAACACAAGTTTTCACAGTGTAAGTTACAGTACATCATCATAATAATATCACACGGCATTGTGCGTTCACCATCTGTGTGCTTGGCCCTGACACAGACCTGGTGCAGTACCAGACACGGGCGGGCTCTGTCGTGGGCTGTTGACTGATTCATAGTGAAACATATTTTCACTGCAGCTGTGATGAGCCGTGGTGGACGAGGTGACACAGACTAGTAACAAACATAATCAGACATCAGAAGTACCATATAAGTGGAGATGTAGAGAAAATGTTAGGGCAATATTAAGATTTGGAATAAATATATAATCTTAAATTAAATTAACAAAGTTAGATAAGAACGTCGAGCTTTATACCATTTAGGATTTAGATTTACCCCTGACATTCAACCATGGTTCTTTATACATCAGTCCTTTTCTTGAAAACTTCAAATTTGAACTGTATTCCATTTTCTTCTTGAATTTCAGACGGGATACCAGGGAACCTTGTTTTGAAAGTATGATAATATATATGTAGTTATTACAGTTTTAAAGTAGAAAAGTAATCATAAAACAGTGTGGTTGATTCTTACTTGTCTTGGAGTTGAAATTTGTTTTTGTCAAACTCTGGGAAGAAAACATCACAGTCGAACGTGGCCATGACATTAGTCAGGTAGATGAGGTCACACCAGGGGTGCATCAAACCCGCCTGAGAAGACAACGGAGTGCTTTTGTATGCGCTCAATCCACAGTAATATACAGCACTTCTATATATCTATCTATGTATCTATATATGTTCTGCTTTGTCAGAACGTTCGTCTTTCCTCTAGAAACTAGATTTAAAGTCAGCTGAGGATGGCTGCTGCTCTTATGACCTGATAAGGTCAAAGAAAGATTATACTCAATTATTCTCCATTGTTTGAAGCCTCTACTTTCTTTCGGCTGAATATAGACCATGTCTAATTCATCTGCTCTTTAATACAGATAAGGATTACTGGAAGGTAATTCATCATCATCAGCATCATTTGCCAAAATAAGTTAAATTGGTTGTTCTACAATTCTAGAATCTGCCGTTGACACACCCATAGATGTGTAGCATTTTTTTTTCTGTATTTTCATATTAGAATAATAATAATTGAAAACTATGATCAGCATTATTTTTTTATCCAACACAAAAACATCAAGTGGAATTTAGCCCTTGAGCTACAACCTGGTCCTATGCCCCTCTCCTGTTCAGGTTAATGTACTGTGTACATTGTCCCTGTCTCAAAGATGAGGCTCATGTTGAAATCACGTGATTATTTGTATATAATACTGGCCGTGGCTACAGAGCCGCGGCGCGGTCAAATAGCCCAGTGGTTTCAGGAGCCGCGGCACGGCCATTTAGCCTCATGGCTAACCCTAACCCTAACACTGACCCTAACCTTTACCCTAACCTTTACCCTAACCTTAACCCTAACCCTGACCCTGACCCTGACCCTAACCTTAACCCTAACCCTAACACTGACCCTAACCTTAACTCTAACCCTAACCTTAACCCTGACTCTGACCCTAACCCTAACACTGACCCTAACCTTAACTCTAACCCTAACCTTAACTCTAACCCTGACCCTGACCCTAACCCTAACACTGACCCTAACCTTAACCCTAACCCTAACACTGACCCTAACACTGACCCTAACACTGACCCTAACCTTAACCTTAACCTTAACCCTAACCCTAAACCTTTCAGGAGCTGCGGCTCTGTAGACACTCCCTATAATATTATAGAATGAACTGACATGATTGTACTCAGAACTTGTTATTTCTTTTGTCAGTTGACGTGTCATTGTAAATGACTCATCACTGATTCCCAACAGGTTCGACATGTATGTGTGATACTGGATCCTATTGATGAGTGCACATGGAACATACTTTTATTTGGTTCTATTTCATTTCATAAACACATTAAGAAGTTTTCTTTGCCTGTCCAAGATCTTCTCAATTTGTTTTCTGCTTTTGACAGTATCTTCAATCAAACAGTCAGGAGCAGTGGATAAGTGCAGTGTCTTGGCCCCTTGCCCAGACCCTGGTCAGGACCTTACTGTAGGATAAGCCCACTGTGCATCCGTCTCACTGTCAATATGTATGAATATGTCTGTGTTTTTCCAATGTATATTAAATAAAATGTGTCTTTCCCTCTGCCCCAGGTCACCCTTGGTCTCAATGTCAAAGTGTTTTTACCGGGTTAAATAAAGGTTAATAAATAAATAAAGATGGTTCCAAACAATGAGGTTACACAAATTGTATATAGATGTGTGCCAAATCAACAGTATCAACAGATACTGTGATAGACCTTCTACAGAAGGAGAAACCTAGAGTTTGTACCTCATAAACCCGAGTGCCTCCAACATCCCAGATGGTCTCTACGATGTCACTGAGCGGTGGCTGTGAGGCCAAGAGCACCGCGCTCTCAAAGTCCTTACACAGAAAGTGGGCATGCTTTGGAACTGTTCTGTACAGGTACAGAACATATGAAATCAGTTATTTAATTAAGATAACAGCAGAGCAAATGTCAAACATGGCACTGTTACTTACTCCAGTGTGTTACTCAAAACCACATGGAGAGTATTGGCCAGAGGGAATATTTCCTCTGGGTTGGAATACCAACATAGTTTCCCCCAAATCAACATGTTAATTTTTCCTGCAAGAGATGAATGAAGAAACATTTTTACAGAAATCTAACATTTCTTTACTTCAACCTTCAAAATTCTGGTGGCCGACCTGGTTTAGCCACAGCAGTGACGTTGTTGAGGAAGTACTGGAATTCAGACCTGCAAACAGACCAGGTTCACATTAAAGGGAATTGCTCATTTCTACTTCTATTAAACAACCTGTTCTGTTGATTATACTATTAGACAATACTCTTTATGTATCTCTTTTCCTGCCTTTGATGTCCTACATTTACACGGTCAGAGAAAACTAGAGTAGTCAGACAACCTAATAATTAGATCTGATTTTGGCTTGAGAAATCTGTGCATCAAAAACACTTGGCGACATGTGTCAGTTAATTAGTGGATATTTAGAATAACTTATAATTTGAAGACAAAGTACAATGAATTTTAACACTTTTCCGCTTTCATTTTTGTCTTTGTCACATTAGTTTACATATTTATTTATTTTTTTAACATCTTCCATCCACACCTTTTCAAACACACTGTTTTCTTTTATTCTTCTCTTATATTCTGCATCGTTTTAGATTGCTGTTTCACAACTGTTATTTTATTATGTGTTCTGTCATGTCTGAAATAAAGGTAATTGATAAATCAATGTTTAGTAATGTTTTTCAACCTCACATACTAGTTGAAAATGAACACTACCAACACAAACAGTGGCAAATCAGAAATGTAGCAAACTGATTATTATCTGTTTTGGGGTGGAATTTGACATTTTATCAAGGCAATACTTAGAGTCACACTGTTTGAAACATTTTACTATCTATTTATCCATCTATCCATCTATCCATCTATCCATCTATCCATCTATCCATCCATCTATCTATCTATCTATCTATCTAGTACAAGGGTGGGCAATTATTTTCCTCCGAGGGCCATATTCGAATCCAGGCAAGTAGCGGAGGGCCGGCCCGCGATCATTGGTGTTCATTTTTTTTTTTTTTTTAAATATATAGGCTATTGAACCTATGATTTAATTCATTACACGTCATCTCTATTAAGGATACAAGGGCAGACAAATGCCTAAGGGCATTATTACTTGCCATGTTTGGCGGGCCGGATTATTAAGACGAACGGGCCATATGTGGCCCGCGGGCCGTAGTTTTCCCACCCCTGAAGATATGTTACATAGTTTGTAATTGTGCTTCCAGGTTCATAAGTTTATCATTATTCACAACTTCACCTCGGAATTCTCACCAATTCCTTGGCAAAGTTTCTAAACAAGAGCTCTATTGTCTCACACACACACACACACACACACACACACACACACCAGCCGTCAGTCACGTGTCTCTCTGACTCACGGTAGACGCCAGGGGAGACTCCCGTCCTTCCCGATGCCCAGACCTTGACACGCAGCTGCGATCAGACGCAGTGGTTTCCTCTGCGCTCTTCCCGTCTCCATCTTCAGAGCAGGTCGATGTCAGCCACAGGATTTGCCTCCGCGTCCGCCGCAGACTCGGTTTTTAAAACTTTGGGCTCAACTGACCCCGCCCACGAAACAACAGCGGTCATTGATTGGTCACGCGTAAAACGCCACATTTCAGGAACGCGCGAACGTGTCTGGATCTATAATATAATAGATCTATGCGCGGTCTGCTGACAAGGCCTCTCGAGGACAGCGATTTTACGCATTTTAGTTTCACTTTATTTTTACACTGGTTGTGAAAGCGCAGTAGATCTCTTTGGTTTAATAATTGCTGAGAAAACATTGGGTTTTACAACATTATGCACAACTTTTAGGCAAATTCATAGGCTTGCTGGGAAACTCTTAAAGCAACCTGGACCAAAGTTACACATTAACCTTTTCTGGTGGTGTTCAGGTTAGTCCCGTAAAATCCTCCACAGTGTCATGGATCATGTCAAATTTAAAACACAGCATGAGTTTTGATCTCACGTGTTCAGTTCAATGGCTTGAACTAAAGGGTTTGAATCAAGGGTCCCGATTGTTAAACGGCCAGAAAATCAACATAGTCTAAATTTTTTTTATACTTTAAAAACTCAAAACTGTATGAATATGTAAACGTTATATGATGCTTAATGTTTGTATTACAGAACAACATGCCGTATACCAGAAACATTCAAATAAAATAGTGAATAGTTTTTTTGGACAGCAGTGTTTTTCACCCCCTTCCTGCTGGACCCCCTGCAGTTCACCAACAGGTCTGTAGATGCAATTAACCTGGCCCTCCACTTCATCTTGCAGCATCTGGACTCACCAGAAACCTACGCCAGTATTCAGTTTGTGGACTTCAGCTCTGCATTCAACACCATCCTCCCTGCTCTGCTCCAGGAGAAGCTATCCCAGCTCAGCGTGCCTGACTCCACCTGCAGGTGATCACTGACTTCCTGTCAGATCGGAGGCAGTGTGTGCAGCTGGGGAAGAATGTCTCAGACTCTCAGACTATCAGCACAGGAGCTCCACTTGGCTGTGTGCTTTCCCTTCTGTTCTTCTCCCTGTACTCAAACTGCTGCGCCTTCAGCCATGACTCCATAAAAATAATGCGTTAAGTACTTCTCCAGGACTCTGGGACGAGTAGGTTTGATCACAGATGACCCTTCTCACCCTGGTCATGGTTTATTTGAGCTACTCCCCTCAGGCAGGAGGCTACAGTCCATCCGGACCAAAACCTCCCGCCATGAGAACAGCTTATTTTCCCATTGGACTTATGATCCCCCTATTCTAACCCTAACCCCATAGTCTATTTTCCTTTTGTCATTACATTTTAAATGTGATGCATGCCTTAACGTTGCTAGTATTGAAACTAGTATTGGTCTCTTTCAGACTAGTATTGTTAAGACCAGAAGTCCAAATGTTATGTTTGGAGTTTGGAGGGTTGTCACAACTTTCAAAGTTCTCAATGTTTCAAAGTTTTCAAGATTTACAAAGTTTCAGTTATTTTACTGTTTTCAAAGTTTAAACCATAAAGTTGTCTCAGTCAAAAGCAGCACCCTCACTCAGCCCCTCTCTTTTCTCCCATTGGTGAGTGCGAGTATCAAGGCAACGCAGTGTGAAAGAGCGCGAGGTTTAGCTCTCAGACAAAGTCCTTACCAGGGTCCAGGTCTGGACCAGGTCTTAACATAGTCCAGACCTAGGATAAAATATAGACCTAGTCTGAACCAGGTCCAAACAGAGTCCAGACCAGTTAGTCCAGAACCAGGTCTGAACCAGGTCCAGACAAGGTCCAAACAGAGTCCAGACCAGTTAGTCCAGAACCAGGTCTGAACCAACCAGGTCCAGACAAGGTCCAGAGTCCAGACCAGTTAGTCCAGAACCAGGTCTGAACCAACCAGGTCCAGACAAGGTCCAGAGTCCAGACCAGTTAGTCCAGAACCAGGTCTGAACCAGGTCCAGACAATGTCCAAACAGAGTCCTGACCAGTTAGTCCAGAACCAGGTCTGAACCAACCAGGTCCAGACAAGGTCCAGAGTCCAGACCAGTTAGTCCAGAACCAGGTCTGAACCAGGTCCAGACAATGTCCAAACAGAGTCCTGACCAGTTAGTCCAGAACCAGGTCTGAACCAACCAGGTCCAGACAAGGTCCAGAGTCCAGACCAGTTAGTCCAGAACCAGGTCTGAACCAGGTCCAGACAATGTCCAAACAGAGTCCTGACCAGGGACTGAGTACAAACCAGGTCCAAACAGAGTCCAGATCAATTTAAAAGCCCAGGCCAGATCTGAACCAGGTTTACTGCAAACTATTGCAGTAATACAGTAGAAGTACATAGACTACTACCATCACAATAAAATCACTGTAAAACAACAAATTTGGATTTTACACAATAAAACCACTTTCAAACAATGTTTTTCTGTTTTTATTTTATTTTACCTATTATTTTGTAGACTTTGCACAAAATATGTTTCCAAACATTACACAGTCACTGGCTTCTGCCATTGCAAAGTTTCTATTTATTGTTGTATGTTGCACCTTTATGTCTAAGCAAGTTCCTATTTTTTTTTACTTTTGTTCATTGACCATGGTAATAAAAGCTTTTCTGATTCTAATAGTGCCGTACTCTTTCCATTTCTGAATAATGGATTGATGATCTATGTTTCACTCTGAATTGAGTTCTAGATTTTGTGAATTCAACAAAAATCTCGATAATTCATCTTGCTGGCAAGGTTAGGATTGAACAATGCTCCGTGAGACGTTCAAAGGTTGAGAAATATTTTTATAACCTAACCCTGCTTTATCCCTGACCTGTCTGGTGTGTTCCTTGGACTTCCTGATGCTGTTATACTCTTAACAAACTTCTGTGGCCACAGAACAGATGTATTTCTACTGATATTAGATTACACACATGGGCTTTATTGAATCATTAGGTCAGCATCAATCTATCAGCAATCATCAGGAAACGTCTGACAGCAATTGGTTGCACTGAGGGAAAAGTGGCTGAATACTTTTGCTGCACTTTTAAATTTTATATAAAAAATATGGAAATCATGTATTTTTTTCCACAGAAATGTCAGCCGCTTTGTGATGCTTTCACAAAAAAATGGCTAATACAATTTATTTCCAAAATGTAGAAATGCAAACCACTGTATGTGCATATCATATTTATTAGTCATTTATTGCCATTCAAGCACATCAATCATGGTCCTTTTTGTAAAAAAAAATAATTTAAAACCACAAGACAAAATGGCGCTGTTGAAAATATTTACAGGTGTCCCATGACAAAATGTACAAAAGTTTTTAAATGAAACAAATATTTACAAAAAGGTACATTATTATTATTATCCTCAACATTGTCACCTCTCAATAGGCCCACATTACACAACTCGTGACGACTGTGCGATTCCTGTTCATGCCTTTGTCTATAGGCAGCAAGTAAATTGTAAGTACATTGCTGTGACATTGTCTATTCCATGGCTGTGATGTGTTAGAAGTGCAAACCATATTTTATATATGAAGTCTGTGCTTGTTTTACAGAATATAATAAGGATTTCAATGACACAGCGGTTGGGTAAGTAGTAGATGAAAGTTCATGGTCTATCTTAGATGAACATGTAGGTAAATGTATATACTATTTTGAGTTAATACAATATGGCAAATATCCAATGTAGCCACTCTCACTTCTGGAGTCACATATAATAGTCAATAGTGATTATACAAAATAAATACTTTTTTGGAATGGAATCACACATATGCAATTTTGTGATCAGTATTACCGATAGATTTAAAGATTTACTGGACAGATATGTTATGCTTGTCCTGTGTGACCTGGGACTGGTTTATTATCAATTATTCAATGAAATACACTTACTTTTAGGAACCATTACATTTCTGTGCAAGTTTGATTACACATGTGTGTGAACATATTGTATATGTTTCTTTTAGATCAGTCAGAGCTTCTCTCTCTTATTGCTAACTCAGATTGCATGTGGAGAAACTGCAGTGCAGAGGCCGCAACAATTAGAAATAATTAAAAGTAATGAGCGTAGATAAGAGCGCTGTGGTGCTCCGGATTAAAAGTCGGAAGTCTTTCTTCACCAGTTCAACAGTTGTGTTTGCTCCGCAGGCCGTCTGAGAGGCGCTAGCTGTAACGGTCGGTAAATGATTTGGACTGGACCTCTTTGTTATTGCTCAAGTAATGAATGGCTTTGCATTCAAAGTCCTTGTGATAGTTCTTTGTTCTAAAGATGCAGTTTGCTTTGCCTCCAGGACTTGGCGCTTCCTTCATACTGGGAGTCTTCATGGCGTCGTTTCTGTGTTGATTGTGTTCTTTCTGCATTGCGACACATAAATATTTTCACTTACAAATTGGCAAAAGCTTTTATTAAACTATACTTAAATGTCTATATTTTTGGCCGATATCTCATTAACATTGGTTGCAGATACACTACCTGTCCTGGCTGGTCCCCCCTGCGCTGAAGTATCAGAACCCGCTGGGACTTGACTACTTCCGGTCGTGAAATTGTTGAAATTTACAGGAACTGTTGCCAACAGGCCTGTAAAATAATCCAAACAGAATAGAGCATACCTCAATAATACAGATTGTAGGAATGGGACTGAGAACCATGATAAAGATTTGATAATGGGCATACCCAGTCCTCTGTAGCAAGAAAGCTGCTGATAAATTTGCTTCATTCGCTCTATGTTGATGCGGCTGGCTTCTGCATGGTTCACCATCGGTTTTGGATAATGGAGTCCAATAATACACTTGGCGGCCTTTTGTACATCTTCTGGAGCGTTCCAAGGATCATAGATGTACTTGGCGGGATAAGCTTGCAGAATGGGCAAGTAGCGCCTGCAAAAGCAAAAAAAAAGGTAAAAACAGGCAATACATTAGCTATGTCAGTAAATAAAGATTGCTGAGGACTAACCTTATGTAGTCTCCATTGGGATCTGTGCGACGGCCAAATCCTACAGGACAATAGCAGTGAAAGAACTGCTGGAAAAAAGAGCTGCACGAAAGCCACATCCAGCTGCCAGCGTTGACACTCCAGTCTGCATCGAGGAGCAACTCTTCGAAAACCTGGTCAATACGCACAGGCGGACACAGTTAATGGACTTTTGTATATCACGAGACTAAAACACTGTTGCGATATGTAAAATGCTCCATATTACCTTCAGGCCCTCTTCCCAGCGGATCCAAAGGTCTCCCCTGGTCAAGAAGCAGGCCACAGCGTGCCGAGCCAAGTGGTGGATCCAGCCCTCCTGCCTTAGCTGGGTCATAATGGCGTCAATCCAGGGGAAACCTGTCCTTCCCTCGGCCCACTTGGCTAAAGCCTCTGGATTTCTGTCCCATGGTATTTGGACACACACAGGGTTGCCATCCATCTTGTCAAAGCAAGGATTGTTGGTTGCAGTTGTGTAGAAAAACTCCCTCCATAATAACTGGCCGTATAACGAAAGTGGCGGCGAGCTATTCTTTTTGACCTATGACATCACACAATTACATTATAATATTACATCACATCATGAAAAAAAATGTCAAAAATATCTCACTGTCAAGTATTACCTTTTTATAAAGGTCTGTGAGTTTGAAGTAAAAGAGGCGACAGGACAGACAACCAAAGCGCAGGTAAGGGCTGAGACCCGTGGGACTGGCCAGTAAAGAGTTTGCGTTCATACGTGGACGCTCAAAGTTTGCTACCCAGGCCTACAGATGAAAAGAATATTAGAACAACAACGGGTTTTGAATCGCTCACAACAGAACACTGCGTACCTTTCTCTCCAAATGCCGCTCCAGCCGCATGAGTGCTTCCGTCTCTCCACCCGGCCACACTGCTCTCGCCAGCCCCTCGGTCTCAAAGCCTGAAAACGCACAAACACACAAACGTTCTCATTTTATGCACACAATAGGACCTTAGTTTTGTTAATGAGGCAATTCATTTTGATCAAGTTTACCAAGTTCCTCGAGCGTTGGCACCCCGTACTTGTCGTCGTGGTCGTCGCCGATGGGTCTGACACAGGTTCTGATCACCTCGGCAGTGATCGTCTCTGCTGGCAGCTCCACAGCCTCCATGTGGTTGATGAGGGCCTGGAAGCGCTTGTAAGTTAGCGGGGGCTGACCACCATTCAGCTCTATGATCCTAAAAATGAAGGGAAATTTTACTTAATGAAAACATCTATTGTAAAGGTCAATTTGACACATTTATGTTGTATGGTAAGGTTTTGCTTTTATTTTGGTAACTTCCTGTGTAACCGGAAGTGGTTTGTGAAACGGAAGTCTACTTGACACTCAGAAAAGACGCAGTAAAGTAAATTGACAAGTAAATTGAACAACGAAAAACAGACAAACACGGACAAAACACGGACAAACTCAAGGATCTAGCTACAGTCGACAGGGGAACAAGGTCTGTAGTTAAAACGACTGTATTATTGAGAGATTTGAAATGTTTAATTGACGAATATGTTGGGAAATATTGTACTAATGTAATGAGCTAGAAATACGGTGATTTACGGCCAAAATGTAATTGTTTTTTTTATTTTGTTCTGTCTAGCTCTTACGTTGGTTGAATGACAAAGAAAAGGAACCATTAAAAGACATTCAACCATCAGTTCTGGCCTTCTCAATTCAACTGGACGCTACACATCTATTGTAAAAAGGTTATAACTGTAATAACTACAGCGAAAAAAGCAAATGAATATCAGTAAAAAGGTACTCACTTGTCCAAATTGTAGAGTGTGTGAGAGATCCGCACCATGAGCTCCACTCCTGCCTCACTGGCAAGCTTCTGGATGGCAGCATCACGTTCTTTGCCAAATGGTTCGGAGTCATATTCGTATGACAAACGATTGATCTGCCATTCCTGTGATATATGGGTTTAATAACGAAGACACAATTAGCAGAGCCAGAGGAAATTGCGTATGACTTTAGCAGCAATCTAAAAAGCAAACGTGACAAAATGTGCGCTGGTCAGACCTTGAACAGGCGAGGGAAGACGTCTGTCGGTTGACCTCTGATGACAAACAAGCGGGAGTTGAGTTTACGGAGACTGGCATCCAAATCCTCTAAGCACTGGAGAAGAAACCTGGAGGCGAGACAAAACGTGATTAGAGTAGTTCTCTTGTTTCCGAAATATGACATACATTCAAACAAAGGACACTATTTACACATTAAGGAGATGAAATAAATGAAAATAATGGCGATCACATGAATGTAAGGCAAGGCAAGGCAAGGCAAGTTTATTTGTAGAGCACATTTCATACACAAGGCAATTCAAAGTGCTTCACAGCAGGAAAAATGCATTCAAATCACAAAGAAATTACAGAAACAGAAATACAATAAAATTAACTAAATTAAAAATTATCAATCCAACTGATTTTCTAAACTAATAAAATCACAAACAAAAGAGAAGAGTGCAAAGAAAAAATCCTTTCAGTCATATGCGCAGCTAAACAAAACTGTTTTTAGCTTAGATTTGAACATTGTCAGAGTAGAAGCCTGTCTCACATCTTCAGGAAGACTGTTCCAGATTTTAGCTGCATAAAACTGAAACGCAGATTCCCCATGTTTTGTCCTGACTCTGGGCACCAGCAAGAGGCCGGTCCCTGAGGTCCTCAGAGTCCGAGATGGTTCATATGGCATTAACATATCCAAGATGTACTTTGGTGCTAGGCCATGGAGAGACTTGTACACAAGCAGAGCTGCTTTAAAGTCTATTCTCTGAGCCACAGGGAGCCAGTGCAGAGACCTGAGAACAGGACTAATGTGATCATACTTCCTGGTTCTAGTCAGGACCCGAGCAGCAGCGTTCTGGATGTACTGCAGCTGTTTTACAACTCGTTTGGAGAGACCAGTGAGCAGGCCGTTACAGTAGTCTAATCTACTGGAGACAAACGCATGGATAAGTCTCTCTAAATCTGGTTTTGACACTATATTTTTGATTTTGGCAATGTTTTTTAGATGGTAAAAAGCTGCTGATGTTATTGATTTGACCTGGCTATTAAAGTTCAAGTCTGAGTCCATTATTACCCCCAGATTTCTAATTTGGTTTGTAGGTTTTAGAGCGAGACTCTGGAGGTGACCGCTAACACTTTCTCTTTGTTTCTGTGGGCCAAAAACGATTATTTCAGTCTTGCATCCACAAACTGATCTGTTGGATGCAGTGACAGAGTGAATCTACTGGTCCATAGTCACCTGCCGATAGTGAAACATAGATCTGAGTGTCGTCTGCATAATTGTGATAGGACACATTTTCACTGCGTATCAACTGACCCAACGGCAGCATGTAGAGGTTGAACAGAAGGGGACCCAGGACTGACCCTTGGGGCACTCCACAGGTCAGGGTCATGTGGTCTGAGACACAGCTACCAATTTCAACAAAGTACTTCCTGTCTTCCAGATAGGACCTTAACCAGTTTAGGGCAGTGCCAGTGATGCCCACCCAGTCCTCTAGTCTCTGTAAGAGGATCCCATGATCGACAGTGTCAAAAGCAGCACTCAGATCTAACAGAATTAAGACTGAGGCTTTGCCCGTGTCAGTGTTCAGGCGGATGTCATTTGTCACCTTGACAAGAGCAGTCTCAGTGCTGTGATGAGGTCTAAAACCTGACTGAAAAACATCAAATGAGTTGTTTATTAAGAGGAAATCTGTGAGCTGTTGGTAAACAACCTTTTCAAGGACTTTGCCCAAAAATGGCAGATTAGAGATGGGCCGGTAATGACTCAGTACTGCGGCATCAAGACTTTTCTTCTTTAGGAGAGGCTTTATGACCGCAGTTTTCAAAGACATTGGGAATGTTCCAGATTGAAGCGACATGTTAAATATGTGAGTGAGTGGTGTTCAGCACAGACTTTAGAAATTTGGTGGGTAACACATCAAGGCAGCATGTAGATGAACTCAGACTGGTGATGATCTCATGGACAGTTTTGTCAGTTACTGGTGCAAAGTGAGTTAGCTCTAAGTGTCTTGGTGGTTTTAGGGTAATTTTTTGCATTGTGGGATTTATAGCATTTTTAATGCCCTGAACTTTGTCATTAAAGAATAATGCAAACTCATTACACTTGGATGTGGAAATGAGTTCTAACGGCAGCTGAGCTGGAGGGTTTGTTAATCTGTTTACTGTGGCAAACAGGACACGCGAGTTGTTACTGCAGCTTCCAATTATTTCAGAAAAATATCTTTCCCTAGTTCTACATAAGATTAGGTTGTACATGTTCAGCTTTTCTTTGTAAATCTCTTTTTGAACCTGGAGCTTTGACTTGCGCCATTTCCGTTCGGCCCTGCGGCACTCCCTTTTCTGTGCCCTGACCGAATCATCATTTCTCCACGGCGCCTTCTGCTTATTTTTAACCATTTTAGCCTTTATAGGGGCGATGGTGTCCAGAACATTCAAAACACTAGATGTAACAGAGTTCAACAAATCATTTACATTAGAACATGAGACATTTTCAAAGTTTATCATTTCCATAAACAGTGCACCTGTGCCATCACTTATGTGTCTCCGCTGAACAACTGCAGGACCAACCGGAGGTTTGGGAGAAACAGACAGGTCAAAGAAGACACAGAAATGATCAGACAGAGCAACATCGATCACATTAACATTTGAAATATTTACCCCCTTTGTAATTATGAGATCTAGAGTGTGTCCTTTGCTGTGGGTGGGGCCTCTCACATGCTGAGTAAGACTGAAGGTTTCAAGGACAGCATCAAGCTCTGTATGTAGACTGATAAGACTGATGTGTAAATGCATTGCTTTGTTAAGGAGGGTTTGATCTTTGTTTGGGTCAAAACTGTGAAATCTGTGCTGTGAGGAAAGTCCCAACGCACTGATCCGTTATCTCCAACCACTGTTCAAGGATGAGTGAACGCCGGAGTGAAAGAGTGTGTGAATGTGGTCCTCAGAGAAAAGACTACATGATCGTAAAAGTAACAGAAATGTCATGTTCAGGGGAATTTGAGTCATTAAGATGCAAAAATGTAAAATATGGAGTGAAATATCTAGGATAAGGAACAGGTAAAATGCGAAATACAGGAACAAAGAAATGTAGAGAGAAGGTTTAAGATAGACAATGTATTTTTACAGTATTTTTGTTAAACTTCAAAAACATAAACTAGTGGGTAGCCTGCTACAATGGGATGGGACGAATATGCCTCACAGTCCTGAAATATTCTAAATTATAATTAAAGCCATGGTTTCCACGCATTTTTTGAAATGATCAACCAAGAAATGTCCAGGATATTTTAGACAATGTAAACTCTGTGGAGTCCAGAAAATACATGACTCGCTTATTCCAATGTTTTATCAATTAAGATCCACAACAAATACAACTCTCACTGATATTTCTCAAACTCAATAAAACATTAGCCTAAAACATTAAAAGATATTTTTATCTTTACTTTTCTCCTTCTTCCTGTACTTTCACAATAATTATTATTGCATTTGTATCAAGACAAAACAAATATTTTCATCTTTATTAAATGTATATATTTTGCATTAAAACTGAAGTATTTGTTTTTTACGATCTTCTACACACAAAACAGGTGTAATTTCTGTATTTTGAAGGTTTTTTGATACATTCAGTTGATCTGATTGATAAAAACAAATAATATGTGTATTTAGGATGTAAATAATTGTTTAAAAGACCAGGATTTGGCTGAGAGGACACCAAAAAGTATGTCTCTGATTATTATAACTTTCTGGACTCCAAACATCCATTTACATTCAGAGCAGCAAAGCTCTGGGTAGTTAAATCATTTTCTAAATATCTTTTTGTCCAGGACATTTGGCATTTTTTACAAAGTATTTACAAAGTTGGCACATTATTTTCCAGGTGTCCCAGTAATGTGTGAAACAGACTGTATTACAGGTTCTATATGGTCCATGGTGGGACCCTTAGGTGCGGCTTTCCACGCCCCCTGAACTCCATGTAAACACAGTTTCATTTCTAACAGCTGACTGAGCTACACCTCTGTGGTCAGTCTTACCTCCACCTGTTGATGCCCACGTTGGAGGAGCCTGCGAACCAGGGGTCCAGGATGTAGATGCAGCGGAGGCTGTCAGACCCCCGGATGGAGTCCCTCAAAGCCGCGTTGTCGTGCAGTCTCAGGCCTTTCCTGAACCAGTGGATGGTGTTGACCACCATCTTTGTGCTTTTCTTGTGTAGAATAAGGTCGTGAGGAGGTAAAAGATCCAGCAAAGATGCTCCAATGATGCAAATAACCCTAAACTAAAGGGTCCACTTATGTCCAAAATAGGATTCAAGATGAGAAGGCGCTGCGTAAACCTTGCTCCATTAATCCATCACCCAAATAATGTCACATGAATAGTGGCATGTGTAATCAGAGGGTAAATTGCCTATATGAATGCCACAAACTATGCTTATATTTGTAATCAAATAAAGCCAGCAATAAGGAGAACATGCGTTTTAGCAGGGTCCAACGACGTTTTTAAGCCCGAGATACGGCCGGAATAGCAAGTTAAACTACAACACGCAGGTATTTAGTTACTTTCTCGTGCAACTCCAACTACGTTACAATACATCTAAACTCACGGTCCCCTGGAATAACAAGTTGAGGCGCTCGGGATGGTGAACACATCGGCCACACTCCGCGTCTCTTCTGCAACAACATCCACTCCCACTCCCACGCGCACGCAGAACGGACGCCGCTGATTGGTCGAGAGCAGCTGTTATGAAACCCTTTCTGTGTCACGTTTCCAGAGCGTGCTTTCCTCTCGCTGTTTACAGGTCAACTCAGCTGCTATAAAACAACGTCATGAGAAAATATTTGAACATTGAATTTCACTTTTTATCCAAGGGTTCATCATTCAGTCAGAAAACCCCTATAGCAGTGTTAAAATTACGTATTTAGTAGCAAAAAAAATTAGTTATGCTGGAGATTCAAAGTAACCCGGATGAGCACATGTAAGGCGGCGAGGCTTGAGGATGGGCGGGGTGCGTTTGATTTACTCAAAGAGCCACAGCGGTCTCTGTTTCAGGCCCTTTTTATCTATGTTTTCAACACCGCCAAAACGTGATGAACTGTGATGAATGAAAGCTGCGTAACATTACATAAATGAAACAAACATTTTGATAGGCTGAGCATAGAAAAGTATATATATATATATTTCCAAGATCTTGTTTTAAGAGGAGCCATTACCATTAGAGCACAATTTCCGAAAAAGTCTTCTAAATGTGTTGTATACCAGGGAAGCTGCATAAATACCACATACTGTGGCACACTTATTTATTTATTTAGTTAGTTAGTTAGATATTGTGAAGTCAACTAAATTGGGCGATCAGGAAAAACAGGCCAAGGTATCATCAGGTATCATTAGGCGGGTTCGGGTTAAGAGAAGATAGATAGTGGTCTTCTCCGGTGAGGTTCACTGCTAGTGAGGCACGACTCTTTCAGAGTCAGATTTACAAACGCAAATGAACATATTTTGACAGGCTCTGCAGTTTTGTGTCATCAAAATGTTGGGACATTTCACAAAATGTTGTGCAATCCACTAAAGTTTAAACCAAGGAAAGAGAGCTCACCAAAATGATCAAACCTGACTTTAATCTGATCACCGATGTTATCAAAAATGATAAAGAACCATTGCCTCCGTTCATCTCTGACTGACATAACTCAACAAACAAACTAGACTGAGCAATCTATAAGTTTAAAAAGTTTGAACACAAAAATAAATTTCAGGGCAAGCGGAAGTCGATCCCATGCTCACATGAACTCCAGGCCGAGCCGCTTATCACTAGACTAAGTGCAGTGTGATTGTAGCCAGCAATTTTAAACATATCAGTCCGTCTGAAGCAACCCGTTCAACTCCGGTGTAGGTCTTCCTTTAGTTATAACCTCTTGCTTTGATTGAAAATCCAGATTTGCAAAACGTTGTAACTTGGAAACGTAATCGTCCATATTGTCCAGATTCTACATACACAATAATAATGATAGAGCACCTGTCCACACAGGAGCCTAAAACATGTTTCAGAAATACATTTCATACATTATCTAGAATATGGAAGCACAGAGCACATCGTCAGGGTGTTTTATTTGTTACAAACAGAGGGAGAGAGTGACACATCATTTGCATTGCACCAGCTCAGTTTGTGAGGAGTGTGTGTGTGTGTGTGTGTGTGTGTGTGTGTGTGTGTGTGTGTGTGTGCTCCGAGAGGCAGAGCAGGAGCTGCCTCCTCCCTGTATCTGAACGGCATTTTGACAGGTGAGGCACTGCATCCCCTGCCTCCCCTGAATGCACGTCACTGGTCGCGCGTGGGTTCACGTATCATGTGACCGCTCTGATCAATCAGAACGAGAGTTGCTAGAGCGGAGCTGTAAGAGCAGAAGCTAATTTTAAAAAAAAAATGTTTTAAAGAAAACTGAAGGATTTTCAACAGAGAAAATGTTCATGATCTGAAAAAAGCTAAAAAGACCACAAAATCCGACCTTTTGTTAAAGCTGTAGGCAGCCTGTCAGCTGAATACGAGCAGTTTGTTTTTACACTGCGCGCTATGGGAAAATGCTTTCTGGATTGTGTGGGATTTCTTTGGCTGCAGTTCCCATGGACTGGCCACTGGGGCCATGGGGCCCACTCAAGACAGGTTTAAGTTAGGGATACCCTATCCAGTTATTTTGATAGATTCATGGATCAGACAAACAGATCTGTGTCGATCGATAATGCAGTTTCCGTTTTAATCCTATTGGTCTGCACTCTGCTCATGGGCGTTTTTTCTAAACTCTCAAGTTAGACACTTTTGTGTCTCTCAACCATGAACCAATGAACAAATTACAAACAAAACAGTTACCGTACAAATATACAATGTAAAAAAAATCACAATAAAACAAAAATGCACAGTAAAAAATTAAAAACAGGATATATGTCATCTTAATAAATGTACAGGACAATATTTTAGACATCTAAATTATCCAGAAGTCCAGTTTGGAAGCACTTTTGGATTTGGCCAAGGAGAGGAAAAAAATAGCATTTATGTATATCATGTTTTGCTAATCAAATAATATTATTAATACCATTTTCAATCAGTCATTGATAAAACTGCCAAACAAAATATAGTTAATGGATACATTTGTAAAATTAATGCCTTTAAATTGAATCCAGTGTTGAAGGTCAAGCCAAAAAACTTGAACACATTTGAAAAAAAATAAAAATCTCCTTTTCAAAATCTTTGAGTATATAATCCCTTTTAAGGGAGTTGGTGACACTATAATTCAGTAAACAACTTTGTGTATTTTTTGTTATTACATTTGTAATTTGATAACTCAACACCATCCACATAAATATTTCTCATTACAGGGGTCACCTTAGAAAGTTTAATATCTTGTTTAACCGGGTTAATAAGCGATTGTGGGAGAGTCTTCATCATTTGTTTATATTCTTTGGGTTCAGCAGGTCTGATATTTCGCACAGAATTCACCGCATCACAAATTGTTTCCTTCTTTATCCATGAAGTGGGCAATTGCCCAAATACCTTTAATACTCATTAAGAAAGATCGATTTCCTATTTATAAGTAAAAATCTATTATTCCATATTGGAGTATTACGTGGTGTGAAATTGTGTTTGAAGGTAAGTTTCCAATATTTTTGTAAATAATAACCATCGATTCAAAAAGGATTTACAAAGAGTTTTGTCTCTAGTCACAACTATGTCTAAATATTTCATCTCTTTTTTAACATTAATGTTGAATATTGATTGCAGCGGGCAATCCCTAAGTGCAAATAATCTACATTTGTTGACATTTAATTGTAACCCAGAGGCCATTAAGTAGTTTGTAATGCCAAAGTACAATGAAACAATCTGTTTCAGTTGTTTTGCTTGTCTGCTGATGATACATTTGCAGGTCAATAATTTGTTTGGACAGTGGTTCCAAAACACGTACAATGTTTGCAATGGCAAGACAAGTATGAACCGCATTATGAACAAGTTCATATCATTTTCTGTGTGAATGGGTGTATTAAGTATAAGCTCTGCGTATATAGTTATGAACATTGTTCTTACTAATATAAGAGAACCACAGTTTTACAGCATTTTACCTAAAAAACTCAATTTACACCCCTGTAAATGACCTCAAAGTAATTTGAACTGGGGATGCTACAACCCTAGCCCACTTTAAAATGGGCCACATTTTAAGCAAAAATTTGCCACTGTTTTTTCATTCATTTCATACAATATCTGTACAATAGCAGGACAATTTCTAGGGCTCAGGGAAAATACTTAATTTAAACATGTTTGTTATAAATCATCAATATTGCAATAGTTTGATTTTATCCTCCTGCAGCATTTTACCTGATCCCATTTTGGTGCACAAGAGCTCACGCCCTTTACAGAAAAATAAATGTACAGATTTCAAATGCACATTTAATGTCAACCAAATAAAACATCACAGACCCTTTGCTGCAGTAAAGTTCAGTGCTGAGAGATTTGGGATTGGACATGCACCAAGCCAGTGAGCAGGTTAGGTTCTGTTACAGTGGACTTTCAGTGTTGCTTTAGAGATGCTCCAAACAAGACTGAAAAGTGGATTTGAGCCGGGACAGTCTAGAGTTTGAAATACAACCGTTTACTTTATGTTTATTTAATTCAGCATCATATTAAATCACTGGCTCATTTTACCACTTCATGTGACTCAGTTTTGTTGATAAAGGTAAAATTGACCACAAAGTAAGACTTGAAATGGAAATAACTCTTACAAAATGATTTAATTGTAAATTATCTTTTTACTGAATAATGGAAGGAAACTCGTGGCTCATTAAGGACAAAACTGATGTGGAGGTTTATGAGGTGTAAATAAATGACCTCTAAAATTAGGATATCTTTCAGAAAAATGAAGCCATGATTTAAACGGGGTACTAAAGAGACCAACAACATAGGACTGTTGTAGGACTGTCTTGGTTGACACGTCTCTGCAACATCGCGTGGCGGTCGGGGACCGTGCCTCTGGACTGGCAGACCGGGGTGGTGGTCCCTCTGTTCAAGAAGGGGGACCGGAGGGTGTGTTCCAACTACAGAGGGATCACACTCCTCAGCCTCCCAGGTAAGGTCTACTCCAGGGTACTGGAGAGGAGAATCCGACCGATAGTCGAACCTCGGATTCAGGAGGAGCAGAGTGGTTTTCGTCCCGGTCGTGGAACACTGGACCAGCTCTATACCCTCCACCGGGTGCTCGAGGGTTCATGGGAGTTTGCCCAACCAGTCCACATGTGCTTTGTGGATCTGGAGAAGGCTTTCGACCGTGTCCCTCGGGGTGTCCTTTGGGGGGTGCTTCGGGAGTACGGGGTCCGGGGCCCTTTGCTCAGGGCTGTCCGGTCCCTGTATGACCGGAGCAGGAGCTGTGTTCGTATTGCCGGCAGTAAGTCAGACCTGTTCCCAGTGCATGTTGGACTCCGCCAGGGCTGCCCTTTGTCACCGGTTCTGTTCATTGTTTTTATGGACAGAATTTCTAGGCGCAGTCAGGGGTCGGAGGGTGTCCGGTTTGGGGACCACAGGATTCCATCTCTGCTGTTTGCAGACGATGCTGTCCTGATGGCTCTATCAAACCCGGACCTGCAACATGCACTGGGACGGTTTGCAGCCGAGTGTGAAGCGGCTGGGATGAGAATCAGCACCTCCAAATCCGAGGCCATGGTTCTCGACCGGAAAAAGGTGGCTTGCCCTCTTCAGGTGGCTGGGGAGTCCTTGCCCCAAGTGGTGGAGTTCAAGTATCTCGGGGTCTTGTTCACGAGTGAGGGAAGGATGGAGCGTGAGATCGACAGGCGGATTGGTGCAGCGGCTGCAGTGATGCAGTCGCTGCATCGGACCGTTGTGGTGAAGAGGGAGCTGAGCCGAAAGGCAAAGCTCTCTATTTACCGGTCGGTCTACGTTCCTACCCTCACCTATGGTCATGAGCTTTGGGTAGTGACCGAAAGAACAAGATCGCGGATACAAGCGGTCGAAATGAGTTTCCTCCGCCGTGTGGCTGGGCGCTCCCTTAGAGATAAGGTGAGGAGCTCGGCCACACGGGGGAAGCTCGGAGTAGAACCGCTGCTCCTCCACGTCGAGAGGAGCCAGCTGAGGTGGCTCGGGCATCTGTTTCGGATGCCTCCTGGGCGCCTCCCTCGGGAGGTGTTTCAGGCATGTCCCACGGGAAGAGGCCCCGGGGAAGACCCAGGACACGCTGGAGAGACTGTGTCTCTCGGCTGGCCTGGGAACGCCTCTGGATCCCCCCGGAGGAGTTGGAGGAAGTGTCTGGGGAGAAGGAAGTCTGGGAGTCCCTGCTCAGACTGCTGCCCCCGCGACCCGGCCCCGGATAAAGCGGCAGAAGATGGATGGATGGATGGACTAAAGAGACCACACAATTTGAGTCGAACAAGCTTCATAGGACACATCTAAAAATGTACCCCATTTACACTTTAATCAATGATGATAAAACATCTTATCCATTAAGATTAATATAGATCCCCAAACTCAGGCTTTACCTATTTTCTCCGTGAACGTGCAGAAAACCAGCCTCTTTTTTTTTTTTAAATTTGTTTGGTCATAATAAGCATCTTTTTTCATTGATCACCTAAAGGTTTTTGCTCCTTTATAACATATAAAACACTGTTAAAAACAAAAAAAACAAAAGCTCAACAGGAAGGCTATGAGATTGCAGTTTAATCTATGTCAATTTTGTATTTTTTACTTAAACATTCCAAAATAAACACTTAAATATAAAGAAAATATGAAATTACTTTTATAAAGATATTTTCAAATTACAGTTGAGTCTTGGCAACATGAAACCAATGTTTTCATTGTTGGTGGTAAATGCAAGTTAGTATCCAGGGTTTAAAAAAACAATGTTTATTTTAATTTTAAGAAGTTACAACATCCAAATGGCTCTGATTCAGTAGAATAATATAGAGTTATAAAATATATTTTGTAATTGCCTGGGACAAAAAGAAGGAAAGAAAAAAAAGACTGATATCTTCTAACAGCTTATAGACAGGAGCTATAAAAGTGAAGGTGACACAGACAAACACAAGGGGTCGCTGTTGTCTCAGAAAAGGTGCTGTTAATCAATTACACCCCATGATCGATGTGCGCGTTCGAGTTTATCTGCGCCTCGTCTGGATAGTTGAAGTATCCAATGAGAACGTAGAAAACACGCCCCGCAGCCTCGTGCAGACCAATTGGATTTGTGCAGGTCTGGCTTATCCTTAACGCGCCTGGTGAAATACAAAGTTCTTTCCTGAGCAATTCAATTAAGTTGCTGAATATTTTGTTGTACACGTGGACAATGTGTTATTCATATTGTGTTTTCCCCCCTTGGAAATGGCATCAGATGATTTTGTGAAGAAGAATATCAATATTTGTTGTTTTTTTGTTGACATAATGCTAGGGGAGGACAACAGCATCCTATATCCTTCAACCTGCAGAGCGAGCCCACCCCAGTGACCTTGAACGCAATGCAGGTTTCTTCAACGAGTTGCCCCTTTGAGGGACAGAGCAGGATACATTATGCATGCAATCTATTATTAATGCTCTTGAGTCATGTTACGATCAGACATGAGCCCAGAGAAAATACGTAGAAAGCTTCATTCCCACGAGAAACTACAAACACGCAAATGCACTGCAATGTTTGTCCTTCATTTGAACGCATTGCCATCTTAAGTGGAACATTTTTGAGATTTCTCTTTATTGCCTTTAATTGCCCAACATATGTGGAAAAGTTAGAGTTGATTATTCCCCATGAGATGCAAAATAAAAACAAAAGCCTAAGTTGATTAATGATATTGAAACTAGTCTAATTAGCTTCTAATCCTAAAACAGCATTCAAATAAATGAATAATAATGTCCAATATTTGTCCCCCTCAACCCCATGTAATAACCACTTTAACAGCCAATGACCCATCACATACATAGGCCATCTAAACATCGTTTACATCTTTTACTATTAATAAGCTCAGTTAAGGGCTAAATTATTATCTTTCTATCGATTCTACCAAGGGATCCAATTAGATCTTCTTACTGCTTCATTCTTAAAGTTGATTGGCTGGCAGCTGTTCACAGGTTTACATAGCCCCGCCCCATCTGTCAGGGACTGCGCTGCAGCCGCACGTATTCTGTAGTGACACTACTGCCTAACTTTCCCAAACAGCCCTATGAGGACTTATTCACGCTGCTGTTCCCACGCGCACCGCGAGCCATCTCATTTCCACCTTTCTCAATATTTATCCGCACTTTCCCCCAAGCCCGCCGTTACAGAATGAAGTGCAGTTATGGCAAGAAGTAGCAAGTCAGTAGCGAGGACCCTGGAAGATTTGACGCTCGACTCTGGTTATGGTGGAGCCGCGGACTCCTTCAGATCTTCCAGTGCGTCGCTGTGTTGCTCCGAGGCGCATGGGGGGAACTACTGGCATTTAACCGACTCGATGCACAGTCGACACAACAGTCTGGACACTGTTAACACAGTCCTGGTCGAAGACACCGAGATCCTGGAGTGCAGCGGGCAGTGCGCTAATCTACCCGAGCTTGAGGATGTGCCGTGGAGCCTCGGGGAAGTGGCGAGCGCACTGAACAAGGACGAGGAGATGAGCTTGCCGACCCCTCCGCAGGACGTCCTGCTTCGGCTGTCACTGCTGATCAGCCGCGTCTTGGTGAGGGTCGCTAAAGAAGCGCAGCGCTTAAGTTTGCGTTATGCCAAATGCACCAAATACGAGATCCAAAGTGCCATAAAGATGGTTCTGTCGTGTAGCGTGTCAATGAGCTGCATCAGTGCGGCCCTCAGTGCCTTGTCCCTGTACAATATGAGCACAGATGAGGAAAAGTTCAGCCGGGGAAAGTCTGGGCGCTGTGGCCTCATCTTCAACGTGGGCAAGTTCTTCAGGTGGATGGTGGAGAGCAGAGCCGCGGTGAGGATCCACGAGCACGCAGCCATCTACCTGGCCGCGTGCATGGAGAGCCTGTTCCGCGAGGTGTACGCGCGGGTGCTGCGCAGTGCGCTTTTGGAGAGGGACAACGGGATCCCCAAGTTTACAGTGGAAGTCCTGGAGCAAGCCATCAACGGTGACGCGGAGATCTGGGGCTCCCTGCAGCCGTGGCAACACCTGATCTGTGGCAAAAGTGCAAACGGTGAGTCACATCATGCACTTTCAGTCCTGACATTACAACAACTCACGGTCCATTCACTTTATCGACCTTTTTTATTCTATTTCTACCACAAGTGTGTGCACCAAAACATAACTATGCCCAAACATGTATATCTGTATTTCCCCTGCTCTTGAGGGGAAACAGTGTAATCTTCAGGTTTGCATTAGGCTTTATGTATTACATGCTCATGCACTTTATGCCAAATAAATCAAATCAAAATAGGCTAATTCATGACCTGCCATTCATAAATATAGGCTTTTCTAATCTTCGTGAAACTCGTCCGGCTCACATACTTTCTGAGACCTTACTGTGCAGTATTCAACCCAATATTAAGCCAACATATTTGCACTTTGAAAGCAGCAATCATGAAACAGTGCTTTGACAGAGACTCCATTCAGCTGATGACGGCCTTCACTTTTCCCTCTTTTATGCTGCTGTACCAGACTTCATTCTCTACTACTACTAATGACTCTATTTTACCCTGATTGATGATGATGATGGTGGTGATGCAGCAACAGCGGGGCCCATATCCTCTGGCGTCCTGCTGTGCTGCCCTCACTCAGAAAGGTCTCTCCCTGTCTGCCTCTGCACTGATGCCCTGCAGAAGTCTCTTGTGTTCAGCTCTTTTCACCGAAACGGAACACTTAATACCACCCCGCCTGGCTTCCTGCCTATTTAGAAATAGCTGTTCTGTTTTCTACAGCGCACACCTTCAAAGTATAGGGCTGCCTTAGTGTAATTGCATTCGGTCTTCGCCGCCGCGTATCCGGCAATACATCACAGTGCTTTCCAAAATGCACTTGGCTCTGTTTTGATGGATGCTGTAAAAGTGCTACTGTGGCTCTTCTTTGCAACAGGTTTACGTAATGAGAGGCCTTGGGGGACCTGCGTGCCATCATGCATTATGCAGTCTGATGTGTATAAAAGTGAGTTAGAGCAGTGAGGAGGAGGAGATGGACAGACGGACAAGCAGACTGAGATGTTTGAAACTCAGAGACACTCTAGCCCTTTTTGATGATAAATCACCCGACACGCGGCGCACAATTGGTTTCCCGTGCGCAGCGTTTGTCCGTGAGCTATAGAGAAACAGCTGCACACCTGTTTGTCACATCCAACCGTGTTCAAGGCGGGTGCGTCCGGATGAGACTGAAGGCGATGTCAGGAACGTCACGAGCTCACAAATGACTCTGCTAGTTTTAGGATCCGTTCACATTTTTACCTGTTTTTGTTTAAGTTGGTGATGAGTTATAGATGTGTTATAAATGTGTTGTAGATGAGTTATAGATGAGTTATGGATGTGTTATAGATGAGCTATAGATGTGTTATAGATGTGTTTTAGATGAATTATAGATGAGTTAAAGATGAGTTATGGATGTGTTATAGATGAGTTATGGATTTGTTATAGATGAGTTATAGATGTGTTATAGATGTGTTATAGATGTGTTATAGATGTGTTATAGATGTGTTATAGATGAGTTATAGATGTGTTATAGATGAGTTATAGATGAGTTATGGATGAGTTATAGATGAGCTAGAGATGAGTTGTAGATGTGTTGTAGATGTGTTGTAGATGAGTTATAGATGAGTTATAGATGAGTTGTAGATGTGTTATAGATGTGTTGTAGATGTGTTATAGATGAGTTATAGATGAGTTGTAGATGTGTTATAGATGTGTTGTAGATGTGTTATAGATGAGTTATAGATGAGTTGTAGATGTGTTATTGATGTGTTGTAGATGTGTTATAGATTAGTTATAGATGAGTTATAGAGTTGTAGATGTGTTGTAGATGAGTTATAGATGAGTTATAGATGACTTATAGATGAGATGTAGATGTGTTATAGATGGGTTATAGATGTGTTATAGATGAGTTATAGATGAGTTATAGATGAGTTATAGATGTGTTATAGATGAGTTATAGATGTTATAGATGTGTTAGATTAGTTGTAGATAAGTTATAGATGTGTTATAGATGAGTTATAGATGAGTTATAATGAGTTATAGATGAGCTATAATCAAATGGTTGGTGGTTTGATGCACGTTCAAGTCAATTTTGAACCCTCAGTAGTTGTGTGTAATTTATTTATTTGGTATTTTATTTATTTTATTTGGTATTTTATTTATTTGTATTTTATTTATTTTATTTATTTATTTATTTTTTGTAGTTTATTTATTTGGTGTATTTATTTGGTGTATTTATATGTATTTATTTGGTGTATTTATACCTGCTGTACATATACATTATAGTTTTACACCAATCGAGTAGGTATTTGTGGAGCAAACGTAGAAAAATCTGTAGAAAATGATAGGAAGTAACGTCACACTAGGGACACTCATTCCAGTAAAAAAACTATTCATACATTACAAAAAGAAACAACTTTTTTGACTCTCTAAACATTATTCAACAAATAAAAGGTGCTCTCGTATAATTAGATGTTTTTTGGGGTAATTTCCTAGTGTGATGTCATCAATCACAAACAGGAAGTGAAATCATAACGTAATGTAAAACGTGTGCTATTCTGTGATCACATTTTCATAATTTTTAGCTAAATTCTAAATATTTTTATCTTGCATTTTAGTTCAATGAGTCGTCCAACCTGTCAGATGCACTTTAATATCTATAATTTATCATATCACTTATTTGATATTGTACTACATTTAAAAAAAAAAGGTAACACTTTATTTTAGGGTACACATATTAACATATAACTAGATGCTTACATACTAGTGAGTGGTAAATTAGTTCCTTATTAGTACTTAATCTGCCCTTATTAATGTCTTATTCTACATAACCTTATTCTGCTGTATGATAAATACTGAGCTCTCAAAAATATACATGTGTGAGCAATATTGGGCTCGTTTTATCTTGTGGCTCGAGCTCTGTTTTAGATACTTAACATTCGGTCTAAATGAAATGCATGGTGACAAAGAGCCGGACTACACGCTGAAATTGCTTGTGAGTGTGCATATTTAAAACGCCAATTGCTATTCATCCACAGTGGGGCTTTGCCTGGTCATCTCGGGATAAGTTGCGAAGAACTTTTTTTTGTTTGTCCTTCGGCTGACGTCTTTGAGTTGAGAAAGTGGAGCCCTGAATCCCCTCTGGAGTGACCGATAAGGCCAAGATGGTTCTCAAACGGCCAGTCAATCTGAGCGTGGCGTGACCTTAACCAGGGCCTGCCAAACAGACCTCCCGTAACTCTATTCTCTCTGCCAAGTGGGAGTAATTGAGGTAATCTTTCCATAATATGCTAACGCCAGCTCTTACGAAGACGGACATGAATGCCGCATATTCTCAAAAGGCAATTCCCTGCTTCCCTTTGAGCGTCAGTGGTTAAAAATAATGAGAGTGCTTTGCCTCTTCTCCGTGACAGACGAGTCAATTAGGACACACTTTAGGGCAACGTATTGTATGTTAGATGCGCCGGACTTTATTTATGGGCTTTCAAAAGTTAGCTTGTAGTTATTAAAAGATGACAAGCGGTAGTTTGCAATTTATAAACACTTAAGCACATTGCGCTGTTGAAAAATGTGCTGTTTTTTGGTCACAATTCAAGCCCCACAAACCTATCAAGCCACTCCAATGACCAAAAGCTGAAAAGGTTTTTGAAATAGATTGTTGTGAGAAAAAAAACAACAGGATTTAAAGATTGTTAAACGAGACCCCAACCAAATAACAGTGAAATCTTCATTTATTTTTTTAATTATTATTGTCTAACACAGTGGTTCCTGAATAAATATTTCAAACAGTATGACAGTGTATTTACTTTTCTTTTTTTTATTCAACCGTGAAAAAAAAATAGGGCCAATAACACATTAAGCTATTCAAATAAACAACATTAAACCTTATTCAACACCTTTTGACCCTTCAAACTGCAGTGGGGATCACGAGTTGGTTGCATGGTCATGTTGATGGTCCGGCCTGAAAAATAAACGCTGGTTTAACATTATTTATTCCAAGTTTGTGACCAGCTTTATGAAACCTAACTCGCAAGGTCAGTTAAGTTCATGTGACAAAACCAGCCAGACAAAAAACACATTACATTTAGGTGTATTTTTGTACTACGGATGGAAGTAAAATTACTTTATTTAGCTTTATCTATTTTTTCTAATTCCTACAATTATCAATTCACCAAATAATCGTGACATTTCTACTTCCTGTACATCCGCTTGTTACTGTACGCAACCACCTGCTTTCAAAAACATGATTTTTCTCCCCACCAAATAGATTTTTGGCCATAATTGCTGAAGTAAATTGTTCAATCACATAGTCTACATCCTCAGAGTCTCTTTCTGTCAGTGACTCTGGATCGGTGATTGTTCTGTGCTGTAATGCTGTTGTTCTCACCTACCGCTGCTCACAGATCCGCTTAGGTACAAGTAGCATATGGCAGGCCTCCCACTCACTCAGCCGCAGTCCACAAGGCCGTCAGGGCTCTTCTCCAGCCTGACTCACTCTCATGCTCTCAGTCTATGCATGTGCACGGGTACGCTGGGTGTTGTGTTTCCCGTCTCCTCCGAGCTGGGATCCTGCCCGAACAGGAAACTGCTGCTTTGGGATATTTCTCCTGCTGCTGCTGCTGCTGCTGCTCCCACCAGTTGGAGAAAAACACACAAGCACCTCTTTGATTTCCCTAATGTGACACAGAAAACGTTGGAAGTAGATGTCAGGGGATCCGTACCGCCCCGAGGACAAGTTTGCGATCTCACTCTAGGTGTGAGATGTCTTGTGTGAGAGCTCTTTCAAGTCCGGGCATATAGACGAGCGGCTGCAAAGGCTTAACTCGGTTTGACAAGGCAACATGGACATTTCTCATCATTATTTTTTCCACTGTTTTGTAGACTTGTACCTTGACTGTACCTCAACAAGGAGCCCGATGATTCAATAACCTCCTTCTAGTTTTGGTTGTTGTAATAAATGTTTTTCTAACCGTCTGTAGTGTACTTTACATCTAAAATGGTCCATGGTGTAAATGACCCATGGCTCAAAGTAGCTGGGACAATCTGCTGACTAAACCTTATTGCAAAATAGTTATATTATTGTCTCATGTGCCATGCATCATGTATCGTATCATATCGTATCGTATCGTGAGGGACCCTGTGCTCTAGTGGCGATGCCTCTCATCGAGGAGGTAGTAGGAGGTAGTTGCAGGTAGGATTATTTTGATACATTTTAGAGAAGCTCTGATAGGCCCTTTGTGATCCAACGCAAACAGGATTTAGAAGATGAATGAAGGTCATGGTTTTACAGTCCAAGAATGGCCTTGGTGATTTTTAAGGCAATTAAAAAAGTTCTTGCCTTGGATCAATGATCCCATAAATTAAGCTCAGCCAAGATCGCATTTGCACTGTCAATGTCATCTTTGTCAAGGTAAAACGAGGACTTCAGTGTGTTAAGAAAGAGGACGGCTACTACGCACTAATGCTTGTCATATATTGTCATCATATTACTTTAATGATTATAATTATAGTTGTCTTTTAGATGTACATCTAGTCTTAAATATGCAGTGAAATGAGGGGGGTGTTACGTTCTGCAGCTGCAGATAATTCACCACAAAGTGGCCTTCTCCATCTGTACTTTACTTTTTCTGTTTTTAATGCGACTAACATGTTTTCAGATTCCTCCCTGCAAATGCTTGCTTTGGAAATATGGTTCATTATTCACGCAAGGATTACAGAGCCGGCGACGCTTCTGCCCTGATAATAACCTCAAATGAAATTCAACACTGGCTCAAAGTGAGTCTCTTTGCAGTTGTTGCCAGTAGCATGTGAAATTTAACGCTGGATAATTTGAGCTACTTTGAATGACAAGTTGGACTGTGTTATTGTGCTCTTCTGAATTCAAGTCTTTTATGTGCTGCTCTTTGACACTCGCATCAACAGATTCTCTGGGTTTTCCGAGAGATTTTGCAGAGAACTCCTACTGAAACTGCTCGCTGAAATAAAGTGCTGCAAAATCTCAGTGTAATTGAGAATGGGGCATGCATCCTTCACTTCTATCACTGCGTCAGAAGCTTAAGTATGAGTGTTGCTGACCCAGTGGACTGAAAGCCTTGGTGTTACAGCCAGTCACGGATATACGTATACACAAGAGGCATAGAAGCTGATTGCACAAAACTCAACAGACGAACTGGTGAATGGGCAGGTATTTACATCACATTGTGGGGGCAAAAATCGGGTCCCCATGAAGTAAATCCTTTATAAGTAGATCAACAACATGGTTAAGAGTAAAGTTGAAGTAGGTTGAGTTAAGGGTTTAAGTTAGGCAATTAATGATTAAGGATCGGTTAAGTAACTGTAATCAAACGTGTATGTTCTCTAGTCAAGAGTATATATTTATTTATTTACCGTATTTTACAGACTATAAGTCGCACCGGAGTATAAGTCGCACCAGCCAAAAAATGCATAATAGAGAAGAAAAAACATATTTAAGTTGCACTAGAGTATGAAATAAGGTTGCAAGTGTGAAAACAACAAATAATATCACATATAAGTTGCTCCGGAGTCTAAGTATAAGTATATAAGTATAAATATACGTATAAGTCGCACCCCGGCCAAAACTATGAAAAAAGGTGCGACTTATAGTCCGGAAAATACAGTATTTATTTTTTCAAATGGAAATATGTTGTCCATTCACAATTGCACACTCTTTGCACGCTTTTTAATGCGCATGTGTATTTTTAATCATTCTTTTAATGTTTTCATTTTAAGCAATTCAGAGAGCCTTTCTAAATTTACTGTACATATTCCGTAGTCTAAAACAAGTTTTCTTTTCAGTTCAATTACCTAACTAAGTCACTCACATTAACAGTTTCCATGCACTGACCCATCACCGCTCTGCAGCTTTGTGGGCACTTTAAGCAGGTCAAGAACATTTAAATGAATGCAATGTGCTTTATGTTGACCTATGTTGACTCCACTCTTTTGTGTCCTGGCTGATGATGATGGGGGAGTCTGGTGTACACGCTCAGAGGAAAAGCACACGAGTGACTTCTGTACCACTCTGTACCACTCTGTGCCAGTGCAGTCCCCGTGCTGATAAAATATCAGCGCCAAGCAGTTGGTAACGCTCCTTTATCCTTACGTTTAAGTTCAATTTAAATTTATAATGCCACGAAAAACATGTCTGAACACCTGTTTCGACTCTAAAAACCTACTGTAACCATGGAAACTGCCAGTGTTGAATGTAGCGCTGAAGATAATTTAAATATTTAGCTGAGGCCAAAGCGTTCTAGGATAATTATGAAGTTGTAATGGCTTCTGCAGTCACCAGATTTACTGTTGAACGGCCTTGGGTTTTTATCGCAGCACATTCATGACACAAGATTGCTGGTTACAATCTGAATTATGAATACATTTTATTTTCAGTTAGTTAGTTTTTGAGTAACTGTCTGAACATTGCATAAGTAGGAAAAGGACTGCAGTCAAGTAAGAGGAACAGGAGTCAGAAAAGTTGGGAAAAGATAATTTAAGTTGAACAGGAAGTATCATTAGTGCAAGACTGTCATGTTCAAATATGTGGAAATAAATGGTGTTTCTTCTACAGTTGTAATATGTTGTAATGTGGCAGTTTGAGTCCACTGTTTCGCAATCGATTGTTGGTACTGAATCATAAGTACACAACAAGGAAATTAGGTCATTGGGAGTACTGACTTATACTGTGATGTATTTGGTTTGATCCTCTTCTGGTCCTGGTTTGTCCTGGTTCTATTTTGTGTTTAGTCTCAGACAGTGGTAGAAGAAGTACTCGGCTGTGTTATGTAAGTAAAAGTACAGATACAGGAGCGAAAAAAATAAAAATATAAGTCAAATTAGCCCATGTACTAAACTAGACTATATTCTACTTAAGTAAAAATCGAAAGGTTTTGAAGTACCTGTTATCTATCTACCAAAAATGTACTTCACGATTAAAAGTAAAAGTATTTCCCACAGATGAGGATTGTTAATGTGTTAAATGTCAATAGTACCAATTCAAATCTATTTCCCAAATGTTCTAGTGAATATTATGCATATGAAAAGAAAACACATATCAGCTCTCAATCTATTGAAATAAGTTAAACTGCAGATACCTAAACATTTAACTGTACTTTTACTTACTTTCACTAGCCCCAGACAGTTTATTCTTAGCTTTGATGCATGTATAAGCTGCAATAAATCAATACATTCTGATTGTTTGCGCTCTGTTTCCACGTGGATCATGTTAATTATAATAAGTTGTTCAATGTTACTTTAGCAAACTCCCCAAATAGCTGACGACTGCCTCCACTATTGTATTTTGGTGCAAATGAAGCCCTCTCGCACATTCTCAGTCAAAAGGCGGCTATAGTGGAAGCAGCGGGAGCAGAGTTTGGATTAATTGTGGAGGAAGAGGAGAGTGAGAAATGCTGATGTGACAGAGCGGCGCGAGGAGAGCCCCAGCCGAGGTTTGTGTTCTCTTAAACTAAACCAGAACGACAGGTGATGGAGCACAGTTAGTTCTGCATGCAGCGCCAGCCACCGTTATAGATCCGATGCGGTTTTTTTCACTGCTATTCCCCCCCCCAAGTCTCATCGGTTATGCAGTGTTGTTGATTCACGGCAATGAGCCCGGGACCACTCAGCTGTGGCGCTGTATTGACTGTGGTCAGTGTACAAAACGCAGTAAAAACAGCCATTTGCGCTGCAGATAAGGGGAAACTATTACTAGCCACGCTTAAAGTAATGGTTCGCTTAAATTCTCATCAACATTTGCGCTGGCAGACAGTTATTCTACTTCGGTGATTTCACAAATGAAAGTGGTGGATGAGTCGTCTCGTGCGTCCATCTAATTTTAATGCTTGACCTTTGCATAGAGATTCACAGCATTAGTGTTTCGACTGTTTCTAGCATAAAAAAACAGTGTTCTGTTTCTATTACATGTTAAAATCATACTGTTCTTGATCATTTCCAAAAAAATACCCAGATTAGAACTTCTGATCGCCAACCGACACGCAATTGTGTTTAATCTGATAAACTGATGATTTTGGCTCACAAACACCAGGAATGTACTTTGTAATGAAGAGTTCATTTGCAAAAACGTTTTCAGTTTTCAAAAGCCAAATTTATTTTACCGCAATCAAAATATTGTTCCCTCCCTTCTTAATCCGACATCCAACATTATTTTAATTGATCATATCTGTAGAAGATAGTCACGAAAAAGGGGACAATTTTTCAAAATAGCGATGTACGTTTCTTGTAATGTAGTAAATGTATGCATTCATTCAGACAATTATGAGATTTTAGTGTCTTTTTTTGGATCTCGAGCTCCTGTCACTGTCCAAAAACATGTAAATGAGGCGGTGTTTACACTCAGCTTTCTCCTGGTTTCCTCCAGTTACTGTCAGGTTTGAATTTTGATGTGGTGTGCTCCCTGTGCAAGTGTGAAGCCTTTCTACTGCCTTTATTACACTGCATGAATGTGTGTCCTGGCCATGTGAATAAGCATAATACAAATGACTGCTATTGCACATTTTTACGTAAGCACAAAAGAACACTGCCCTATTCCATATGACATGCTTTCTACACAAGATGCTGCTGTTGGCATTATAGTGATGCATTGGACCATTAGTAATGTGACCCAGTTGTACCACTGCAATGTTTTAGGTTTCAGACTTTTGTTTCAAAGCTTTAGCACGCACAGATGTTCAAGTACGTTACATGTTTTACACTAAGTGCCAGTTAGTTTTAGCTACATTTGTGTATTTGTTGTTGTTGTTGTTGTTGTTACAGAAATCTTACCTTTCTTGCTTTATTGGTCAATATCAGATGTGGTGGTCAACAGTCTTTTCGCACCTACTGTTTAGTCTCGAGAGTTTGCTTGCGTAAGGCCGTATAGCAAAGCTGCCACAGAAACGCTCGCACAATAGATCGCACTGCTGCAGAATGAATTGTGCATGATGTTGACTCGGGGAAGTAACTGAGATGAAGAGAAGGAGACACAGATGGCAAGGATCAAAGCAGAAAATCCATAAGAGAAGCCAAGAATGACAGATAAGACTTTGAATTCTTATTATAGCGAGGCGACTGGGAACAAACATGTACCAGCAAGTGGATTAGTCGCTGGGGTACATTTGCTGCTGGGAAATTCTGGAGAATGCAAATTAAGCTGATATTTTGACCACATGATTGAGAGGAAAAGTGATATATTTCATTCAAACTTAACTCCGAGACATTTGCACGACAGAGCGGAAAGAAAAAGTGCTGATTTCAAGACTGCAGAGGAAACCAAGATGGATGCTTAATACCACTCCGGGACAAGAAGTAGTTATCTCACCTGCCTGGCAACGATCCCTTAGGAAACAAAGATGGCGGCCCTGTCAGCAGTTGAACTAACAGAGTATGAAATCTGGAGTGGCAGTTGGTATGTGCTGTGGACTTAAGTCGGCGCACATTAGAATCATATGCGAACTTTAGGCGACAGCAGTTTGCCTTCAGGCGGTCGAACCAGTCACCAATTTAGCTTAAGTGCAAGTATTTTGGTATTTGACACAACAGTTAATAACTTCGGACATATACTTTTCGTTTACCCGTGAAAAAAATTAGTCATGTTTTGAGTCACACTTTTGAAATCGACCAACAACAAAAACAAACATTTTCAACTTAATCAAGGAAAACATCAAACTTGAACCATGCAGGTCTAATCTGAGCCTAAATCAGGACAAAGCAGGGCCGCCACCTTCTGGTCTCCATGGAGATGTTTTTGCATTGACTGGAATGTTCCGCAGTGTGGCATTACACCTAATCTACCGAGCGTTCATTGAACTAATTGCCTAAAACTACATTAAAAACCATGTATTCTTACTGTGAGTAGGATTATCTCTCCACAGATTTGATCTTAACTTGGCCTGGTGGCATTATCTGCTTGTCGCCATGGAGATAAGTACATTTAATGCTATCTTGTGGCACATTCCAGGCAAAGCATCAACATCTCCGTGGAGTAGGGATGTCAATATGATTAGGTTAATGGATAACACGGCCGCAACTAACAATTATTGTAGTAATTGATTAGTCAGAAAAAGCTGAAGTGAAGCCGTTTGTGTTTTCATCCAAAATAAAAATGTAGACAATTCCCGTGTGATTTTTGTGTGATTCCTGCGTAAAACGTCTTCTCTCAGCTCGTGGCATGTTTTGGAGTCAGTGTATGGTCCAGATAACGATCATTTGATTAGTTAATTAGCTGACAATGATTTCTATAATTGGTTAGTTGGAAATAACTTGTTTCAGCCCTTATCGGTAATCGTGAATATATAAATCACCATTTTAGAAGAAAAATGTGTTTATTAAACTTCAATTTTCCACCCCAAAGAAATAAACCAAAGTGTCAGATTTTTGGGGATTTTTTTCTTCTTCTGGCTGTTAATGTCAAATTAATCAGTACGTAAAAAATCGCTTTTTTTTTTAGCTAACCAAGTGCATATTTCACCCAAATTTCACCTTAAGTTTGAATTCAATTTAGAGTCATCAGTGTTGTAACTGTGGTATAATTTGGAATAGTGTTCACTGTATCACATGGTTCCCAAATGTAAGGTGCTAGGTGCAAGTAAAGGTGTCTAGAACTTACAAAAGATGCATATTTCTTTTCTTTCTTTTCTTTTCTTTTCTTTTCAATCCTCTCTCTGACTCTTTTGGTTCATTCTTTTCTGAATTTCGAAGAGCACTGAGCTTAAACATTAAACAGATGTTATACTGGGTTGCTGGGCCAACTGAGATGATAAACCTTGTCTGGAGAAATTCCCTTAAGTGCCTGAATCACCTGGAATATGTGCTTGATTCAGACGGTAAAAGCAAAGTGAACAGCTTTAATTTAATCTTTAAACAGGAAAAAAGCATTTTTGTGCAATGTCAAAATTGGATTTCAGTGGTTTTGTGAAGAGATGTGTCCAGGATGGTGAGGAGAGAGCTTTAAAAGATTCATGTCTGATGTAAGTTATTTACCTGATACTGAAAGACTGACTGTGTCCTTCAACAGCAGAAAGAATGTGTAGAAGAGTATATAGTATAAAGTATATAGTTGGCTCTATTTCAACGTAATACACTTTACATGGCTGCAACGTTGTCTGTTTTTTTTTCTTTTAATCTTTTACTTTGCATGCCTTATTCTTTGCATTAGGTTAAAAAATACACTTTTTGAAAGGTTGATGATATCCTGTATATAGCTTTTAAATATTGTTTTAGTTTGAACCCTTTTATCATTAAGGATACAACAGACTTTAATCTGAAGGTCTGAATAATTCGTATTTACCTTTACACGATCAATGTCTATGCATGGGTAGTCCAAACTATGGCTCTGGGGCCAAATTTGGCCCTCAGACCTATTTTTTTTACCTTCCTGCTGTTTTGGCCCAAACTACCAAAAGTACTACTTTCAACTGCTCAGTAAAAAACAATCTGCCATCATAACTCAAATACAATACAAATATGTTGATGGGATATAGACCAAACATTAATGTTCATAGCTTTATTAAAGGTGTGGTGGCTGAGTCTGACGTCAATTACAATATTTAGAATGATTCACTTCATTGTCCTGTGGTTTGTGGCCCTCTGTCCTTACATATATATTTATGCTCTTGCCTCACCCCTCCATTACAGAAAGTCTGCCACAACTCCCCTACAATATTCCCCTGAATCATCAGAGCTTTTCGCCTCGTACGTCTCCTGCCATTTTCACTAATCTGTTTCTGTAGACGCTGAGCCACCGGCGGCGAACATGTCTGGAATTCCCCCAACAATTCAGAACCCAAAATGTTCTATTCTTTGAGTTTTCCGAGAAGCGTGTTTCCCCCCAAACGTAATGATCGTGCCTCCATCAGCTGTGCAAACACTGGGTCAATATTGTGGCACGAGTATACATCAACCGCCTGCCAAATCCTCCATGAAGTAAACATATACTTTCACTGCAGTGCATAATTACAGTTTGAAGTATTGATATATACACTGGTTAACCGTAATCACTGTTGCTACACACAGCAATATGTTGCAAAGTGCCACGGTTTTGTGCCAAAGTGCCGTTTTGACCTTCAGCGTCTGGACTACATTTGCAGAGCATTTTTATTTAGTGATATATTTGTCACCCACATTACTGCGCTCCCACAAGTCCCAGAATTCCCTTTGGCTGCCTCAGATGTGCTCAAACATGCCACAGCAACAACAGGACAGTTACACCAACGAGCAGGTTTTTCTTCTTGGCGCAATACGTGTAATTCTGAGAACTTTTTCAAACTGGCTCAAGGACTCTTAAAGCTTAGGTTGGCTAATTGCTCTGAAATTAACCGTCGCTGCAGCAGCAAATGTTTTTGTTTCAGTTTGCCAGAAGGTTCAAGCTATTATGTTTGCTTTTTTTTGGACCTACTGAATATTTTCATTGCAGATGTTTTTAAAAGTGTTGTAAATATTTAGTAAATGTATGGTAATGTATGCCGCGACCTGGCAACTTACAGATGTAACTCATGGCAAGAATGTCCTGGGTTTCCCTTTTCAAAGATTTCAACTTCCTGTTATGGGAGACATTTTGAAGACCTTTGCTCATTCAAAAGATAGAATGTTGTGTTTTAAAATGCTGTTTGCGATGGCAGACATTATTCTGTATAAAGACAAAACAAGGAATCACACAGTTTTGGGGAAATTGCTGTATCTTTCTCTTTCTATTTCTACTGGAATGGTTTAATACTAGGTCTTTGGTCAAATCAAGCAGCATTATTAAATCAAAATGTCAACACTACACTTTATGTACAAGATATTCTCTATCTGGAATCCTTCAGTCATCATGTTTCAACATTATGTGTTCGTAAAATGTGTCTAAAAAAACCTCAATATATGTAATATGATAAATAATTGTCAACTAATCAACTGACTCAACTACTAAACTAATTGTAAGTTGGAGCACTACTGAGCCTATCTTTCGATCAATTAACAGTCTTAAAAAATTAGACATTAGACAAATTAGACATTATTAATCCCTTTGGGGCCAAATATGTTTCTGACAAATTGTACACATACTGATAATCTATAAATACACACTCCATCCATCAAAACCTGCCACATTTGAGTAATTACACCTCACTAAAAGACAAACTCCAGCCGTATCTCTGTCTTCAGACACGCTCAGTAAAAGCCAGAGAAATGGCCTGATCCTGAGGTTTGTGTTAGCGACAGGCGGCTGTGAATCTGCTGATCACTTCTGCTGCTGTTCCACTGGACTGCGATCCTATTACCTCCCCTGAGAGCCCCGAGCGCTGACCTCCGGACTGCCTGTGCCTGCGCATTTCCTCAGCGCGCACCGCCCCTCAATCCCCAACACCTTCCGCCGACCACGAGTTGTTGTAGCAGTGATTGATATTGATTGATCATAATAATCCTTAGTAATTAGTGCAGAGAAGCTGTAATGAGTGCGCTCCGTCAGTGGCGCGGTGGAGGTAACCTTGTTGCGTCCTACATGCCTGGCAGCCGTCTAATAGTTCTGTCAATCCCCACACGGCAGCTCGCTCGACAGGGATTCGGCCTGGTGCCACACGGGGACGGGCACATGTGCAAACCAGGATACACTGCCTCCGCGTTCATTTGGCCTTTCTGACGGAAACATTTTGTGAGAAGAGTTTGTTTTTTTTCTATTCTGCTTGTGTACAAGTCTCTCCATGGCCTAGCTCCAAAGTACATCTCTGACATGTTTGTGCCATATGAACCATCTCAGACTCTGAGGACCTCAGGGACCTGCTGGTGCCAGAGTCAGGACTAAACATGGACCGGCCTCCTGCTGGTGCCAGAGTCAGGACTAAACATGGACCGGCCTCCTGCTGGTGCCAGAGTCAGGACTAAACATGGACCGGCCTCCTGCTGGTGCCAGAGTCAGGACTAAACATGGACCGGCCTCCTGCTGGTGCCAGAGTCAGGACTAAACATGGACCGGCCTCCTGCTGGTGCCAGAGTCAGGACTAAACATGGACCGGCCTCCTGCTGGTGCCAGAGTCAGGACTAAACATGGGATATGTGCTGTCGTGACACATATTCATGTGCAATTACTGTCGGGATCACATGCAATGGTATTTATTTATTTGTCTATGGGAGTTTTTATTTATTTATAGGAGATCTTCTACTGAAAGTGTTTTTCAGACTTCCTATAAGTGATCTGTTCTTCTGTATCTACCTCTGTATCTACCTGCGTTGCACCAATGAAATTTCCCCATGTTGGACAATAAAGGAATATCTTATCTTATCTTATCTTATATCTGCGTTTCAGTTTTATGCAGCTAAAATCTGGAACAGTCCTCCTGAAGATGTGAGACAGGCTTCTACTCTGACAATGTTCAAAAGCTCGTAAGCTAAAAACTGTTTTGTTTAGCTGTGCATTTGACTGAAAGGATTTTTCTTTGCACTCTTCTCTTTTATGTCTTAAATATTTTTTTTTATTTTTGACATTTTAAATACTAAAAGATGTATCTGGGACTATTTTGAGGTAGTACCCTAAACCTTTAAATTTTTGCATAAAAATAGCACCTTTTAAATTTATTCAAATTAAAAGGTCTTTCTTTAGAGAAATTCTCTACAATTCTAAACAAATAAATATGGGAAAGAGTGTCTGGAATGCCTGCCAATGTGGTCCGACAAATTTGGATTTGGCTAGGTGTTTATTATGTTTATTTTTTACTTAGTTAATTTTATTGTATTTCTGTAATTTATTTGTGATTTTAATGCATATTTCCTGCTGTGTGAAGCACTTTGAATTGCCTTGTTTATGAAATGTGCTCTACAAATAGACTTACCTTGCCTTTGGTTTGCCATTGATCATGTTGACTGCTTGGATTGGTACTTTATTGTGATGGGAGTAGGTAATGCATGTAAGGTTTCTCGCTCACTGGATAACAGTTTGGGTTTGAATATGTTCGGAACCCTCTAGTCCAGGCAAGACAAAACTACATCAAAAGCTCTCAGACCATTTTTGTTGGCCCTCAGACTCCCAAAGTTACCACACGCAGTGCTTTTTTCCTGCAAGTTCACAAACCCTTCACCATCATAACCTCAGACTCAAACTTTTGGTGTAAGATAGAAACATCCTACGATATTTAAGCTCCAAGATGAAAGGTTTCGTGACTTGTACAAACCTCTGCTAAAAACACATGAATGTTTTACAGCATTGACCGACCACGACCAGTCTGTGGCCTTCTGCTTTGTCTATGTTTTAATATTGATCTTTCCTTGAAAACAAGTTTGGACACTGCTGTAGTTTGGGGTCAACTGTTAACTCTTAAAAATGTAATATTTGTCCAGCCATAAAACTGCTCTTAAGAAGACGAGCTGCATTTTCTTTCATATCATATAGTTAACTCAGGCTAACAAATTAAAACATCTGCTTATATATGTACCAACGTCTTCTGAGTAAATCCATAGCTCCAGGGTTGGTGCCTTGTTCAAATCTGCAGTTCAATAATTGGACTGCGTGGGTTTGCTCAGCTCTCTGCACCACTCACACATGGTACACATTACCAATCGAGAAGGTAGATGTCCATTTAGGCCGTGACATATTTTATTGCTAACATATGCAGCTTTGTGCGTTTTCCCTTTTTTCGTTCGTGAGTGCATCGGGCCCGGGCAGAATAACAAGCAGACTGTGAAAAATCTAGATGCCAGCAGCAACTTTACTGCAGTCACGCGCTCATTCACTCTCCAGTTTGTCCAAGCAAACTTTGACTATGCAGTCTCTCACCCAACGGCAACTACAGTTCTGCAGAACGGGAATGACAGATTTCTAAACAACTCTGGCTTTTGGCTTGGCAATGTGATATACAGAAAGTGAAAGAGACTTGTGGTTTTGATTTTTTGTTATTTATGTTTGAATTGTGAGCCTTTGTGAGGTTAAGAAAGATCATAAGTCTTTTGTTAGAGGTTTTTATTGTCTTTTTACAGCTCTGAGGCCAGTGCAAGTTTTGTAGTCACAGTAAAGCTAGCAAACATTAGCATGCTAACAGGACACTTCCTGTTCTGCGGAGCATAAAACCCTATATAATTAGATGTCTTATTTTGATCCGAATATATTATTTTATAATATATTGGTACTGGGACATTTACAGTTGCATCACCAACTTTCTTTTGTACATTAGTCAAATTTGTTATTCCCCCTATTGTAAAAATAGTACTATGTGGCGAAATTAGACCATGATATGCTGTCTATCTAATTGAGAAGCCATTTATTGATCACAAACTTTGCACAAGCTGTGTGGATTGCTATAAAATGTTTTAGGATGAGAGCATTTTGGCTGAGCATTGGTGGTCCACCCTGCTTGACATTGCCGTAAGGATAAAGCTGTGACCATGCTTGCAAACTCATGCATGTGAGTATTAGCGATGTGCAAAAGGGTTTGTTAGAGTTGGAAAGTACTGTAGTTAGACAGATTTAAATGCCAACTTCCTCCACTAGCTTTAATTAGCTAGCTTTAATTACCGATGTTGTTTATACTTTGTAGCATTGGCAACCCTGAAATATGCACACCAAGGTACTTCCTCAAGAAGAGATATGGGTCCTTAGCTGTGGCTGAGCACTGCGTCTGCACACAAAGCCTGTATGTACACTACCAAGAACTCACAGACTATGTTATATGATCTTTTTAATGTTTCATTGCAGGATTGGAACTCACACTTATAACAACTTTATAGTCTAATTTAGCTTAAACACATAAGGAATACAAAATGGCATTACGGAAAACATATCAATTTGCTTTTGTTTGAACAGCTAACATTCAAACTCCTTAGATTTTGCACCAAAAACAATTGTCATCTCATTCCATTTCCATTTTGTAATGCCTGTTTCTAGTCCTTTTGTGGTGATGTAGAGGGAACCACATCACAGCGTTCTTTCCAGCCCCAACCCTTTGAGGAAACATGCAAGAAAGAGAGAGGTTTTTGGTTCTTTTCATCTGAAAGGCATTATACAATGTGCATTTGAGTGTCATTCAGGGTTGAACATGAGAGGTTCCTCTCAGGACTTTTCCTGAGTTAACCTATCTAAGAGGAAAAATCTCATGTGAACCCAGGTGGGAGTAGTAACCATTTCCGCTGGATGTCCCGGGTTAATTTGTGTGGGGGGCCCGCACCATAATACAATGATGAAAGGTTAGTGATGTGACTCAGCCTTGTCATTCCTCTTGTTCCACCGCTGCTTTGACAAACAGAGGTGGAGATGCTCTCTGACTAAGGCAGGAAAACAAAGAGATGTGTTTTTGTTGTTGATTGGAAAAGGTAAAAAGTGATGTTTGCATCTGACCCCAAATTACTTACAAAATATTTTCAAAGAGATTAGATGATTAGACATTGCGTTTTAACTGGATTGTGCACTGGGTTAAAGTACTCAAACAAGTTACTTTGACTTCATGCAAACTTTATACAGAAAGGCCTCACACAATCTGTATCTGAGTTGAGACCTTTTTGCAGCGCTGATTCAAATATTCTAGTCTCTGTGTCATCAAGATTTTGATCTCTGTGACACTGACATGAAAAATAGAACTTTATCTGGCGCTATGCACTGAAATATTCCCCCAAACAAAGTTTTATCAGTCAAATAAAGCAATGTGATGATTCATGCAACCCTTAAAGTGAACTATACAGTATGTAACATTTCTGCTGCAGAGTCCGACCATCTGCTTGTCTCCATAGAGATGTTGTCAGAGGCTGTCAAAGTACTGCATTTCATTACTTCAATAATAATTTGATTGAGCGTCTCTCAGTTAGTGTACTGAAAAATACTGAAAAATAATAAAACGTATAGAATTTTCATGTTAATTACTTTTTTTGTAGACTGTCATCGTTTTTTCAACCTGGAGAGACTCAAACGAATATGCTAGAAGATGATGAACAATAATTAACAACATCATAACATCAACAATATCACAACAATATCATATCAGGATGAGGTCAGAAGATCTGTCAAGTTAAAGTTTGTCAAGAAAAATTGAATAACAAAAGTTGAAAATGACAAGAAGTTAAGTTCTGAAACAGAATGATCAATAAGTGACATTCAATCCAAAAGGCAGAGACAAGTTACCACAACAGACACATGTATCTGACAATTTCACCAAATAAAGGTATAATCAATAAATGTGTAATTTATATGCATTTAAGTACATTTACTTTGTTACTGACTGCCTCAGGATGCTATTACTTTGCCTGGAATGTTTCACTTTAAGGCATTATATCAAAGGTTATCTTATCTTATCTTAAACTTGTCTATCTCCATGGAAACAAGCAGGCGATGCCTCGAGGCCAAGTTACAGGTCAGATCTGTGGAAAGACAACTATGCTCACTGTCAAAATGCACGTTGTCAAAGATATTTTAGAGCAATAAAAAAGGCAAAGCAAAAACAACTCAATGGAGACAATCAGAAAACAGACAATCAGAAAACAGAGTGCACCTTCAAAGATTTATGCTTTAGAGCAGGAGAAATGCAGTTTAATACTACTTGTATGTTTGAATGTAAGTAGATTTCTTTGAAGAAAACAGACCGTTCCCAGATTCACTCAAGCATCCCGCCAATTTCATTAACCCAGAAAACATATGTACTGGAACAGAAGCTTCTACCTCTCCAAATGTCAAATTTCATTCTCTCCCCGTGTCTTCCATAATTGATGCTCTTGCGACAAAGATGACGGATTGTGAATCTGATTCATGCTGTTGTAACCTTTCCCACACCTGTCGAACTTACACTGTCAATAATATGATGAATTCAACCTCCAGTGCACTCCCTGGCGGGGCCGATGACTCCGTTTGGCGCAGTGCATGAAAGAGTCACAGGCAATTGAGGAAAATCCGGGCTCAAAAGAAATGGAAAGAAGGTGGAAATATTGAGACTGGGAGGATTCGTGTGTGTGTTTTTGAGATGAGAAAGGACGCTCTCTTAGATCTAAAGTAAACCGTATTAAGCTTGTCCACGCTGGCAGGAGGAGCGGAATCCGTCCGACGTGAGGTATCTGCGGGGCTCTCAAGGGCACTAACCAGGCGGGCGCAGAGGCATCGAAGAGTGGATTGGCCACGGCAGAGGAACAGAGAGATGGATGATAGGAGCGCAGAGTGAGGCGGGAGGTATACAGGACTGCACTGAACCTTAAAGTAGGTTCAGATAAACAACAGTGCAGAGCCAAAAAGGAGTCACTTCACTGTTCAGTCAAAGTTTTGGGCGTGGTTACTGGGTCTGTATACAGTGATGGTTTGGTCAGAATGTGGAAAATCCAGGTAAGATATGGGATAGAGTCTTTTCTTATTCAGAAATTGCCCGTCTTTCAGGAATATAATAACTGAAATGATACAATTTCTGAATAGTACAATTTATCTTATTCTATTACTACAGACATTTTCTTGCAAAATGTTGTAGCACAGAAATGACTTATTTTGTGTGGGCGTTTCCCTCGTTGCCATAGTAAATCAACTGCCTCCCACGACCACACTCTTAATGATTAGTTTATTTTTCTAATGGAATTGCTGCTGTCTGCGTCCCTTGACTGGAATGACCATCGCAGCTATTGAATACCCAAGCCTATGACCTCCCCTACCCCTAGCCTCCTCTACCCCATTACCTACTCTTCTACCCCCTGTTACATCCCCATCTTTTTCTCTCTACTTCTTCTGTCTTGTTCATTTTATCTGTATATTAATGTGTATTGTACGTGTTGTCCCCCCCTGTCTGTAAATACCCCCCCCTTTTTTATTATGTTCAGCGTCTTTGGGTCACTGAAAAGCGCTATATAAATAAAAGTTATTATCATTATTATTATTATTATTATTATTATTATTATTATTATTATTATTATTATTATTATTATTATTATTATTATATTAATACAGTAAAGTAGCTTTTATTGACCAAATCCTTGTATTGGATTGCTTCTGAATGCAGTTTGTAGATCTTATGCACCAGTAAAGCACATCCCATAGTTGTTGAGGTAAACCAACACTATTAAACACAACTGGATTTGTTCATGTATATATAACAGTACTAAAAGTGTTGGTTTCTCCTTCCACTGTAAGGAAGCCTATTACATTGGTGGGAAGTAATGAAGTACTGTTTTGAACTATACATTTTAGGTATTTTATTAAAGTTACATTAAATACTTTTACTTCAATACATTTGAGAGCCGGCATCTGTACTTTCTACTCCATTAAAAATGTGAACAGGACAGAAAAAAATATTATTTTTTCATGTTTGAGTTTTTTTTTTTTTTTTTAAAAGCACTTTTGTGATTATATTTTGCTTAAAGATTTAGAGTTTTGAGCAAACAAAAATACACAGAGAGAAGTAATCAAATGACCAGACAGTGAGGCTTTCACACGAGTAATATTTTTTTACGTTTATTTGAATCATTTCTTGGACACTCCTACTTTGGTAGTATTATTTTGAAGTAACAGTACTCTTTTTGCTGCTCTACCCACCTTTGTATATTTCATTGGCTTATTTCAAGACAACTTTGATAGTTTGATAAAACCTTATTTCCATTGCATAAACATGAAATCCCGTTGACAGCTGTTATTCACAAATACCTGACATGTTGATGGACACCGCATCCTTGCAGCTCATATTGTAGTGTGAATGTAAAAAAAAACTGGGTTAGAAGAGACAGTCTCCTCCATCGTCGACACAGTTGATGCTGGAAAACTGCCTTATGTCTTGAGTTTGATTGGTGGCTCAGACTGACATTGACGATGCTGGTGGAGTGGAACTATTTTCAACCAAGCAACATGAGCTCAGCAGAACGAAGACGGGCACGCAGGGGAATGTTGATGCCTGACTTGAAAAGACGTGATAAAAAAAGAAAAACAGTCACTCACTGTCTTGGTGTACGAGATGTAGCAAGACCAGCTTATCAATGAGTGCACACAATGGATATTTTTGACCTATTATGACTTATTGTCTGTGGGCGACATTTTACCACCAATCTTTTAGACTTTAATCATTTGCAAATTGTAATATTGACAGCTATTGACACCAAATAACACTGAAATACATGATTTTCTTCTATTTCAGTTGTCTAACCTTGACATAAAGTGAATGCATACTTCTATAAATATCACTTTTATATATTTAGTTAGTTCTTATGATTATATTGTGACCTGAATGATCACATCCATCAACTAATTAAAAAATCTGGACGTTCATGATTTAAAAATAACGGTTTTACAGTGACTTGCTGTTTATTTGATTACAAACAAACACTCTCTAGACTTGTTGACTTAATGCACGTCTGTGTTAATTGCTGTTGCATCAACTGTATCAGCATCACAGCCACTGCTTGTGCAAAACACATGTGGGCCAGCAGGAGACAGAGAGCTGGAATCAAATAAGAGCCAGAAGTGTTTTTTTTAACCTTTATGAGAAGTCAGTGGTTCAACTCTTTGAAAAACCAAACGGTGTGTCAAGGAGTTCTTTGATATTAGCGGTTTTGTTCTTCTTGATTTTATGCCTGGGTTTGAAGCGAAACAGAACACAATAAAGTTATGTTTCTTTGGTCATTGTTGTATGCCAAATGGATTATTCATGCAAATAATGAAAATGTTGAGTTTTTTTTTATTTTTTATAATAAAACAAAACAGAACAATGCAGAGAACATGACTCAGAAGATAAAGATAGGAAGCACAAGACATAGAGACATGGTCCTAAACATGTAGTCCAGCATATTTGTATCATTTCATCCAAAATCTCAAGCTCAAGATCATTCTAAAACTGTATCAAAATTTAGTATTGATTCATGTCTGATTTTTGATACTTGACAACGCTAGCATAGACGCCCAAACCTATTCTAATTATGGTCCTATTATGAGCTGATAATAATTAACTTCATCCTATTTGCATAGTAATTTGGAAACATTCAAAACAGTAAGTTAATTTGGCAGTACCCTTTCAAAAATCAAATGTCCCTACAATCTGGTGAGCGTAGTTAAATAGTGCACTTGTTTTTTTCAGAAAATAAAATCCATTATAGCTTTGTAAGAACCCGACATGAAAGCAGCGTGTGCAGACGTTTTCATCAGGGCCTATAGTGTCGTATGTTGGAGGTGCTGACTGATGATGCCACTATCTCTTCTCCTATCTCCTAATCTCTAAAGCAGGGGTTTCCAATAGGCGGCCCGCGGGCCAAACCCGGACCCTGAAGCAATGATTAAAAATATGTACAATTATTGTTTTTGCACCGCTTCTGTAATGCACCGAGGCGCAACCGCATCACTCTGTGCAACCGCATCACTCTGTGCAACCACATCACTCTGTGCAACCGCATCACTCTGTGCAACCACATCACTCTGTGCAACCGCATCACTCTGTGCTGCTTTGCGGCAGCTCCACCGCCAGAGAGCCCTGGTTCATCTGAAACACTCCAAACGTGTGATGCTGCAGAAACAGTAAATAACAGCTTCATTGAAAATGTAACTTGTAACGGCTCCACGTGTTTGTAAGTCTGCTTATTAACGAGGAACTGTACGCGCCGTGGCACTGGAAACAGCGTGTTTTCCGGGTTTCTTGTTGGATTGAAAGGCCCGGTAGGTCAGACATCTGATGTGCGGATTTTCCTACAGGTCCAGTTTTGAAAGGTGGACCGGGGTCAATTCCATAAGATAATTTCTCTGTGAAAATGCATTGTTTTAGTCCTGATTTAGACCTGCTTTAGACTTGCTTTGGACCTGCTTTAGTCCTGCTTTAGTCCTGTTTTAGTCCTGCTTTAGTCCTGTTTTAGACCTACTTTAGACCTGCTTTAGTCCCGCTTTAGACCTGCTTTAGACCTGTTTTAGGCCTACTTTAGACCTGCTTTAGTCCTGCTTTAGGCCTATTTTAGGCCTACTTTAGTCCTGCTTTAGTCCTTTTTTAGTCCTGTTTTAGACTGTCATGGAATTAGACATACACCGATGCTATTCCTTAACACATAGAGAACACCATTCAACTTAGAATATGAAACGACACAGAAATATCAGACATTTGTGTGGCATGCATGGGAGAAAACGCGGGGACTGATCACGCAAGCTGTGGTAAGCAGCCTGCGTGATCCTCCTGCGTCTCACCCTGTTTTTTCCCATGCTGGTTGGTTTTATTAGATATTCTGGAATAGGCGGGTCACATTTCTCATTGGTCAGCCTCACATCAAGGCACTTGGTGTTTTTCCGTAGAGATAAAGCCTGCAAGGAGGGGTGCAACTCCCCCCTGGGGCAACATTCTTTGGCCCATCTTTATGATACCTTCACAAACAAATGCAGTTTGTCACACACTCGTTCTTCTCTTAGACTAATGATGCAGATAAAATACCACTATTATGCAGATAAAATACATCACAGAAATATAATAATATATTCACATTTTATCACATTTCCCTCCTGTTTATCAAAGCATTAGTCACTGTCTCATATGCCAAACACATTACTCTTTTCAGTTTTCAACATGTCTTTCATATTGGTGTTAAAATGACACTTTTACACACAAAAAGTGATTCACAGTTCTCAACATTGAACACACTTCTTTTCTCTCGGCCCACAACATGTCTACAGCATTACTGTCCTAAATTTTGAGTCAGATTGGTCAATCTCTGTAATTTGACAAACAGACAATTTATCTTGTCTATAATTTGTGCGGTGTGATGGGAAATATAGAAGTACAAGCGGAAAGCCCTTAAACCCGCTGCTCTCTGGTCAGTCACTTTGACTCATCAGGGACCTCTCTGGACACCCCAATATAATCAAATTCGTAGTATCAGGTGCTACTGGAACCAGACTGTCCACTAACCTCTCGACCTTGACCCTGCGGTATGGTTCTGGGTGATGCTGATCTTTGTTCTGACCATAGCTGGCCACAAAAGGGATACATAGGCACAACGTCCCACAAGTGTCCCCACACCACCATACGTCCTCGCTTGGTTTCTTAAGAGACCTTCTTCCGCTGCTCGCTTCGGTCACACCTATGACACATATGAACTGGTACATTTCCCATCTCAATTCATAATCTCATTAACATTACATGTAGTTATGTTGTAGCAGATAAAAAAAACTCTCTTAGTTAGTGCAAACAACTCTGGCTGTGGTGTAATATGCCATCGTGTTTCTTCAGCTACTGTCATGTCAATTATATATTGTACATTTCACATTTCATAACTTTTCAAGTTGATCACTTATTTTCTTCCCTCTATTTTCCATGTCTGTGTATGTTGATCGATTGTCCCGATTGTCCCGTGCATAATACAGGTGTTCAGCACCCATATTATCGTCATCGCTGTGATGATGATAACTGTTGATTCTTTTTCCACAGAGTATGGTACTCTGCGCACCGTAGCCTCTTGCTCTCGTTCATCGTAGCAGAGTATAGTACTTTGCGTACTGTAGAATCTGTTTGTTGTCTCTGCATACAAAAACGAAGAATACAAACGAAGTCCTGCGTCTGCGATGTTATGGATCTGGTGCTGTGTTGTCCAGACATTTCTCTCACTTTCCCATGAGAGCACCCATGGTCGGTGTGTGGCTCCGTCCACCTTGCTCGTCTCTGTAAACACGACATCTCCAACACGTTCTGCTGTGGTGATAAACAAAGTCGTTTTCTTGTTTACAATTTTTTTTTTTTTTTTTTGTAATTATTGATTCGGAATATTTGTTTACTAGTACATATCCCTCCTTTTTGAGATATGGCTTTGCCCATTTCTCAAACTACTACATTTAAACAAAATTAAATAATCCAGATAGTTTACAACGTTCACTAATCCAGGATGTAATCAAGGGAGAGATGGAATTGCGTCTGTCTTCCACTCCGCAATGTCACCTCTTGACCTTTCACAGTTCAGTGATCACAATCCTGGCTGAGCCCCCCCCCCCTTCCACGGCGCTGCCCCCCCCCCCTGTGTGTCTGTAACCCGACACTGCCTCTGCGATCTGTAACTTGTAAATCTGTTTTATCACCATTTGTTTCAAACTCCAAATGTTTCAAACTCCAAATGTTTCAAACTCCAAATGTTTCAACCTCTAAACACGCGTATGTGTGTGTGTGTGTGTGTATGTATGTATGTATGTATGTGTGTGTGTGGGTGTGTGATTCAAATACATCAAACACTAATAATTATCCCAATAATTCCCCCTTTGAGCTGGCCATAAGGGTCAGTTCACAACTTAGAATTCTTCACATAATTAACATAACGTTTCACATCTCCTCTTGTGGTGTGGCCTGCATAAGGTCACACATCTAATGTAATATGTGCTAATCTTCTATATGTGCTTCAGGTGAGTTTCAAACTCAATCTCTCACACCTGCTCATGTGGTGCTTTACAAACATTGTGTATTAGTTTGTTCTAACAAGTCTATATGTGTATAACAATCTAAATGATTCTAAACCTTCCCCTTGTACATAAGGCACATCATTTTTCATCAACCTGTTTTTTCCCTTGTTGCCTACATTCTTTGTCTTTTCCCTGTAACGCATGCATCTTCCTCTCTGTCTTCCCCTCTGTCTCCTTCTCTGTCTTCCTCTCGCAACGGAGGAAACACCCATTTCCAAATTTCTAAACCTGCTTTTTCTCTCTCTCTTTCCCTTACTCTTACCCTCACTTGTAACCTGCTTTTCCTTTCTCATTTCTTCTGATATAACTATCAGACGCTGCATCCCCTGGGATTCCCCTGTTATCCTTTATAATATCCCTGTCATTCTGCCTCTAAACTCATGTATTGATTACCCATCCCCCTGTTTAGTTTTCACTATCTTCAGGTAATCTGCGGGTCTCATAAAATGTATTCTTCTCCTGCATTACGCTGCTCTACACTCCTACAGAGTCTTTGCCAGTCAATAGCCCCTTATCTCTGACTATCTTTATGACTTGGTGTCCTGTGCCTTTAGTTAATGACCCATTCATGTCTTTCCAAGGAGGACATCGGACGTCACTATTTAACTTATTCCCTCACTCACGTCTACATGCAATACGAGATTTCCTCATGATAATACAAATAAATAAGTTACTGATATAACTTTTACTATCACTTTACTTACTGCCCGTTCTACTCCTATGTCCAAAACATCAGTAGTCACTAATTTACCCATATTATCACTTCCAGGCCTGTGCCTGCATTTGATTCTAAATTTAAAAACACTTCTGTCTTTTCGTCCTGTACTTACATCTAGTCATGCATTAAGTCCAAAACGATAATTTTTGTCAAGTCCAAAAATAAAACATAACAAAACGTAGCTTTGTTCTGTGCACACAAAAAACACGATACCGTAAAAACACAACTTTTGTCTTCTATGTCGGGGACAGGAAGTGTCCTGTCTGTGATCACATTCCCCAAAATATTGGCAGTCTATAAAAATCTGAATTCATCTTCATCTCTTATCAAGTTTAATAAAATCTTTATAATTGATTGTTGTCAATCAAAACAAAAACCCTAAATTTGTTGAAATACTAAAATTTAAAACCAGCTGGGTTTAGTTCCTAATTCATTAACCTTACTTCAGAGCGTCCTCTGAGTTGCTTTCTCTTCTCCCTTCTCCTGCCTTGTTGACCCCCCTTATCTCCCCCTCTCTGCCACGTCATCTGAGCATACTGGAAGTCTCCCTCCAAAATCCTCTTATGACTTTTCCTTTGTCTTTTTACAGTTTAGGGTGATAATTCTGGCATTATGTGGTCACGGTCGTCTGGGAGAAATGCTACTTGCTTTACAGTCACGGTCAATGTCAAGCTTCTAGAGAAAATTCCATATTAGATTCCTCCGGACATAAACGTGGTGTTTAATGATTCACCCGTGACTGCAAATTTTAGATCTCTCAGAATAACGCCTTGTGACCCTTGTATGATTAATTGTGATTCACACTTGTTAGTTAATCACTTATTAATCCTCATTCACATATTCACACTTCTCTCTTACTTACTTCGCTCGTGCACAGCGCTTACATTCACTCATCTTTATGTCAGTAACAACTCGTACATAAGGCCTCATTACTTTCTTTCGGTGAGAAACTTAACTCGTGGTGAGCAATTTAACTCCTTTATGTGAGAAACTTATCTACACAAAGCCAACCAATATTTTTCCAGCAATAATCAAACTCCTTGCTTATGTGAGAAACTTATCTCGTCCATAAGCTTACAATATTTCCTCAGTAATATGAAACTGGGTATTTCCTCAGTAATACCTAAACTGGGCATAAGAGCCTAAAATATTTCCTCAGTAATATTAAACTGGGTATTTCCTCAGTAATACCTAAACTGGGCATAAGCCTATAATATTTTTCCAGTAAATATCAAACAGATGCATAAAAACGTTTTATGGCTAACTCTTTCACACACAAAGTTTTGTCTGACCTTCTTTGTTGCCTGTGTTCTCCTGCTGCTTCGAAACGACGCGCTCTCCTCGCGGAGAATGAGGTGCGATGGGCGGCCACGGGAAAAGTGGACTTCCTTTCTGCTGTGCACACAGACTTTCACTGATTCACCCGTCAATCTCCGCGAAGGGGCTGCTTGTCGTCCGGCTCGAAGTACCAGAAAATGTCATGGAATTAGACATACACCGATGCTATTCCTTAACACATAGAGAACACCATTCAACTTAGAATATGAAACGACACAGAAATATCAGACATTTGTGTGGCATGCATGGGAGAAAACGCGGGGACTGATCACGCAAGCTGTGGTAAGCAGTCTGCGTGATCCTCCTGCGTCTCACCCTGTTTTTTCCCATGCTGGTTGGTTTTATTAGATATTCTGGAATAGGCGGGTCACATTTCTCATTTGTCAGCCTCACATCAAGGCACTTGGTGTTTTTCTGTAGAGATAAAGCCTGCAAGGGGGGGTGGAACTCCCCCCCTGGGGCAACATTCTTTGGCCCATCTTTATGATACCTTCACAAACAAATGCAGTTTGTCACACACCCGTTCTTCTCTTAGACTAATGATGCAGATAAAATACCACTATTATGCAGATAAAATACATCACAGAAATTTAATCATATATTCACATTCTATCACATAGACCTACTTTAGACCTGCTTTAGTCCTGCTTTAGACCTGCTTTAGTCCTGCTTTAGACCTGCTTTAGACCTGTTTTAGGCCTACTTTAGACCTGCTTTAGACCTGCTTTTGTCCTGTTTTAGTCCTGCTTTAGTCCTGCTTTAGTCCTGTTTTAGACTTACTTTAGACCTGCTTTAGTCCTGCTTTAGACCTGCTTTAGACCTGCTTTTGTCCTGTTTCAGATCTACTTTAGACCTGCTTTAGACCTGCTTTAGTCCTGCTTTAGTCCTGTTTTAGACCTACTTTAGTCCTGCTTTAGTCCTGCTTTTGTCCTGTTTCAGATCTACTGTAGACCTGCTTTAGTCCTGCTTTAGTCCTGCTTTAGTCCTGCTTTAGACCTGCTTTTGTCCTGTTTCAGACCTGCTTTTGTCCTGTTTCAGATCTACTTTAGACCTGCTTTAGACCTGCTTTAGTCCTGCTTTAGTCCTGTTTTAGACCTACTTTAGACCTGCTTTAGTCCTGTTTTAGTCCTGCTTTAGACCTGCTTTAGACCTGCTTTTGTCCTGTTTCAGATCTACTTTAGACCTGCTTTAGACCTGCTTTAGTCCTGCTTTAGTCCTGTTTTAGACCTACTTTAGTCCTGCTTTAGTCCTGCTTTAGACCTGCTTTAGACCTGCTTTTGTCCTGTTTCAGATCTACTGTAGACCTGCTTTAGTCCTGCTTTAGTCCTGCTTTAGACCTGCTTTTGTCCTGTTTCAGACCTGCTTTTGTCCTGTTTCAGATCTACTTTAGACCTGCTTTAGACCTGCTTTAGTCCTGCTTTAGTCCTGCTTTAGACCTGCTTTAGACCTGCTTTTGTCCTGTTTCAGACCTACTTTAGACCTGCTTTAGACCTGCTTTAGTCCTGCTTTAGTCCTGCTTTAGACCTGCTTTAGACCTGCTTTTGTCCTGTTTCAGATCTACTGTAGACCTGCTTTAGTCCTGCTTTAGTCCTGCTTTAGTCCTGCTTTAGACCTGCTTTTGTCCTGTTTCAGACCTGCTTTTGTCCTGTTTCAGATCTACTTTAGACCTGCTTTAGACCTGCTTTAGTCCTGCTTTAGTCCTGTTTAGACCTACTTTAGACCTGCTTTAGTCCTGTTTTAGTCCTGCTTTAGACCTGCTTTAGTCCTTTTGTCCTGTTTCAGATCTACTTTAGACCTGCTTTAGACCTGCTTTAGACCTGCTTTAGACCTGCTTTAGTCCTGCTTTAGTCCTGTTTTAGACCTACTTTAGTCCTGCTTTAGTCCTGCTTTAGACCTGCTTTAGACCTGCTTTTGTCCTGTTTCAGATCTACTGTAGACCTGCTTTAGACCTGCTTTAGTCCTGCTTTAGTCCTGCTTTAGTCCTGCTTTAATCCTGCTTTAGTCCTGTTTTAGACCTACTTTAGACCTGCTTTAGTCCTGCTTTAGACTTGCTTTAGACCTGCTTTAGACCTGTTTTAGTCCTATTTTAGTCCTGTTTTAGTCATGCTTTAGTCCTGCTTTATAGTTTATCTATGTCAGTGGTTCTTAACCTTTTTGGAGGTACTGAATCCCACCAGTTTCATAAGCGCATTAACCGAACCCTTCTTAATTGGAAAAATAAAATATGATTTTTTTCAAAATTCAAAACATAGGTATATATTTAACTGGTGCGCAAAATGAACCGTGCATCAACATCACTGTGTTCAAAAAACAAAATCATCAAAACATGATTTTCACAGGAAAAAAAAAACATGATAATGAATATTTACTGCAAATAAGTGTGACTTCTGCTGTTGCCTTTCAGAGACCAGTTCAGAAATGCAAGTGCCACTCTCATGTCATTTTTGCAACAAAGTCTGTTCCTTTTCTTCATTTTTATGTCCAGCGTCCTCGAAAAGGATTGCTCGCAAAGATATTATATTAGTTATAGAAAAGGACAAGGGAAATGGCCCCAGAGACTGTCCTTTGGCCCTTTTGGGGCCCGGCCGGTACCAAGACTTTGCCCAGAAATGTGGGGTTTTATACAGTGTAAAATATTAAGAAAGAAATCACAAGACGTACCATCACGACAGTCACTAGTCGACTACTGAGCGCACCAAATTCCTTGCAGGACAGATCGGCCAAGCGAGGCGTGTCATCACAAATCATATGAGTCGGATGTGTGACCTTCGCCGAACCCCTGAGATGGACTCACCGAACCCCTGGGGTTCGATCGAACACCAGGTTAAGAACCAGTGATCTATGTTTTTCTGGTAGATTTTTTTTTTTTAGTCTTGGTTTGAACCTGGTCTTGTCCTAGGTCTGCTTTGCACTAGTCGAGTCAGGTTTCTGGTAAACACTGGCTTTGCGTTGCCTGGGTTTTAGTGCTTGTGTCCTGTCTTTAGTAATGTAACATTGTTAGGAGTTTATTTTCAGAGAAGTAAAAATATCATAATATGATATTTTTGTTGATTTCTGTTGTTGAATTGTGCCACTGTGGGTTGTCTGTGGATCTTATAGACAGAAAACATAAAATTGTAGGGTGATTTTGTAGTCCGGACCCCGGACCTTAGCCCTCCAAAAAAATCTGGCCCTTGCAAAATATAAATAGAGACCCCTACTCTAAAGGATGTCTCTCTGGAAATGTATTAAAGCTGAGTTCAGGCCTTGTCGTTCGCTTTGGCCTATGCAATGCTCTCTGTTTCATATTTATAAGAGAAGCACTAGCGATGTCGACTTTACTTTTAAAAACGCTGTGAGATAATCACGCAGTCTGTTTGAGTGTGGAGCTGAATCAAAAGAGCTGAGAGGGTCTAAAGGGGCGCACAGTAACAGATGCAGCTCAAGGAAATTTAAAGAGACATGGCAAAATGGTGCCCCTTTCTTTGCTGAGCAGAGTCGACAATCTTAAAGCCTCATAGATTTTCAGACCGATTTAGCCTTTTAATGGATGGAATGATTAGATCAGATTCGGCTTTCAAGGAATACAACTTGTGTCATCCCACACAACCCCGAGAGAGGGAGAGAACAACTTTAGCACATGGAGAAATTTAAATGTCATTACTCAACCATGAAATCAGTTCATGTACAGCTGTGGATTCTATAACCATTTATCTCTTCGGCTTATTGTCTCCATTAACGTGACCAGCCAGGCTTGATTTGCAACTAAGAAGAAAAACTACGCGGCGAGACATAATTGTAGTTTTTCACATCACTGCAAAGCCTGCAGAACCACGTACATTGTAATAAATTGACAAGGTATTGAACACACACTATGTATTTCACTAACATATGCAGAACAGATACGCTGGCCAGATTTCTGAGCTTTGCCATAATGCTTCTCTTGCCTCAGGGACTCTCTTTTCAGTAAAACATCTTTCAGTAATTGGCATGGTTTTCCTACGCTTGCCATTCTATGTCCCTTGAGCCACACATTACACTGATTCAGACTCTATTACTTGATGAGGTCATGCACCCAATGGAATGGTTATGTGTGGCATTTCATTGCACTTTATTTTCATGCAGGGAAAGTTGAATAAATAAATACATCTTAATCATCTAACTCAGCTGGAACTGTATTTGAGCAGATTCCTGTTCTGCGGCAAAGGATAGAAAACATGCGCTTAAAGCAGAACGGTGCAGACGGCCACAAAAACACCACAATAGCCACACACTCAACAGTTCAGTCAGTGGCTTCAAGTGTAGCCTAAAAAATAAATAAATCAGTACCGGTGTGTCTTTAAAATGGGCAGCAGAGCAGCTCGAGCTCAAATAAAGGTCGGCATAAGGTATAAGAACTTGGTGCAGGTGTAAAAGAAAGTCTTTTGTCCAAGGTATTTCTAAAGGTGGCACTGGGAGCTGCTCCTGTGCACAATCTAGTGTTCAAATGTGTGCTCACTGATGGTATTTAGGCTGCCAGTGCAGTCTATTTTCTATCTGGAAATAACATCTGATGGACATGCTCTTTATATAGTTTTTTCATATATATATGTCAGTGCATTACATCTGGACAGTTTGGCAGCAGGGAATTTGAATTGCTCTGCTGTAAAATCTGTGGCTCCAGCACATCAATGGTGGTAAGTGACCGGACAAAAGATGGTGGAGACGACAACAGCGTGCGGGTATATAATATGTGTCTGATGATGATGATTGTGTTTTGTTACGGCCAAACGCTTTTGCTTTAGTTTTGTTGGTCAGAGTGTGCTCGCTCATCATCAGCTTGTTTGGGTCGAATTGTTCTACGTTATGCAGACACAAACAGCAGACAAAGGGACTTTGTCTGAACTTCCTGATGAATTGGACAGAAAAGGTTCACGCCAAATTACCAAATCAGTGGGTGTACTTATTTACTTATCATACATTATGTAACTTTTGAAGGGAAACTAGACTATTTTGTGTTAGATTTTAAATCGACATTGAACAAAACCCTGGAGCAAGTTAAAATGGCATAACTAGAACATCTTTTGCCTAGTAACAAACAGAGGATTAATCTTTGCGCCCAGAGGCGAAACACAAAATGACACAAAATGATCTGTCTTTGTTAGTTGCGGTCTAAACATGTTCCCTTTGGTGATGTCGTAGTCACAGATAGGAGATGAGCTGTTATCAGGTTTGACACTCAAAGGCCATTTTATCCCTTCCTCTGAGCCGCTGATGTGGCAGATAATGTCGTATGTTGTCCCAAAGAAACTGCGCTCTTCCTTCTATACCTCAGTTGAGGAGGTAGAATTCTCCAGGACGCTTTAGGATTGGATTCCCCTATAGATTATAGATTACCACTCACAACAGCCATTTGCATATTCATTCTGGCGGGATGAGAGCGGGCCTGCCCCATCCAATCTATTCTCATCAAAGGGGATATTGGATTTTTGATTTGAAGGATAAGTGAATTGCTTGTACCCAGTTTTTTTTTTTTTTTATTTAGGCCAGGCATTGTGAAGGTTAAGAGTGAATACTTTGCCCGCATCGATCATGTTACGCCGAGGGGAAGCACAAAGCTGTGAAATTTGTGTATGCAGATTTAAAATGTCTGATCGTTGTAATGCGGGCACCGAGCAATGAAATCTTGTCAGACTCACGACTCTCGAGACCTTACTGCCAGTAGAAGATAAATGGGAGCCGATGTGATGCAGACGATAAATCATTCAGTTACCTCCAGCTGACAAAATAATGCTATTCTGTAACTGTTGTCTTTTGAAATACAATCTCAGAAAGTGGGGTTGATAAGAGCTGATGGTCGCCAGGTTTCCCAGTATTATATCAACCTCGGGTTTAAAATCATAAGATCATGAGCTGGAAAAGGTCACACATCCATATCTCTGGCATTTGCACATTCTAACCAAGAGTTATTTCTGTAAGTTTACACTGTATTCTAATCATGAAAATTGAGATCAATCAATATGAGGAATAAAAATCTTGATATTTATTTTTTCCCACATTCCCCGGCCCTAACTGTCATTAGGCCGATGTAAAGTATGACAGATATTTACCACAAGTACTTCTATCGCACAAGGTAATCACTAGAATAACATGATCACTCAGTGCCCTTTCAAAAATAAATGATGAGCTCCATATCATGTTTGTCTTTCATTTTTTTCTACAGCCCTTTATAAAAGCAAGTATTTCTTTGATCACTCTGTACTGTGAATGTCTTTAAGAACATCCTTGGAAGCATCTTGTTTTAATTTCAAGCATTATAAGTCCAGAGATCAAAACTTGCTGTACAAATGGAAGCCAATTAATGTTGTTATTGTTCTTACTTGTCTTGTCTTCCTTCTTAACAGGAGGCACATGTAGTTCTCAGAGAATTGACTGTGTTTACTGAGTGTTGATGAAAAGGATTCTGCAGGTGCATTACTTTATTCCAAAACTTGGTGTTGGAAAATATAAGAAAAATGTATTGTCCACCTTAGACTTATGATGTTGCATTAACAGTTAATGAACTTTGGGCAATTTATGCAGTGAGTTTAGCCTTTCTTGTTTTAGACACCTTGTGCCATCATCACTTCTGTTTTCTATTTAATTTTAAACATTTAAAATCGAAAAAAAAAAAAAAAAATGATGAAAAATAGGGCTGGGCAATATAGCGATAATAATCAAATTGTGAGAATCGTTTCCCCATAAACTCCTCCAATTTAAATGCAATTTGAGTATTATCTTTGGGATGTTCTATTCCCGTATGCTATTAATATATTGCATCCAGACATATTATAATACCACTGGTAGTAATCCATTTTGATTAACGTAATAGTGTATCATAACCCTCTTCAGAACAACATTTCCAAGTGTCGACTTTAATTTGAAAGGAAAAAGATTTGCGCATCCCTTTTAGTTTTACCCAGAAGTCTCACATGTTATTTTCTGTTCAATGTGCATATCATCTTTTTAATTAGGCATTTTTGTCCTCGTGCACCCAGCCACACACTGCGTCGCTGGTTCACACTCTGCCCGCTGGCCGGGGGTGACGGCGCTCATTTATTATCACTAATTGCTTGTCTCTTCTCGAACATACAGGAATTGAATGTAGTCATAGGAAGTCTACTTGGTAATGAAAACTATGCTGTGACATCCCAGCACACACATGAGAGACTGCATTTGAGTTGAGTTCAGAAAAGAGAAGAGACCCACATGCTTGGACTGCGGTCGCACTGGTTTCGATGTTGTAATGAAAGGAAAGCTGGCAAAGGGTGCAGCAAGCGTCTGTTCTGTTATGAGAACAGCATTCCCTGATCCTCTCACAAGTCTGTACTTCAGAATGACAACATCCACTTTGCTCTGGGCAAGTAAATACTGATTTAGTCTTTTATGTGAGTGCTCTGAGGAATAGACAGAGATAAATAGACTGTGGAAAATGTATTGTCATGTCAACCTCTTCTGTTTTGACACAGTGGTACAGACAAAGGTCTAAATAGTTTATCTTGGACATTCTTCTGTGCCAGTCTTACTTTACAAGTATAGGAGGATTACAACGATATGTAAAAAGAGGTTTTATCACAAAAACAGCAACAGCAAAGAATGAACAGTTTGTGATTTTTATCAATAATACACTTTATTCTTAAATATTCTCAATCTACAAGACTTCAGTCAAAACTTTTTTTTTACCTTTATCTGATTTGAGAAGTATTGTAATACTCAAAATGTATCTGACTAATAGACAACTAAGTTTAGAATAGGTTTGTCAAATGTATCAAAAATCACAACAATCAAAGCTATACAAATGTGTGTTGGTATCGATACTAAAAAAAAATCACATAAACGGAACAAAATTTGACCTTTCTGGATTAAAATATATACATCTGAAATTGGTATCGAGCCTATTCCTTAATATCAAAATTTAGCTTTGAATTTTAATATTGTGACAACAGTTTATAAATAAGTTATTTTTTTAAAAGTAGTTCAATCTGTGATCCTGCGCCAGTTGTGGATGATGAATGCTTATCCCATCATTGATCTCATGCCTGATACTGTATGCATGAGTTTCAACTGTACATAGTTGGAAAGATAACAAATGAAACATAAAAAGTAAGGTGTAAACATTGTTTAAAAGTACAATCGATTAAAATGCCTTCAGTAGACAAATGTATGGCTGTGGTGCAATGGAAGTGACATTTTCTTCTGAACCAAACCACTGTTTGATTCAAGATCTGGCACAGAATCTTTGGGGACAACAGTGGCTCAGGAGGTAGAGAAGTCATCTTAACACCCGAGGATTTGCAGTTGTTGCCTTGAAAAGATACTTCTCCCACCATGCTTTTTAAATCCTTAATGTGACTGAAGGTGCTGCAGTGAGGTTGGATTTACGATGATTGTAGTCAATTTATTCCGGAAGTTGCTTTGGGCGCTGCCATCTGTGGTAATCCTTCTTCCTATTGCCAATCTTAATGCCAGATAAAGTCCATAGAGACACAAAGCCGGGGAATCGAAGCATTGTTTCACCACTTAAACAAACGGAATTCCTGCTCAACCTGAAGTGCCATAACAACGGAAGTGCCGATCTGTAGCAGAAAGAGGTAAAAGTAAGGTGAATATATAGCAAAGGGTCAGTTCACTATGAGCTGTTCTGTAAAAATATCTTAATAGTATTGAATACCCAGATTGTAATCGATACTTTTAATATTAGATACTAATTCAAACAATTATCTATACTGAAAAAAATGCATGAATATGACAGAATCAGGCCTTTCCTCGTGAATGGAGCTGATAGATCAAACATATATCTATGCATCCCTTGTGTATGTGGTGAATGTCACAGTAAGATCTATGCACTCTTTAAAAGGTGAAATCTATGATAAAAATTACACTGACTTGTAAGAAACCCCAAATGTGCACCAAATTACTGAAAATGTGATTTATTTTATTAAAATGTTCTTCAAGCCACATCTTGGCCACCCCTGTTTCAAAATCCTTGAGGCACCACTGAGCACAGCCACATCTCACACTTGCCGATTTCTGGAAACAGTTTTTACAAGTGGAGGTTTGCAAGCTTCAATCTGACAAATAGTCATAACAGAGTCCCATTGACCCCACGACAAATAGAGACACATCAGACATAAATCAAGCAAGAAATCCTCTAGTGTGCAGAAGGCTTAATGTGAATATCACTATAAGACAAATAAGACCAATATTAAAGAAATCACATGTTCTTGAAAATGTGTTTTTAAATACATTGTAATATCACATTTGGTATAAAATATTGAGCATTTCCTTAATATCAAAATCAATTTCTAATTTGCTTGTTTCCTAATGGAGAATCATATTTAATTACGGTTATATTTTGGCTTGCGAGTGTGGCAAGCAGCAGTACAAAAGTAGTGGCATGAAGGCCGGCTGTAATCAGATCTTGGACACCGTGCTGACAGATGCAAACTGGATTTCCTCTCTTACCTGTTGTTGTGTCCTGCTGGTGTCAGGTTCCCCCGGGGGAAGCAGATTAATTTGTCTCTCATCTTTAGCCTTGTAGCCTTGTATGCACTCAGTACTTTGTCTTTGCTGACAAAGCCTTGGTCTGTGACTGCAGCCAATGACTAATGACCCCAAAGCAGCTGCGTCACTTTTTCCATGTATCGTTGTTCTGCCATTTTTAGTCAATCACATGGGCCATCTTCTTCTCTCTGCGGCATGAGGGAGCAATTAGGGCTAAGCATCAAGGAGCAGTTTAACATAAGTGAATTAGAGAAGAAAGAAAGCAATTTTTTGCGAGAATCCATTGCTCTGGGGCCTACGGGAACAACACATATCAATATTCGTGTGCATCTTTGCGTGCTGTGGCCTCTTTACACCTTCCAGATGGCTAATGGGCTGTTGAATTTGTGAGCTGTCACCTGTGAGAACCTCTGACACAGCTGGCGGACGTCCAGAACACTCATGTATGCATAAAGCGCTACATCAATGGGAGATCAATGGACACAAACATCAGCCATTAAAAGCGGCGTTTGATTAGCATGCATCAGGCTGATTCTGATCTGCATGGCAACGGACGGGTCAGGTGACTCTCGAAGCAACTTCTGTTTTTACGATTTTCTAATTTGGACTTTATTTGGTGTGTTTATATCTGTTGTACATATGAATGATGTTTTTCACCAATCAAGTAGGAATATAAAATAAATGGAGTACCTAGGTGTTTTTGCTATATATTTAGTTTGTTGCTATTGCGTCAGCCTATAATTTGAGACGATATATTGTGCTGCTAACAGGCATCTTTACAGTTAAAGACTTTATGTTTGTTTTTTAACAATGGGTGGAGATAAAACAGGCCTTTAAGGTGCACTATATATGCCATAAATATAAGACTACAGCATAACATAATCACATACATAGTAGAAAAAGCTTCAGTTGTAGTCATCTGGACTCAGTTAGAAAAAATAGACGTTTCGACAGTACCTGCTCTTTGGTTCCAACCACCCACTACAGCACAAGCTGGGTGTGATCAGAACCTTACAACAAAGAGCTCAAGGTGTGCCCACCAGCTCAGAGGGCAAGAAGAAAGAGGAAAAACATGTCCGAAATGCCCTCTCAGCCTGTGGTTACCCCGCTTGGGCCCTCAACAGAGTGAAGAGAACCAAAAAGCAGGACAAAAGGGAAACTGAACAGAGAAGGAAGGGTGTTTCGATCCCTTATGTCTCTGGACTGTCGGAAAAACTGCAGAGAATTTTAGACAACATGAAGTCCCTGTTTATTTTAAACCAGGAAACACTTTAAGACAAAAACTGGTTCATCCTAAGGACAAGTTGCCGACTCAAAAACAGAGCAATGTAGTTTATTCGATCCAATGCAGTGAAGAAAGTTGTAAAGAACGGTACATAGGTGAGACAATACAGCCTCTACACAAGAGACTTTATCAGCACAGAAGGTATACAAGTTCAGGACCTTAGAGTGCCGTGCATCTCCATCTTGAAGCCTCTAATCACTCGTTTGAAGACGGTGAGGTGAAGGTTTTAAGCAGGGAGAAAAGATGGTTTGAAAGAGGAGTCAAGGAAGCTATTTTTGTTAAAAAAGAAAGACCTTCTTTAAACAGAAACGGAGGGCTAAGGTTCAATCTTCCTGTACAATGGGATCCTGAACCCCTGGAGAGGTAGAGGACCAGTACCATGATATTTAGATGCTTATCAGGTACTCAGGGTGGGTGAGCCAGGGTCTCACAAAGACAAAGGGGAGACTAATAGCCCATTAAAGGGTTGAATGGGCTCGGTAGATACCAAGAGGGTAAGTTTCTGTTGAAACAAACAACTCTTTCCTCTTCAGGAAGGCTCCTCCCAATGGGCTGGACTTACCACAGAATAGAGTCCAGATGACTACAACTGAAGCTTTTTCTACTATGGAACACGCCTGGACGAATGAGGGTTTACACCGACATAATCACATACAGAACACTGTGCAGGAGCTCTTCTCACCATGTTCCATAAGTGCAGTTCCTGATATCAGCCTTTCACTTGTGTGCTACTAAGCTGCTAATCGCATTTTGCTCTCGGCTACCGCATGCTCAGGTTTGCTCAGAAGGCACCACTTTATGTTCAGGACATTGTCGGGGTTCTCTACCTGTACTCAGGGAGTCCACTTTCAATCACACTACCAACCTTACATAACGTCTTTAAAAGCATTTCAAACAGTACCCACTCTGCCATGGCAATGACCTTATCACCACACTGGACTGTATAATATTAAAGCAATGATTGGGGCCAAAAGCGATCATAAATTTGAGCATCTTCTTTCCTTGTTCCGGTAACTTTAACAAAAATATTCCTATATTGCTTTGTTTTATACAGCTGTTCGATAAGTGGGCTGTTGACTCCCCGTGGAGGCTGTTTACTTGTTCCAGTGTCATTAGGACAAAAAAGGTGGGAGTACAATAAACACTTTCTGATTTTCTTTTGATTCTGTTGAGATTTTTTCCACCAGTTCTTCAGCATCCTTTATAATTGTAATGTTCAAATTCTAGCATAGTCATGTGACCGGGTCTGAGATAAGTGGGAGTGGCTTTCTCACCATGTTAGTCTAATAGCATTCGCAGTAAACCAATCCCTTCAACAGAAAACATGCACAATATGTAAAATCCTCCAGTTAAGGAAGACCTTGAGCTCAAGGTCTGGGGAGGGGTCTCCATGCCCCATGAGGCTCTGAAGGACAAGGAATTAGAAAAGTATACCTTAACAATAAATCTTTATAAATATACCGCCGAACAGACATACTATGAAAAGAGGAGGTCAGGAGAGTCATTCAAGGAATTTACAAATGTTTTGTTCCTTATTATTACTACAATAACATCAATAATTCTTCCAGTTTATTTCACAGATACTAGTTCATTTGAAATCCCCTTCACTGCGACACTGCAACCTTGAGAAATCGGTTGAACTCCCCTAACACTCTTGAACAACTCTGAAATTATCCACATTGTGCCATAGTCTTCCTATTCCTGCAGAGACAGGAGCATGGACATTTTAGCCCTGTCCATGCTCCTGTCCTCTTTTCCACAGACCGACTGCCTGGAGGCCATTTCCCTTTTAAGTTTGATTAAGGGCAAGCGGTGCTTTTTATGGCTCTGGACACCTGCAGGGTCAGCAACCACACGCACCTAAAGAGAGCCCTGTGAGTCACACTACCTAGCCCTTTGAACTGGTTTATGCCCCCTGGCCCTGTCCTGAGCCCCCCCCCCTCACCCTCACCACTGGTCACATTATTGCCTTCAGTCTGTAAACTGTCTAGCAGGTGTAATGGCAGCTATAAGGTGTCATTCTCCCTCCTGGCAGTTTAGACAAAGCACTCAATTAATTTCCTGGCTGAAACATGGGGAGGGGTCGCGAGTGTTTATTCTCTGCAGTAGCTTTTAAGTCCACATTTGCATTTGGTTGTTCTCCTGGCACACAGTGGTATTAACAGGTGTGATCGGTAACAACGCGGATCACTGTGAGTTGATGAAGTGACAGCGCCGTCCTCTGTATTCAATATTTTTTTTCCCAAAGTTCTTTTCAGTGGAAGAGAAGAAGAGACAGTCTCTTTGCAGCAGTGGCGAGCCTGCATGCTGAAGTCATTAGTTTATGTGGTGCAGGGAGTTTTATTGCTTCCTACCCATGTTAAGTCAATCCAACAATTTACTGGTCTGCCCTCTGCTTGCTCTCTCCTGTCATTCCCGCGCGCCGCTGCTATGGCTGTGGACGTTTGTGGTCAATCAGTGCGATGTCGTTATGGACGGGCTGGCCGGCGGGGAAGGGGGACATATCGGTGGGTGGAGCTACATCATGTCTTGGCCAGTGGCTAAAGCAAAACCTGTACTCAGCAATGTGCGTTTCTCAACAACATGGACACGTTCCAATGACAACCAAAAAAGCAATACGATTTAAGACATTCTGGGATTTTTTTTAATCTGCCATCAGCCTGTCGATTCAGAATGTTTATGGTTTATGATTTAGTCTTCTCTTATTCCAATTTGCCATGTTTGAGTTTACACAAATCTTATGACAGATTCGTGCAGTAATTGGCGAGTATTTATCAACCAAATGTGTACAATAAGGAAGAAGCAAGTTGTGTGATCTATTGTCCTCACATAGATCATGTATTGCGTTTCCTTTTGTGGTTTATGTGAAGACAGATCTTTTTGGACAGCAAAATTCTCGCATGGAATAAAACAGTGCTTCACAGACGAGACGCCGTGTGTACTTCTAAAACAACCTCACACGCAAAATACATATCCAGAGGTGAGAAGTATACACATGTAAATAATCTTGTTAATCTTGTTTTGAAGATATAGAACATTGTAATGTTGCGTATATCTTTTATAGAAAAAATAAAAATGTGACGTTGTAATCTTCAAAAACTTTCAAGGGTTTAAGAAGAGTTGTTTGCACTTTTGCAATTACTTTACAGACATTTCACATTTGTCTGATAAAAACACTTGAACTAATACCTTTTAAAGACGGTATAGTTGAGTGGATTTTAGTGGAGGAATGGAATAATGTTTTTTATAGAGTTGAGTTTTGAAAATGCTAAATTACTGTAAATTGCACATCTCCAACCATTAATATTATATTGTAAGAAAAAAATGACCCTCTTAAAAGCTCAAGACAGAAAAGACCTCTGAACAATGTATATGTGAATGATTATAGCGTGCAAGTATTAGCACAATAAATAAAGAGCCTGAGGTCACCTAATGCTTTAAGCACAAAACCTGAAAAAATGATTATTGAAAAACCTTAGTATTCTTGTTTTATGACACACAACATTAAAACGCTCTATTTTCTGTGCAAAACATCCAAGACCAAGAATATAAGCAATAACCTTCAAATTATACAGCGCCAACCTTATCAAGTCTTCATTATCGTTGTCATCTATAGAAATCACCTTATCTCAGTATCACTTCATTTCATGTTGTTTTGGAGTACCTTAGTTATATTGGATGAGATATATTGCTATATTGGTGTGCTGTAAAATGTACTGTAAAGAAATTCTTTAGTTGACTTTACTGATAGCCATTTTATAAAGTTATTGTTGACAAACAGACTTTTAAATTAGTTTATTTTTATTTTTAGAAGCACTACTGCCCACCTGAATGCAAATGAACCGTGCCAGTGGACAGCAATTTAGCTGTCTGTTCCTTCTAATTGGAATAAGTGAGGCATTATGCTGAACGGTTTAGCATTTCTTTCACTAGCATTGATTTAATTCAAACAGTAACATGGATGCTAACAAAAATGCATATTCAGTTCATATGAAGAAAGAGTATTTCATCGAAGTCCATTTTGGTGCTGTTATTGGATGGCTGTAGCTCCTTTAGTGGATGTTCGGTTGCATGCTTTAGTTTATTTGTGCTGCTTTTTCATTTTTTGTTTTTGAACTGTTGAGAGCTTGAAAATCCGTATAAAAAGCTCCATCTCCCACTGTCCAAGCCCCAAGCCAATATCTTTTTCCTCCACACTGAGCACATTTTACTCACCTTTTATGAGTCCGGGCTCACGCTTGGCAAGGTCACAGTGGGAGGCGGCTCTGGCCATTTCGCCGTTGATTGATGGGCACGTTTTGGCAGCTTGTGTCTTAATGTGTAATATTTGATGACAGCGGAAATGACTGTCACTTTTCGGCCATGTTGTCTCTAAATTTGCGCTGGCTTATTGACCACCCATCACTGTCCCTGCTCCAGCCATTGATTTTGATCTTATTTTCGCCTTCTTGTGCTCTTATGCTCTTAACTCATCACTCACTGTCAGACACATTGGCACACAAAGGTCATTTTTAGTTGTTTTTTTTAGAAAGGATGTTGCTCTTCTGGATCCACCACTTGTCGTCCCCAAGGAGGTGTTACTTTTAGTATGTCATTAACTTTTCTATCTCCATGGAGACAAGGTGACCGGATTTGAGGAGAGTAGGGATGTCAAGATTATTCAGTTTATCAATAAACGTGATTATTCAGGTCACGATATAATCATAAGAACTAAAAAATAAGAATCGTAAGAATCGTTGGCAGCAACAATGAATCATTTCAGTTCAGTCTACACTCCAAAAAAGCCAAACTGAGTGTAAAGTAACCTTTATTAATCTTGGTTTATGTGAAAATATCATTACTTTTTCATTCTCAAAGTGTGATTTCATAAAGCCAGTGACGAACGTCGATCTATCATGAATGAAGGCACACTGTTGTTCGGCCAAATCAAAAAATGGTGATGTTTATTTTTGCAATAATTGTAACCGTAACTTTGTGACATCCCTAGGCGCACCACAGACTGAGTTACAAGTCAGATCTGTTGAGAGACCTGACCCCGCTCACAGCAAGAATTCATATTTCTCCGGGTATACTTTTAAAACAAGAAACATATGTGATATTAACCTGTAACCTGATAATAAAACCTGTTGGCATTCGCTCTATTGTTCTGCCAAGCTCACAAACAGAAAACTACTGTTCCAAATAGTGGACAAAATCTTTGATATTCTACTCATGGGTGCGGGGCCCTTCTTAATTGCAAAGGGAATTCTATATTGGCGGTAGGAAAAGCAAACACAGCACTATTTACGCAACAGCACGCAATGGCTGCTCTAATGTACAGGGCGCATGGAGCCCCTTTGATCTTGTGCAGCTGAATTATTCACCAGTTTGCTCAGGCCAGCAGGAAAGATGAAGTGAAACCCCTTACACTATGCCTACCGTCTGGCTCTTTTTGTGTGGGGTCCGATTACCTGCTTGGCATTCAGCAGGTTGCCAGGTACATGATGCAAAGGATACAATCACAAGCCTGCTATTCTGGACCTGCTGCTTGTGGATCACAATATAGAAAAATATAGAAAACATAATAGTAAAGCGTACACCTGTACACTTTACCTGAGACCTGCTGTAAATGTGTTCTAGAGCTCTCAGCGTCCGCCCCACACGGAGGATATGAATGGTTTGGCATATAAACATTCCCTGGCAAATGTGATGTCACTGCAGGGCCTCAGCGCGACTGTAGTGACACCAGCTGCTCCTGTCACACTTCCTGTTCCGTCGTATTAAGGCACACTCAAGCTATTCTTCTACACTTTGGACGAAATGGGACATTCATGTTGGACAGTATGTGCCGTAGTTTCCTTTGAATGTCTTCCCCCCCCTTTTACTTCTTTCGCTCTGTGTGTCGTGTTCTCTGTTCAGCGTTTTTTGTTTTGCTTTTACCTTGAATAACATGTATGACAAGCACAGATTACGACGCTAGCGATTTGACTTGGACGAACTTTATCAAACCAAGAGGGAAATTACTTGGACACAGTATCTCTCATATTTCGATTTATTACAATATAATACAAGAGCAAACAAAACAAAATAATGCAAACAATTCATTTCAATCCAGTCATCCTCCGAAGTCAGATCTCAGACATCGGAGAGACGTTTTTTCTCTGTGTTCCAGTCATCAAGTGTGGAAAACTACGAGCAGTGTATTATAGTAATCGTGAGGTAAAACTAGGAAAGTGATCAAATAATCCAAAATGAAAACACTCTTGAGCTAATTTGGTTTCCCAAGTTGGAATTCCGATATGGACAACCCTAACCCTATGACCTCTGAGGACGACTGGGACAAAGGTTACCAATGGCAGACTCAGACAATGCTTCCATATTGTCTTTTTGTCTGTCCAAATTACACAGATCGAAAAAGTCACATGAAAAGTTACATGAAGTCAAATAATTATTAGAAATGTGGAAACTTTTGCATTATTGCTTGCAGATTCTTTCCAGTATATGTTTTTCTGGCTATTGCCCATTTTATTGGATTCTTTTGAGCACTAAAATCCCTAAAAGTCCCTTGAAGATCAAACTTGGCCTCTCGCTCTGGCTAATTCCAGATACAAATGAGGAGCAAGTGCAGCTTCAACTAAATTAACTTTATTGATCATCTAAGCCGCTCATCAATCAAACACTTATTATTGCCGTATCCTTTCACATCACCACTGTCCTTGATGCTGTTTCTCCACCAAAAACACGACAAGTTAGCTATTCGTTTTCATTTGCTGTGTGTTCATACAGAAATTAGCCACGTAAAGGTGTCATTTTGTAGATAGCTCTCATGCACCTTTCTCCATAATCGAAACCTAATTAAAAGCACACTCACAGTTTAAGTTTAGCTCCTCTTAAAGTGTTTAGAAGGCTTAGAAGGGCCTTTATAGACTGGATAAATAAAGAAGACGTCTTTTCTTTTCCACAGCCACCTGGTATAAGAGGAGATACGTTTACATTCACAGTACACTGCTGATATGGACAGAAAACTCTGCAGCGTGTATGATACATGAGATGAACTTGCTGATGCATAATTATGATGTTTATGTTACCTATTTTTATATATGCAATGTAAGTAACACAAGGAAAGTACAGTGCTGTAAGACTGGTGTCTCTGCTGTACACATTTGTATAATCGAGGAACAGATCCAAACAAACAAAGCATTCTGAGCATAAACCTCTGACAAATGGCCCTAGGGGGACAGTAAAGTGTACCTTAACCTTAAAGAACTGGTTCTATAGTTGGCTGTTGTTGTGTCTTTGAGAACCTAATATACTAAACAATATAGCATATGGTTTTGGTTCTCAATTTAGCATAGAAGAATACCTATGAAAGGAGTAGGCGAGTTTGTTACAGCAAAAGATATGCAGCTAATAATAACACATTATTTTACATCAACCTGCAGTGTAATAAAACATATGCTGCTTCAAGATTATGACAGTTTTAACTAATAGCAGTTGTAGTTATGGATATCAAATTTTAGTGTTAATATTATTGTGTGGAGAAACATAAACATTTTACAATTACTCACGATCACTGACGCAACATCAAAGTCCTTAATTTGCTCTCTTACGGTCACATAAATAGCCAGCATAAAAAGTACTTTTATAGTATATATTGAACTTAAATGACTCATTGCTCATTGCTCAAATATCTGAATAATCATTTATAACTTTTCTAATGTGGGGTCTGCACGATCATTCAATCCAACAATCAAATAGAAATCACAAATCCATTTGGCACAATCATCAAATTGCAAAGGCAGCAAGTATTTAGATGTAATTATGCAATTATTGCTGTAAAGAACAAATTGTCTTTAATGTAAAATGTCTTGCAGTCCCAGTTTAGACCTCTACAGGCATGTTATGAATGCGTGTTCGTTATCTGTCCATTTTTCAATCTTCCCTCAAATGTTAATGCTCCTGGAGTTGTTAACAATGTGCACTCTGAACAGAATACTACGTGTTACACATAATATATCACACATCCAATTGCAGTCACAATACTTGACTCTCAAAATCTCCATCCCAGAAATGATCCACAGTATGCTTTTAAACGTATTCATCCTCATAGAGACAAGCAAATACACCAAGCGAATTGAATAAATGCAAGAAAGATAAGTTGAATACCTAACATCTCCATGGAGACAAGCCACCAGAAAAGTTGCATGCACCTTTAAATAATATTTAGCACCTGTACTTTCTTTCTGTGTCTTTCCTCTTCTACCAGTTTATTGCATATTTCCTCTAACAATCCTCTTCCGCCTCCAACTTTCGCACACAGCGACAGCCACTGATGAGTAACTACTGCGTCGAGTCTGGCTTTGGATGTGATTTTCTCCAGAAAACATATTTCACTTTGCCACGACCTGCTCTGAAACTCACCAATTAATGCCCTTTTTGTTGTCCAAAGCAATGTAGCCGGATGATTCAAGATTGGAGCGGTGCACTTTTAACCAACATTAAAAGTACATAATTCACAACGCCATATTTTACTTGAAGAGGCAAGTTAACAGTAACCAAAATATATCAATGTGTACCTGCTACCCAGTATTTTTAGTGCTGTGTAGAAGGAGCACCAAAAACTTAAAATTGGTTGTGACCCACTTGTTCTCCAACGTTCTATAATTAGAACACATGTATCAAACCCAAGGAAACAAGATTACCGATAATATATGGCTAGTCATTACTCACCTCACAGACAAAGTGTGTGCCCTCAAACCATTAGAGTAGTCTCCTAATTAATCTTCATGTTTTTCGGCTCAGTTTTTCACCACTGCCTTTTTTGCTTTGAAAAGAGATAACATGCTCAATGCAGCAGAGGAATGCTCTTTTTCAAACTGTTGCATATGTATATATCCATCCATCCATCCATCTTCTGCCGCTTTATCCGGGGCCGGGTCGCGGGGGCAGCAGTCTGAGCAGGGACTCCCAGACTTCCTCCTCCCCAGACACTTCCTCTAACTCCTCCGGGGGGATCCCGAGGCGTTCCCAGGCCAGCCGAGAGACATAGTCTCTCCAGCGTGTCCTGGGTCTTCCCCGGGGCCTCTTCCCGGTGGGACATGCCTGAAACACCTCTCGAGGGAGGCGCCCAGGAGGCATCCGAAACAGATGCCCGAGCCACCTCAGCTGGCTCCTCTCGACGTGGAGGAGCAGCGGCTCTACTCCGAGCTCCCCCCGTGTGACCGAGCTCCTCACCTTATCTCTAAGGGAGCGCCCAGCCACACGGCGGAGGAAACTCATTTCGACCGCTTGTATCCGCGATCTTGTTCTTTCGGTCACTACCCAAAGCTCATGACCATAGGTGAGGGTAGGAACGTAGACCGACCGGTAAATAGAGAGCTTTGCCTTTCGGCTCAGCTCCCTCTTCACCACAACAGTCCGATGCAGCGACTGCATCACTGCAGCCGCTGCACCGATCCGCCTGTCGATCTCACGCTCCATCCTTCCATCACTCGTGAACAAGACCCCGAGATACTTGAACTCCTCCACTTGGGGCAAGGACACCCCACCCACCTGGAGAGGGCAAGCCACCTTTTTCCGGTCGAGAACCATGGCCTCGGATTTGGAGCTGATTCTCATCCCAGCCGCTTCACACTCGGCTGCAAACCGTCCCAGTGCATGTTGCAGGACCGGGTTTGATGGAGCCATCAGGACAACATCGTCTGCAAACAGCAGAGATGAGATCCTGTGGTCCCCAAACCGGACACCCTCCGACCCCCGACTGCGCCTAGAAATTCTGTCCATAAAAATTATGAACAGAACCGGTGACAAAGGGCAGCCCTGGCGGAGTCCAACATGCACTGGGAACAGGTCTGACTTACTGCCGGCAATGCGAACACAGCTCCTGCTCCGGTCATACAGGGACCGGACAGCCCTGAGCAAAGGGCCCCGGACCCCATACTCCCAAAGCACCCCCCAAAGGACACCCCGAGGGACACGGTCGAAAGCCTTCTCCAGATCCACAAAGCACATGTGGACTGGTTGGGCAAACTCCCATGAACCCTCGAGCACCCGGTGGAGGGTATAGAGCTGGTCCAGTGTTCCACGACCGGGACGAAAACCACTCTGCTCCTCCTGAATCCGAGGTTCGACTATCGGTCGGATTCTCCTCTCCAGTACCTTGGAATAGACCTTACCTGGGAGGCTGAGGAGTGTGATCCCTCTGTAGTTGGAACACACCCTCCGGTCCCCCTTCTTGAACAGAGGGACCACCACCCCGGTCTGCCAGTCCAGAGGCACGGTCCCCGAACGCCACGCGATGTTGCAGAAACGTGTCAACCAAGACAGTCCTACAACATCCAGATACTTTAGGTACTCAGGGCGGATCTCATCCACCCCCGGAGCCCTGCCACCGAGGAGTTTGCGAACAACCTCAGTGACTTCAGCTTGGATGATGGATGAGCCAGCCTCCGAGTCCTCAGTCTCTGCTTCCTCTTCGGAAGACGTGACTGAGGGATTAAGGAGATCCTCAAAGTATTCCTTCCACCGTCCGACGACATCCCCAGTCGAGGTCAGCAGGCCTCCACCCGCACCGTAAACAGTGTTGGTGAGACACTGCTTCCCCCTCCTGAGGCGCCGGACGGTTTGCCAGAATTTCTTTGGTGCCGACCGATAGTCCTCCTCCATGGCCTCCCCGAACTCCTCCCAGGCCTGGGTTTTTGCCTCTGCGACAGCACGAGCCGCGGCTCGCTTGGCCTGCCGATACCCCTCGATGACCTCCGGAGACCTACAAGCCAGAGTGGCCTGATAGGCCTCCTTCTTCAGTCTGACGGCATCCCTTACTTCCGGTGTCCACCACCGGGTTCGGGGGTTGCCGCCACGACAGGCACCGGAGACCTTGCGACCACAGCTCCGAGCAGCCGCATCAACAATGGAGGCGGAGAACATGGTCCACTCGGACTCAATGTCCCCAGCCTCCCCCGGGACATGGGAGAAGCTCTCCCGGAGGTGCGAGTTGAATACCCTACTGACAGAGGGCTCCACTAGACGTTCCCAACAGACCCTCACAATGCGCTTGGGTCTGCCAAGTCTGTCCGGCTTCCTCCTCCGCCAGCGGATCCAACTCACCACCAGGTGGTGATCGGTTGACAACTCTGCCCCTCTCTTCACCCGAGTGTCCAAGACACGCGGCCGGAGGTCTGATGACACGACAACAAAGTCAATCATTGACCTCCGGCCTAGGGTGTCCTGGTGCCATGTGCACTGATGAACACCCTTGTGCTTGAACATGGTGTTCGTTATGGACAATCCGTGGCTAGCACAGAAGTCCAATAACTGAACACCGCTCGGGTTCAGATCGGGGAAGCCGTTCTTCCCGATCACCCCTCTCCAGGTGTCACTGTCATTGCCCACGTGGGCGTTGAAGTCCCCCAGTAGAACAACGGAGTCCCCGGTCGGTGCACTGTCCAGTACCCCTCCCAAGGACTCCAAGAAGGCCGGGTACTCTGCACTGCTGTTCGGCCCGTAGGCCGCCACAACAGCGAGAGACCTGTCCCCCACCCGAAGGCGGAGGGACGCGACCCTCTCGTTCACCGGGGTAAACTCCAACACGTGGCGGCTGAGCTGAGGGGCTATCAGCAAGCCCACACCAGCCCGCCGCTTCTCCCCGCGGGCAACACCAGAGAAGTGGAGCGTCCAGCCCCTCTCGAGGAGATGGGTTCCAGAGCCCAAACTGTGCGTGGAGGTGAGGCTGACTATATCTAGTCGGTATCGCTCAACCTCCCGCACAAGCTCAGGCTCTTTCCCCCCCAGCGAGGTGACATTCCATGTCCCCAGAGTTAGTCTCTGTGTCTGGAGATCTGGTCGCCGAGGCCCCTGCCGTCGACTGCCGCCCAGATCTCTCTGCACCGGCCCCTTATGGATCCTCCTGCGGGTGGTGGGCCCACGGGAGGGCGGCCCCACGTCGCTCTTTCGGGCTGTGCCCGGCCGGGCCCCGTGGGGTAAGACCCGGCCACCAGGCGCTCGCCATGGAGCACCCATCCCAGGCCTGGCTCCAGGATGGGGCCCCGGTGACGCCGATCCGGGCGACGTAAACTGCCTTGTTCGTGTTGTCATCATAGGGGGCTTCATATATATATATATATATATATATATATATATATATATATATATATATATATATTATATATTGCTGTTGGGTTATTTTGAAGGTTAAGTGTATAGATATTAGAAAGGACCTGGATGGATTTTTGATGATATTTCAATAAGAAGCTTTCTCACATTGTCCCACCGATTTTAATGCCACAATGTTGATAAAAAGGCAATTTCCACAGGCAATATATTTTAATTTTAACAAAATATAATAGTAGTTTCTTTAATGTTACCACATGGTATTAAACTAGTTCTTGTATAAATTAAGACCTTTCTATCTCGTTTCCATTTATTAGGCAATAAAACTAAATCCATAAAACTGAAGTGCAGATTCCCCATGTTTAGTCCTGACTCTGGCACCAGCAGGAGGCCGGTCCATGTTTAGTCCTGACTCTGGCACCAACAGGAGGCCGGTCCATGTTTAGTCCTGATTCTGGCACCAGCAGGAGGCCGGTCCATGTTTAGTCCTGACTCTGGCACCAGCAGGAGGCCGGTCCATGTTTAGTCCTGATTCTGGCACCAGCAGGAGGCCGGTCCATGTTTAGTCCTGACTCTGGCACCAGCAGGAGGCCGGTCCATGTTTAGTCCTGACTCTGGGCACCAGCAGGAGGCCGGTCCATGTTTAGTCCTGACTCTGGCACCAGCAAGAGTCCGGTCCATGTTTAGTCCTGACTCTGGCACCAGCAGGAGGCCGGTCCATGTTTAGTCCTGACTCTGGCACCAGCAGGAGGCAGGTCCATGTTTAGTCCTGACTCTGGCACCAGCAGGAGGCCGGTCCATGTTTAGTCCTGACTCTGGACACCAGCAGGAGGCCGGTCCATGTTTAGTCCTGACTCTGGCACCAGCAGGAGTCCGGTCCATGTTTAGTCCTGACTCTGGCACCAACAGGAGGCCGGTCCATGTTTAGTCCTGACTCTGGCACCAGCAGGAGGCCGGTCCATGTTTAGTCCTGACTCTGGCACCAGCAGGAGGCCGGTCCATGTTTAGTCCTGACTCTGGCACCAGCAGGAGTCCGGTCCATGTTTAGTCCTGACTCTGGCACCAGCAGGAGGCCGGTCCATGTTTAGTCCTGACTCTGGCACCAGCAGGAGGCCGGTCCATGTTTAGTCCTGACTCTGGCACCAGCAGGAGGCCGGTCCATGTTTAGTCCTGACTCTGGCACCAGCAGGAGTCCGGTCCCTGAGGTCCTCAGAGTCCGTATTAGTATTTGTCTGCTCAGTATATATACTTCAACTAATTTCCTGAAAATAAACATGACAATTAACATAACAAATATAAAATGTCTCCCTCCAAACCACATGCTTTTATTGGTTTGGATCCGGAAGCACCGGATTGGCTGTAAACCTCCTGATTAAAAGACCCAAGCTGATCATTGACAATAATCACGATTAGAAATGACTGGTTCTCGATTAGAATTTGATGAACTGCCCAGGCCTTTACGGTGCCGTGTGAAACGCAGCGACATTCGGCTCAAACTCAGGCTGATGGCAACTGACATATTTAAAGGCTGTGTCACTGTCATTCATCCATCACTTTGACATGGCTGTAGGACGGCGCTGCGTGGATAACATACAGAATCTGACGTGGAGCCTCGGAACCGACTGAGAGGTCCGCCTTTCGTGAAAGGAGTCAAAGGACGATTAGCGACCTTGTGTGCTGAGCAGCGGAGTAATCACCAGTTGGGCTCAAAAAACACACACATGTCGATGGAGGCATGACTGGGAGGCATTATTATAATCGGGAACAAAATAGTAGGAAAAACAAACATCATAACATTGAAAATAATGATAAAAGTTTGATTTATGCACCTTTTTGAACGCTCAAAGACGCTATTTTCATGTTTTTGTGTGAGACAAATTTGAAATGTTTGTTTTTTCCTGCGGTGGTTTAGTCAAATTTCTTCTAAATATCAATATTTGAAGAGTTAACAGTATTTACCGCCAATCTAAACGTGGCCCTCTGCTTTATACGTGTTTTGATATGCAGGCATTGGTGAAAATTGTTTGGACGGCCTTGGGTTAAACTAAACAGAAGCGACGCTGCCAATCTCCCAATCCAACCACCTTTAACTCAGCACTCACACACTACACAACGTGGGTGAAGTGTTTAATCAGGCAATGATGGATACGGACACCTTTGTACCTGTGCATGCCACTGGACTGCATATGGACCACATCAGAAAAGAGAATGTAGTGTGTTTTGGGGGTGACAGGGCAGTTTAATCTTCCTTTTCACTTATGAAGATGCTGTTTTCAAGTACTTCTCTTTGTACATAGTTATGAAAGAGAGGCTAATCTTCCCACTTCACGCTGTGCTTTCCTTAGAGGGCCATTTCCTTTGTCGACTGAAGCCAAACAGACACTGCAGCTCTACTACGGCACCTAGTATCCCCAGCGGTCTTCCAAGTACTAACCAGGCCTACCTCTGCTTATTTTCCTAGATCTGACAAGACAAGGCATTCTCAAATTTCCACTTCATGCACTATAATAATAACAAATATTTTAACTAAGGCTAATAAAAAAAAAAGTCAAGGCAGTGTAATCCTCCAATTAAGGGTACAAAGTGATATTTCTGCACTTTTGTTGTTAACTGCAGCTTTGTGTAATTTAAAGACATAGATGTGAGCCTCTCTTAAGTGTATGGAACATCTAAGGGGCTCAGAAAAACAGTCCGATCCAAAAATTAAAAGTACGTTATTGAGCAAAGTGCAACATTTGAACTTCGACCAAGCCATGCGTTTGGAAATCCACATTGTAAAGGGAATAATCCAAAATGATTATATACATTTTTGTCAGTATTTTTCAATGCCCATCAGGAACTTTCCTTAACTGTTCACAACCAGGAAACTTCAACAAGTCTAAACTCGTCTTTTGGGTCATTCATCAGTCTGAGAGAAAGAAAACGAGTGCAGAGGTGTAACTTTGATGTGTCTGTGTGTTTGAGAGGACCTTGGATCCAACACCGCTGGCGTCAAGTCCGAGTTATGTAATGTTTAGAAGAGCGTTGACTGGCTGCTTTTAATAGCTTTATGGTAAATAAGAAGACAGAACATCAGTTATTCACATCATTATGTTGACAGAAGGTAAAAACAGGGATGTAACGGTAAAACAGTATATGAGATAGATTTGTAGCAGCTGAAATTAGGACTGCGTTTGAACATGTTGCCACAGTTGCACAATCCTTGCAACCAGTGATATCAATACTCGCAATTTGTCACAATTAAAATGTGATTACTTGCACAGTCCTAGCTGAATACCCAATAAAACAGACTACTTTCACAACTGTACACTGAGTGAATAAATGAGAATGGAGACCGTTCGAGCCAAAATCCCAACCTATTTATACCAGAGCTCTGCAGACTTAGTTTGTGTTGACAGTGCTGTATTAAATAGTGACAGGCCTCTGGGTGCTGCTCTCATTTTGCTCAACAACACTCAGGACTCATAAGCTCGGCACAAGACTTCTTGCCTGAATTCTCAGAGCATTTGTCAGCTCAGGCTCTAATAACTGCCTCAAATTATCTTCTGGTCGTGGAGCAATCAAGTACTCAAGCAGCAAATAATACAGGTCATTGTACTTTTATCGAACTGACATGCAAATTACAGCCCGGGGACACTTTTTTTTAGAAAGAAAGTACGATTTGTCAAGTTCAGAATATAATCTTTTTTAAATATTATAATTCAATTGTGCTATCTTTCTCTTTGTAGTAAAACTAACACCAAATAGCTGCATTGCACTTCAAAGCGCTCCTCACGTTATGCACCATGTTTTTCTTCATCATTGCTTGATTCATGCGATACTGATGCATGTGGATACAACTCGCAGCTTCCCATGGAGATGTCAGCACTTCTGAAGCTGAAAACGCAACATAACCAGCTAAAAAGAACCACCAAAGTAGAAAATTATTTGACTACACTTTTGAAAAGGTCGTGGATTTTTTTTAGATTGAGATTTTTGGCGATGGTCCATTTTACAGCATATTCTGAGGAAGAACCATCTCTATAACACCACATGTCCAAGCTTCTTCACCTGATGTACTCACAGTTTTATAGACGTTTCAAAACACTAAAGCGTTAACATTTTTTAATGATGATAATGCACCAAGAAGGTATTTCTTGGTCAAATCTTACACACAAAAAAAGAGAAACAACCAAATTAACTCAAGGGTTCGACTAAATGTTTGGTGCAACTAAAACTATGTAAATCTGAACAGTTTCTAAAATATTCTGCAACAAATGTAACACTAATACTTATTCCCCTTTTTGTGTAATTGTAACTGAGGGGGCACAGTTTATAAAGATAGATATACAGTGATGTCAAGATGATCAGGTTAGTCAATCATCATGCTTATTTAGGTCACAGTATAATCGATAATTAATAAAAATTAAGCATTTTCAATTAAATCTATACTTAAATTTATCTAAATATAAAGTGCTTTTTATCTGGATGTTTCTGTCACATTTACATTTTGTGAAAAAAATGGATGGATGGATATTCAGTTACATTTCATAAAGCTGGTCACAGACTTAGGGAATCGTGAATATTGGTAATCATGAATATTGCTTAAAGTGTGATATTTTTTCTGCCAATAACTGTAAAAACTAAATTTTACATTGCGACATCCCTAATAGTAATTATACAAAAGTCTTGGATATCCATGTGTTACTCTTTTCAACTTTCAAACATAAACTCCGCCTCAATTTCCTCTATACTGAGCACTGGAGTTGGCTCTTAAAACAATGACTCTTATGTCTTTCCTTGGCCTGTAGGAAGTCACATTAGGATAGAGGGAGAGGAATATTACTGATGTGTGTTAGAACTTGGAAGTAACTCTGCAGGCTCCCGACAGCAGCTTGTGTGTCTGAAGGAGGGCCAACATGTAAACACAAATATCCATGGGTTTCAGGCTGTTGGAAATTAGGATCAGCATCGGAAACGGTTTATTGCCAACATAGGAACTTGCTTTGGTGATTCGGTGCAATATAGAACAATGAACAATAATAAAACAACATATATAAAATCAAAAAGCGCATGCCTATAGCTTAAACATAAAAATAGGCTTACTTTGTACACAAAAATTACAGTTAAATGTACAGATGTAAGATAAGATAAGATAATTCTTTATTGTCCACACATGGGGAAATTTCGTTGTTACAACGCAGGAGATACAGGGGGAAAGGACAGATAATAGAAGAACTCTTATAAACAAAACAAAAAAACTCTTATTAACAAAACTCCTCTCATATCTTAATAGGGAATGGAGGGAGAAGAAAATAAAATAAAGTAAAGCAAAAAATAGCTAGCATAAGACTAAATAATACTAATAGTAAGTAAGTAAACAAAATAAAACACTCTTATTTACATCAGTAGTGCATCAGTATACTTTTATCGCATTTAACCATTCAAAACCAATTATAAAATCTTTTGAATGGTGAAAAATGACTGCAAACAGAAAGCTGAAAGCCATGAATAGGTTCTGTAAACTGGTGGTGCAAAAGACGAGCACGCTATAGTAATATTGGCTTTGGCTGGCGGCTGGTTCGAGGATGTGCTGTGGTTATGAGCCGTGACCATAATGACCTGCAGTAACAGTCCTGCTTTGTGAGCGTTTGCCCATTTCAACATTTCAGCGCCACAGAACTCTCTAAAGGAAATGTCACATACTTTATTATATAGACGATGACTTTATTTTCCACCAGCTCATCATAAAAGAAGAAAATGTATTCCTAGAATGTATTTACTTTAATAGCCTTTGTGATTTATGCCAACCTTAATATGTGTGTCACAGAACTGTATTAATAAACATATACTGTGTGTAGATTTGAAATAACGGGTCAAGTTCACGTGTCTCCATACCGCTGCAGAAATTAAATCTATGCGAGTCAATGAAATAGAACTGAATATAAACGATCATCTTCAAATTTCCAAAGCTTGTCATATACTCTATACTGTCCTTTGCCTTGACTATGGGGACTTAGTTGGATCCTGGTTACATAAACCTTATATAAATCATTATCATGGGGAAAAGGTTTCAAAGATAGTCATCTGGACACTGTTTTTCATACAGTAGTAATTTTCAATCTAAATGTACTGTCCTGAGAAGCTAGAATTTATACTGCCTCGAGGTTTGAGAAATTGTTGTAAAGGGAAAGGTAGATTATACGTTAAACCACAATTTCTTCCTCCTTCTACCCTTATTCCAACTATCCCGTCTCCCCTGCTTAAAATATGCACCTAACTGTTTTCAAATGTGTGGTTTAAGATGAAAGTTATTGTGCACTTTTACGCACAACAGAAATATTAGTCGTTTTTGTTTGCCAAAAGGTTACCATGGACACTAAATACAAGTACCAGTGCAGAGGTCATACTGTAATAACATGGTGTCTTACATAGCACTCTGTACCTTGAACCAGTTACCGTCATTTTAAAGCTTCACACTATTTAAGATTGCGCAACCAATCTGGTACAAAATTGCCCAATTATAAAAGAGCTTCGCTTCCCCCCTGAGATTTAGCGCCATCATTATCTGGCGAGAATTCACAGCGCTGCCATTGTTTATCAGCCCGACTGTCCGTGAGAATCCATGATACAGTGTAGGTCAGTTATTCCTCTTCCCCTGAGTCATTCCGCATCGTTCACACTGAATGATCACATTTCCGATACTACTACTCTCACATTATGGAAGTGACAGAGATATTTGCTAACACTGCCCCCGGACAGCATGGGTCACTCCTGGGAGAGGAGGCTTTCGAACCGGGACGGGGTGTGGAGGGAGCACCCCGTCGCCCCGGGCCTCATCACTCATGTCAGGTGTGGCCCACTTCCAGCCCAGTGTCTGCACACCTCTACACGCGGCCACTTTGCACAGTCACAATGATAGATGACGCAAGGCGAGTTGAACAATTACGGCGCAATTTGAAGCTCCGCGCCTCATAAATTGCAATCAATCCTGAAAAAAACTGGGGAAAGACATCCAAAACAGAGGCTTGCATAAATTGCCTAAGTGGTCTTCTGAAGGTATAACAATGATGTGAAGTTAGACTTTTTTGTATTTATCGCGGGTTATTTTCACACTGTACCTGGACTGTTCTTACATTCTTACATTTTATTCTGCTTATGGCTGTCAGTGACTTATTACTTACTTGTGACCGCACTAAATCACATTCAAATGAGGACTGTGGCTAGTTTTATTGGGGTCTTTGATGATGCACGAACAGCAGGGGTCTGTTGGTGTGTCTGCCGGGATGCCGCATTTATCAGATTATTTGCGCCATTTTGCAGACATGAGATTAAAGGAAGGAGAGCACACAGAATGAAGCATTTTGGTGACGGCTTCTGTTTTTTTTTAAGACATTACGACATGTGTGGATACGAGATAAAGGGGTCATGGTAAGAAACAGCTGTAGATATGGATGAGAAAATTGTTATTGGAAAAATATGGAATTTGATTATTCTTAGGCAAACAAGAGAAAATTGCAATCTAGAAATAAGAACCAAGCACTCATTATCATTCAATGTCTGTAAGGTAAAATACTAAATTACAAATTGGGGGGTTCACAATATAATTCATGGACATGTTTTCGTCTAAATCTGGAATCAGTGGCACTTTTCTCATTTGCCAAATAGGGATGCTGTGAACCGTGACGATTATGCAATGGGTCTAATAGCTATGTAAATGTCGGATTTGCTCAAATAGCAGAGACTATTTAAACTGTAGCACACAAACTTAATGTGTAGCTTCATCAAGATGGTTATTTTTCCAGTTTTTGCATTGTTTGATTGCTTGTTGTTTATTCTTTAATTAAAGATCAACAACTAATTGAAATAAACCAGAGCTTTCATCATTTTATCGCGTTGTTTGTGATCCGCCGTCTCTGTTGGCCCCCCACAAATGACGGGGACAGGGACGCATATGGGAGAAGGAGGATCGCGGAAACGGGTGCGCTCTGGTCGTGAAGGGTGACAGGGGGAGACGAGGGTGCTCTGGTCGTGGGGGGTGACAGGGGGAGACGAGGGTGCTCTGGTCGTGAAGAGTGACAGGGGGAGACGAGGGTGCTCTGGTCGTGAAGCGTGACAGGGGGAGACGAGGGTGCTCTTGTCATGGGGTGTGACAGGAGGAGACGAGGGTGTGACAGGGGGGGACGAGGGTGCTCTGGTCATGGGGTGTGACAGGGGGAGACGAGGGTGCTCTGGTCATAGGGTGTGACAGGGGGGGACGAGGGTGCTCTGGTCATGGGGGGTGACAGGGGGAGACGAGGGTGCTCTGGTCGTGAAGAGTGACAAGGGGAGACCAGGGTGCTCTGGTCGTGAAGAGTGACAAGGGGAGACGAGGGTGCTCTGGTCGTGAAGAGTGACAAGGGGAGACGAGGGTGCTCTGGTCGTGAAGAGTGACAAGGGGAGACGAGGGTGCTCTGGTCGTGAAGGGTGACAGGGGGAGACGAGGGTGTGACAGGGGGGGACGAGGGTGCTCTGGTCGTGAAGAGTGACAGGGGGAGACGAGGGTGCTCTGGTCGTGAAGAGTGACAAGGGGAGACGAGGGTGCTCTGGTCGTGAAGGGTGACAGGGGGAGACGAGGGTGCTCTTGTCATGGGGTGTGACAGGGGGAGACGAGGGTGTGACAGGGGGGGACGAGGGTGCTCTGGTCATGGGGTGTGACAGGGGGAGACGAGGGTGCTCTGGTCATGGGGTGTGACAGGGGAAGACGAGGGTGCTCTGGTCATGGGGTGTGACAGGGGGGGACGAGGGTGCTCTGGTCATGGGGTGTGACAGGGGGAGACGAGGGTGTGACAGGGGGGGACGAGGGTGCTCTGGTCATGGGGTGTGACAGGGGGAGACGAGGGTGCTCTGGTCATGGGGTGTGACAGGGGGAGACGAGGGTGCTCTGGTCATGGGGTGTGACAGGGGAAGACGAGGGTGCTCTGGTCATGGGGTGTGACAGGGGGGGACGAGGGTGCTCTGGTCATGGGGTGTGACAGGGGGAGACGAGGGTGCTCTGGTCCTGGGGTATGACAGGGGGAGACGAGGGTGCTCGTGCTCTGGTCCTGGGGTGTGACAGGGGGAGACAAGGGTGCTCTGGTCATGGGGTGTGACAGGGGGAGACGAGGGTGCTCTGGTCATGGGGTGTGACAGGGGGAGACGAGGGTTCTCTGGTCATGGGGTGTGACAGGGGGAGACGAGGGTGCTCTGGTCATGGGGTGTGACAGGGGGAGACGAGGGTGCTCTGGTCATGGGGTGTGACAGGGGGAGACGAGGGTGCTCTGGTCATGGGGTGTGACAGGGGGAGACGAGGGTGCTCGTGCTCTGGTCATGGGGTGTGACAGGGGGATGTTGAGTCTTGTGGAGTTATTTCTTATTTGTATAAATACACACCAGTTTTTATATTTACATATATTATATATAAATATAAAAACAGTTGTGTGAGAGTTATACTGTACAGTACAGTTCAGTACAGTACAGTACAGTTACAGTTGTAACATACAGCATCTTATTCCTGTCTTATTAAAATGAATTGTCTCAATGTATAGTGTTGTATTGTATGTTTTTACTTGCTGTACCTTGATATTTTCTTCCTGGTTGCCCTTTGTCTCTAACCTGGCTCACACCAGAGGAATTCTCACAGTATTTGTCTCGAAAACGTTTGAGAATCCATCATGGCAGATGGGCTGTTTGAGCCCGGTCGCTGTGGGCCTGAACAATCACAGTAGTTTGGGCGAAGTCAAAAGGATGAACCTAAACAAACATGGCGAAGCTGAAAGACGTACTTTGACCTACATAGCAAATTTACAAACTATATTGTTTTTACAAATGTGCACATAGAAGCACTTTGTGTGTTTGAGGACGGGGAAGAAGTCAGCTTTTCTCTGATTGTTGGCTTGTTCCTGTTCGTTTCAACCAATCAGATTCAAATATTTGACATGACGTTATGCTTTTTCCCGACTATTTTCAACAAGCGCCTGTTCAGTTTGATTTTGTGTAGAGCTCAATTCAGAATGATGCACTTTGCAAGGCCAGCTTACATTGTCCCTGGGGCGGCTCAAAACAAGGTTAACCGTTCACAATTTAAGTATAATTACACAGGGCTCTTTATAGTGAAGATGTCTATCCAAAATGACACTCTAAAATGACAATATTGATCTAAAACTACTTAATAAAAGACACAGGTAACTTTATGCTGCATCACCGTAAACTTCATCACAAGAAAACAGTGCATTTAGAGACATGAAAGCCTTCTCTATGACAAGCTGCAGATCACGGTAGTGAGCAGGGATTTATATTCATTTGTGAAGCTCATGAATACATGTTTCTCCCATGGCTCTATAATATGAACTAAGACACACCCTCTCTGTCCATGGGAGTTTGATTAGTGGCCTTATCACAGTACTGCTGCTGCTGCTGCTGCTGCTGCTGCTGGGCACAGAAAGATTAATTTTTTTGTGACTTCAAACTGCCCTGCAGCTTTCAGAATGATCGGATTTTGAAGGGTTTCATCTCTATATTCATAGCATGATTTAAAAAAAATAATTAATGCTCAAAACACGGCAGTTATAGTCTCGCTTCACATTGAGCTCAAGCTAGTTCCATTCATGCTTCGCTCTAGCCGCTATCGCGCTGATTGGTCAGAGCTGATCATGTGGTGCATGTAAACTCAGGCCATTGAAATCACCGTCTTTTATATATCTTATTAGACTTCTATGAAATTATCTCTGTTAAAGACAACAACAAAAAGAGACAACAAAGTAATTAAAGAGCAGTGGGCTTGTATCTGGGTTGGAGAAGACAGACATTTTCAGAACAATAGTGTCTTGATTGAAGGAGAATAAAGATTACCTAAACATACATACATCTCTTTACATAAAGGGAAAATGAGGAGGGAAAACAATTATAACATGTATAAAGCTCTCTTAAAGGTCGACTTTGGATAACGCATCGCCTTTAAAAGTATAGTCTGTTTGCATAAATGGTTGAAAAAGCGCATTAACTGGTGAAAACACTGTCTTGAGTATGTGGACTCATATTAGGCCTATAAATTCTAAAACGACGCAGTCATGAAAGCAAACACTCAAATGCTGCATTCTCCTGCCTTAAGCCTTTCTCTGTCTTATCCATAATTCCATTTGCTCCACATATTTTTATTTATTTCTTCTGTCTGAATGCATTTTAAAATCTGCAGTGTTTACTTTCCTGGTTGTCTCGTGATGTCACCGCCTTAAATTGAGCCAGAGGGGATTTATGCTAGCAGCAAATCCTCATTTGAAGACATTACTCATATTCTTTAATTACTCCAGTGCCTTCAGTGCTAAATGAGCAATTACTCCGAATCATTGTTGCATTTCACGGCTTGTTTTGCCCCACACTTCATATTATTTTGTGTCTTGTGATTCTGAAGGCGTGATGATTCATCGTGGATATTGCAGTTTTGCTTTGGGTGCAGTCAGTGTCCCGGACAAACTTCGCCGTCCCATATCAGATTATGAGCTAATTTTAAAACAGGAGAATCCTCAGTGCGGCAGCGTTATAAAGGCACTTTGCAAAAGCACATAGAAAGAAGGTTGGTGGGATTATGGATCAGTGGCTTTGGCTTTTTCATTGCGTTTATTGCACCTTATTGTCTGGAAAGTAACCTTGCCTGAAATGAGATTTAAACAATAAGTAGGATATAAAAACACAGTGGCCATCTTGTGCACAGAGAGGCCATTGAATAACAATTGGGCAATGCAGTTGTTAGACTCAATTGTGGCTTTATTGTCGTTTCCCAGCAAACTTTGCTTTAGCTTTGTTTCAATTACTTCACTCTGCAGCGCCTTGCAAAGTTCTGAGGTGATCTGAAACTTTCTGGTGGGCGGTCCATTATCTGCTTGTCTCTGTGGAGAAGTTATTTAGTACTGCCTGGAATGTTCCACAATGGATATCAAGACTATTGTGTTAATCGATGATTCAGGTCACAATTTACTTGTGACAAAATTAAGTATTTTTATTCCATCTATAGTCCAAAAGAAAAAAAAAAACATCAAAATGGCTGTTTCTGTCACAATAACTTAATTTTCTCATTCAGAAAGTTTGATTTCATGAGGCCAGTCTCTTATTTGAGGAACAGTAATGCGTGAGACAATGGAAATTAAAGACAACTAAAATAATTCACTGTTAGTTGGTCTTAGTGCCAACAACCGTGTATCATTGTTTAATCATGTTGTTAATAATCATAACACAGTAATTTGATATTGTGTCGTCCAGCAGCGGCTGGTCCATTAAGGGCGCTGGGGCGCCGCCCCCCTGTCAATCTGCCAACCACATCAATTTCTTTTGTGTCTAAAACAATATAATTTATTCAAAAATATCTTATATTCTCATTAGTGTAAATGTGTAAAATAATAATATATATCCATATATTTATATCTATAAATAAATAGATATAGATGTATACTTTGGTTGCGCGGCGCGCAGCCTGCGTCACTTTTCTACGTACCCGTGGGGCGGTTTGAATAGCGCCCCAGAGTCCCATAGAAAATCAATGGGGATTTTTAGCCAATCAAATCACAATCAAAAGTGACTACGTCACTATGACTTTCTCTAGAGGAAAATAGCGACTTTGGGGCGCTCCAGAAAGCGCCTTTTTGAACGTAGTAGTTACGCCATGGAGCTACACTTTTTACGCTAGAGACAGAGGCATGTGCGCGCGCGCTGCGCGCGGAAGTGCCACACACGCCGTGTTTTCTGTGTTTACGTCTTAAAACTGCATCTACAGACGTCTGTGACAAAAGGTACGTCCAAAACGACTCAGAATGAGCTGCTCGACTGTTTGCTGCTTTATTCGTGTTGAAAGCGGCTGATTTCGTATCAATCCAAGACATGTGATCTGTCAAACCCGTGCTGCGTTACCATGACAACAAACACGCAGTTTTTTTTTAGTTTATTACTTGCATAAGGCTAACGCTAAGCATTAAGTATCGCTTAACTTCTAACTCATTAACAAAAGTGGAAATAAAGTGTGTTTACTTGTGTGTACTTAATTAATTCAGTTGTAAATGTGTATTTAAAATATGTATCCATACAGTCAATGTTCAAAATGTATATTTTGGACATTTAAAAAAAAAAAAAAAAACACGGTCACGTCAAATAGCCCCCCTATAATTTGTACCACCAGCCGCCATTGGTGTCATCCCTATTCCACAATGACATTACCGTACATTTCTTGCAAAATTTATCTTGGGAGATTTTTTGCTCAGGTTGCTCAGAGGAAGAACAAGCCCATGTCGTATATTACAGTTGAAGCATACACATTAAATCGACGTTCCCACTGAATAAATCTACTTACATTTACAGTCATGATTTGGTGATCATAACGGCAAAATCCGTGGTTAGATTTTCTTTTTTCACTTAAGTCACACTCCTGCACTTATCCTCGAAGAATGCCATTTTGATGCCAATGAGAAGGAGGGAAATGGTGTGATTGAAGCCTATAATATGGAGCAGGCCTCTGTGGCAGGCCACTCTTTAATTACACAAGTGTTCCCAGAGCTACGGTACATGCTTCGGCTTAATTACTTTTTAGCCTGGCAATAAATACATTTCCCTTCATACTTGTTAGCGTAGAAGTAAGCAGAAGTATAAGAGCTGTAATGGTATGCATAAGTGTTCTGGTGCGTATTAGTGTCACTGCTAGCGTATTTGTGTTTTTAATAGCTGTAAATGTATTTGACACACTTTACTTCACTGGTCGAAAGTAACTAACCAACTAAAGTAAAATGCTGCACTTAAGAATGTTTTAGGTTATCTGAACTTTAATTAAGTACATATAAAGGTGGATACTTTTTACTTTTACATTTTTTACATTTGAGAGCTTTTGAGGTATTTGTACATTTTTAACTGATCTGAAATGTAGCACCTTCATATGTGGTACCTTTCATAAGTAGTACCATGTAGTACCTTTCATATGTAGTACCTTTCATTTGTAGTACCTTTCATATGTAGTACCTTTCATTTGTAGTACCTTCATTTGTAGTACCTTCATGTGTAGTACCTTTCATTTGTAGTACCTTCATTTGTAGTACCTTTCATATGTATTACCTTTCATTTGTAGTATATTTCATTTGTAGTACCTTTCATATGTAGTACCTTTCATTTGTAGTACCTTTCATTTGTAGTACCTTTCATTTGTAGTACCTTCATTTGTAGTACCTTTCATATGTATTACCTTTCATTTGTAGTATATTTCATTTGTAGTACCTTTCATATGTAGTACCTTTCATTTGTAGTACCTTTCATTTGTAGTACCTTCATTTGTAGTACCTTTCATATGTATTACCTTTCATTTGTAGTATATTTCATTTGTAGTACCTTTCATATGTAGTACCTTTCATTTGTAGTACCTTTCATATGTAGTACCTTTCATTTGTATACCTTTCATATGTAGTACCTTTCATTTGTAGTACCTTTCATATGTAGTACCTTTCATTTGTATACTTTTCATATGTAGTACCTTTCATTTGTAGTACCTTTTCATTTGTAGTACCTTTCATTTGTAGTACCTTTCATATGTAATACGTTTCATTTGTAGTACCTTTCATATGTAGTACCTTTCATATGTAGTACCTTTCATTTGTATACCTTTCATATGTAGTACCTTTCATTTGTATACCTTTCATATGTAATACGTTTCATTTGTATACCTTTCATATGTAATACGTTTCATTTGTAGTACCTTTCATATGTAGTACCTTTCATTTGTATACCTTTCATATGTAATACCTTTCATTTGTAGTACCTTTCATATGTAGTACCTCTTTCATATGTAGTACCTTTCATTTGTTGTACCTTTCATTTGTAGTACCTTTCATATGTAATACCCTTCATTTGTAGTACCTTTCATTTGTAATACCTTTCATTTGTAGTACCTTTCATATGTAGTACCTTTCATTTGTAGTACCTTTCATATGTATTACCTTTCATTTGTATACCTTTCATATATAGTACCTTTCATTTGTAGTACCTTTAATTTGTAGTACCTTTCATTTGTAGTACCTTTCATTTGTAGTACCTTTCATTTGTAGTACCTTTCATATGTAGTACCTTTCATTTGTATACTTTTCATATGTAGTACCTTTCATTTGTAGTACCTTTCATTTGTAGTACCTTTCATATGTAGTACCTTTCATTTGTAGTACCTTTCATTTGTAGTACCTTTCATATGTAGTACCTTTCATTTGTAGTACCTTTCATTTCTAGTATATTTCATTTGTAGTATATTTCATTTGTAGTACCTTTCATTTGTAGTACCTTTCATATGTAGTACCTTTCATTTGTAGTACCTTTCATTTGTAGTACCTTTCATTTGTAGTATATTTCATTTGTAGTATATTTCATTTGTAGTACCTTTCATATGTAGTACCTTTCATTTGTAGTACCTTTCATTTGTAGTACCTTTCATATGTAGTACCTTTCATTTGTAGTACCTTTCATTTGTAGTACCTTTCATATGTAGTACCTTTCATGTTCATGGTGACATCCTGCGTAAAGGTTTTGAGTTTAAATCCCAGCCTCAAGTAAACAATTTTTACGCATAAAATTTCCTGTATTGCTTTGTATCTTGTATGTGTTCTTTTATTTAAGTAACAAGACTACCTTTTCCATCAGTAATTGTATGATAAGAGGATATAAATAACAGGAAAACAGGAAAAATGCAGCCCTGTTTACATATTATTACAAAGAAAATACTACCCATGTTCCTAGTCATCTTCTCATGTTACCAAGAAGAACTTACTACTATTAAAAAAATAGAGGAAGATATGTAAAATTCAAAAAAAGAAAAAGTTTTAAGGCCACGTGTGGCCAAAAAAATAAAACCCAGTAGAGAATTGTACCCACATTTGTACTTGTTCTGAAAGAGACGACTACATCTGTCTAATTTAAAAATTGTAATAAAACCCAGTCCCGTAGATTTCCTTTGGTGTTTCCCTCCTCGGCAAAAACACACAAGGAAATGTTTTTAATCAGACAATATGAAACCTTGATGCCATTTTTAGCCTTGCTGTAAGGGCTGAACAGGGCACTCTATATCAGGATGGTAAAAAGGAGAAATATTCAGTTTTCTCAGTACACATCATGCTTTATGGAGGACTCTTCACTGCCACACACAAAGTACTTGGGATAAGACGTTTTTAATTACTAATAATTATCTCTGTGTACGTCAGTGTTTATTGCCGGATTTGCTCATTTGCAGATATAAACACTTCTATAGGTTCTTTGTGTGCTGTTTGTTTGCTGTAGGCATCCTGCGGTGTGGACTAAACCAGAGTCTTACACACAGAGTTCATTCTTGGATTCAGGCGTTCACAGCTCCAGTTCAAGAAGGCACACTGTAAAATGAATTTAATGATCTGTTTGGGTGCTCAGTAGAGCTCTTAGTCCGCTAAATGGAAGGTTGGTTTATCAATTCTCATTATCAGAATGACATAATTTTGCTTGCCCCATTGAGCTTAATGCCTAATGTATCATATGGAGATGTAAACGTGCCGAGAGATGCCATAATGAGAAGGAAAAACGACTTTAAACTAGCAATGATGTATTTTCCACATTAGTAGATCATTACTCAGTTATTACTTTTATTTCCTGTATCAAACCAGTGTGTGTTTATTGTCCTTGACGTTTTGACTGCATGTCATCCTCAGAAGAGTCACATGATGTTGTTGTGACGTGTCTCGCTGGCTGATTTACACAATCTTTGACACAGTCTTCCTTCTGGGAGAGAAAGAACGACAGCGCTCTCTGCAGTCTGGCTTTCTTAAAGAAGTATCCCAAGTATGCAAAAGCAAAAATGCCCCCTCATCTCAGTTTAGTGTGCTACAGTCACATTTCTGGAATTCTATGGCCTCTTTATCCAGATTACTCAGTTGTATGAATAATTTGTGCAGGTTTGAGTAATTCTGTGTTTTGCATTCGAGGCATCAGTGCTCGGAATATTTCATCTGCACCTACTGCATATCTCAAATCCCCACCCACGGCCCTGTAATTGCTACACTTCTTCAAAATATTCAAACTCTAAGCGCTGCCATTTCTGCAAATAAAAACACAGTGCAATGCTATATCAGCCCTGTGTTGGAATGACATTCAGAGAATGTAAAAGAACTAATTCAAATCCAAACGAAATTATTGAAATGCAGAGAATTGGGTTTGAAATAATATAATTCAACCAATTTTGTTGCAGTGGGTCTGCTTTCTTTTAACTTTTATTTGTTGGACTGGCACACGACAAAGCCATTACTGACATGTGGGCGCTTGAAACCATGCTGTGGTCACCTGCTGAGCCACCACAGTTTTACAGCTCACATACCAACAGCCCAAGTCAAAACACTTTGTTACCACCTCTGTATGACTCAAGTCTCTGATATATTGTAGAGTGAATACAGCAGCCTTTAGGAGCAGGAAGGCGCCCTAACACTTCTTAACTCACGTCACTACCCTGTTCCCCGCTTTCCATTTCGCTCCGTCTCCTCCCATGATACTCGCGCCAATACATATGGTAGCCATCTGGCCAGGAAAATCAGAGCCAGGGCCACTCCAATTCAGGCAATGCATTATGGTTAACCCTTCAGAACCACTTTGCTATTAAGACATGAGCCTAGGCCTTTCAGATGGAAATAACAAGGACATTGGGTGCATTCATTTGGATGGATTATAAAAGTGGACTCTTGTAGGTAAAAAATTAACTTGTTTTTTTTGTCTACTTTTGCTGTTACAAAGAGTTCATGGTAAAACTACTATTACCTCATGCATACTCAAAAGTACATATTCCCTCATTGAAAAAGATAAACGTGATGCTTTTTTGTGGTTGTTTAGTTCCATACACACATGTACAAAAATGTGGCAAATAGATTTGTCCCCTCGACATCCATATATCACTCACACACCACATTCATACTGGGCAAAGTTAGTGTCTTGCTTGAAGACACAACTCTAGTAATCTCCTTCTTTAGTGCTCTTAATTGATCTGTTCCACCAACTTATGACACTATAATGTCTTCGTCTTCACTTGATCATTTCATCACTCAAATAATCTCTTACATATAACAAGTTATGAAACATACCATTTCAAAAAGCATATGCACCTTTAAGACAATGGAAATATTCATGATGGACTGAAAGTTTTTAAATCATGTATAGGAGCTACATGATCCACTGCAGCAATGTAATAATGACCCCTTATGTATGTTTGATTTAACATACATTATCTACCAACCTCCTTCAGGAATCACCTAATTCCTTCTTTACCTGTTCTTGTCAAAGTCAGAGCTGCGTCCCACTGAGCAGGCAGCCTCTTAGGGAAGTGCAGTTCACCAAAAATCCACCTAAAATAGATTTAAGTGCAGGATACGAGCCACAGGGAGGTCATGTCGGCTCTTGTACCCCACTGCTCTAGTCTGCACAGAGGGGTCCACCTGCCTCTGAACTACAGCTCTATGACCTCCGCAAGCAAGACAGGACCGCAAAACATGTGAATATTAACAAAATATATGGTTCAAGTTGTCAGAGTACTAACATTTCCAACTTGATAATGATTCTAATGGGAAATGTGTTACTCTATACCAATTTGGATATCACAATGATGAAGTAAGATTCACAAAGTTTATAATGCAATACATTTTTAATTCAATACATTTTCTGTAAGAATGGTTCGTTGGCATTTGTGACCCTCAAACATAAATAGTGATAATGGAGCCTCAGGTCTATGTCATGTTGAGGATATATCTACTTTTCTTTGGTTGAACAACAAATAATAACCTACATATGCCCCTGCATTTGAAGTGGTATCAAGCCTTGTTTAAGACTATAGTGTCAATTTCCATTTTTCCCTCATATCAGCTGGGGATCCTCTCGAATCATGGAGAAGCACTGCTCTTCAATATCAACAAGACGATCGTCTGCACCTGCACCTGCTGGTCCCAGAGGGCTGAAGTCTGTGCACATTTCCCCTCTGATTATCACCATATCTTGGTCCCGTTTGGGTTTATGCACTGCTTTGTTACTCTGATGTTTGCCTATTTTTAAAATTGTGTTGGTGGTATGCAAATGAATTGAATCTGTGTCCATTTGTTCTGCTCCTTGCAAATCAAATGCGGTTCATCAGATAACAGACTCCTTCTCTGCACAGAAAAGACTGCGTAATCATTTATGGAAACATTGGCTTGCTTTATGAGGTCTTTTTGAAATTAGTACGTCAAAAATGTTTCTCTCCAATAAATAGTGAAAGACTCGATTGCAGTGTTGCACCTAACCTTTATAATATATGGTTTTCTTGTGATAGGTCCATCCATTGACATCATAATGCCTACTGCTGTTTTCATTGCCTCTTCAGGGAGAGTGCTCTGCCCCAGGCCTCTCCTCCCTCCACTTTAAAAGCTGACATATGGCATATACCGGACTGGTCCATTTACAGAAAAGTAGTGCTTTTTAAATCCGCCCTCCATATCAAGCACCAAATGATTCAATCCAAGAATATTGAGTCAATTTTCTAGCACATTTAGGAAAAGAGTTACCATGCCGATGCCCTGCACACGATGACCGCACTCACTGTAGTTGGCATGCAGTCTCCATCAGGGCGTCCCTCAGGGTGGACTCTGCCTTGCATTAGGAGGCCATTGAGTCACCTTGCCCCGGTCCATCCTGGAAGCTTTCTGCACTTGACGGTCAGATGCTACACGCCGCATGCTGCTTTTGCCTCCAGCTAGGGTTAAGGAGCAGGATACTTAAGAGCTTATGTGGCCAAGAGAGAGAAGCTGCTTTTTACGGTAAAAATGACTGGTAAGATTGATAGGTTGATGTTATTAGCTACATGAGATTTTTGTCAGTTTCTGGTAATTACTTTGGCTTAAAACACATGGATTTTCAAACAAATGTGGTTAGAAAAGCTCGTAGTGGGTTGAAGATTTGTGGGCTTTAAGTTGAAAAGCATATAAGTGTAACTCCATACTGTGAAACCTTTCAGGAAAAGCAATCACCGAGACGAGTGCACTCCACCAGAACAGAACCAACATAACCCATTACACAATAGAATGCATTTTATGTGATTTTAAAATTGAGGTGAAAACATCAGTCGAGTGTCAAAATCACAAGCACATTATTATTTTCACTGTGTTTGTTTTTGGTTGTGTGCCCACGAAGAACAAACTGTTCACTGCTAAATGAAGTACAGCTTTTGAGCACACATTCTGAACATTTTGACGGGAAGTGAATTAAATTGATTATTTATTATAATTTGAGGGTCTCGTCTCTGCAGAAATGTGATGTGAAATTGCATTGTGTGGTTACAAAACTCCCAGTTCCTCCCAGCTGTAGAGTTGAGAGTCTTCACTGTCAGGATTACATAATGTGGCCCCTTGTGTTTACTGCCTGCCATGTAAGTACCATGTTGATTGTCTGATGATTCTGAGTCTGATCTGCTGATACCTCTACCAGTGAACTGAATGGATTGTAAACACTATTTGTATTTATTTTATTTATTTATTTAAGTTTATTTAATAAGCTTGAACACAACATTTTAGCCGAGGTCCCTATTGGGTATAATACATATAAAAACTGGTCAAAGATTAAAAAGTCTTTAAGTTCTCGTTTTGGAACTCAAAGAATTCACAACAAGCATTGTAATTCTAAATCTTGCAAGATAAAATTGATTATGCACACGTGTTTAAGATAAAGGGATGTCATGATTTCAGATTTTGGTGTAATGATTATTGTGAGAATTACCACCATGTTGTGATTATTAACATCATGACCAAAACGACAATACAATCCTGAATTTTCTTTCCTCTTTGTTTTCTTAACACATTGCCGCTCCTCAATGTATTCTGCTTTGTGAAATTAAAATTTCTGAATGAACAGCAAGATAAGAAAGCACTTTACGTCTAGGTTTACTTTTTTGAGGATAGGCTGAGCAGAAAGCACTTCATTTTGCTTCTAAAATTGTCACATTTCTTTAAATCAAACTTAAAATGTCCAAATTTAGTTCAGAAATCGTCACTTTTCAAAAAAAATTATTGATGTTTCATATGTGTTTGCATTCGGCTCAAACTAAATAAAAGTGATGGTTATTTACACCTCCTGAGAAGCTCTAGTTAAAAAAATATAAATATAAATACATTTAATAAAAAATATAACTTAACCCCACTATTTAGGTAAGTATGTTCATCTCATTTTGTCTTCTTCCTGTCGACCCCACTTTATGTCCTTTGTAAGAACAAAATATATATTATTAGCTATGATATACAGAAAAGTGTCCTAGTCATTCATTCCCTGTGCACATGGCCCGGTTGCAAAGACCTGCACTACAATTTGAATCAATTGTCATAGCATCTGAAGCTATTAGGATAATTATGTGTCAGTGTTGGCGTTTTGTGTTGAATCACACCTGGAGGCCTGTCGCTATGCACTCGGGATGGAGGTGGTTGGTGATCCCTGTGGCTCTGTGCTGAGTGGGCTGTTTACTTTGGACCATGCTGTAGTGAGTGTGGGTGAGGGAAGGTAGACTGCCTGCTGCTCTAAAGGCTTTACGCTTCCTACAGTTTTGCACTACGGAACGCAAAGGCTATTTTACCGCAATAATAGACATTTTAAAGGTGTTTTGAGATCCCTTTGGAGGCAGAGAGGATTGTAGTTGTTGTAAAACTGATCCGTGGCGATTTGAACTGGACAAAGTGCAGGTATGGACACTGCAGCAGATGGTACACGCTTCAGTAGTGGGAGTGTTTCTCTGGACTAACCATAGCAACATACACATGAGAGCAGGCTTCAGTGCATCTCTGCCGGCAGCTTTACGAGATAAATAAAATCTCATAACAAATCCAACACTTCCAGATGTTGTGTTGGATTTGTTGCACTTGATTTAATGATAAACAGAAAAAAGAGGAATGACCAGTTTATGTAACCCTCAAAAAATGTGAAACAACCATGAAATTAACAATAATTAAGTTTATACTCTTGTTTGGGAGGGTTCACTATGCGTTTCTGTCTCCTTTTGAGGTAATTTTTAATAGTTTTAATTATAGACAGTATACTTGATATTCTAATTTTACAGATCTCCAAACAACAATAGTAATATTATTTTTTTATGTATCTCCCACCATCCATATTATAATATGTACATTTTTGCAGATGACATATTTTTTAGATGCCACACAGGATTAAAACGCTGACAAAAAAACTGTCTGTCATGTGGCGATGACATAATATTTTTATCTGTTCATTAAAGCATTTCAAAAACAAAGCAGAATTCTTGACCAGTAATGACCTTTTATATAAAGAAATCACCTTGATTTCAGGGACATGACATTGCTGCCTGGCCAAAGTACAGAGAGGCCTATTTTTGGAGCTTTGCTGTTTGACTAGGATCTCAAAACACCTCCATTCTTCAAAATGTGTGCCGCTTATCTGAGAGAATAGAGCATTCTTATTCATAGAGACTGCGCTGCACCCACTTGAATGGGCGAGCAATGCTTTACCCAAAACATTTGCTCTCAGGCAAAGTTTAAGAGGTCAATTTTGTCCAGGAAAAACTTTTCTGCCAACACTTGGCCAGAACTGCCTCTAGCTTCCAAAGTTTGTGCCACAGAAGTGATGCTCCAGGCGCTGTCTTCAATAAATCTGCCAAAATGTTCAGAAAACCGACACAAAATTAAGCCACTGTTCCCTCTAGTGACTTTAAACTACTTCTGAAAGACACTGCATTCCACCAGGCTATACTTTTCAGAGATGACACCCTAGAAACAAGGGATGGGTGCTGCACGATTGTGAACCACAGAGAGGCAAACTGTCAGCAGAGTGAGATGAGAGAAGAGCAGTGCGCTTCATCACTCCTCTGTAGTCACTGGCACAGAGTTGCAAGCAGCAGAAACACATTTGTAATACTGTATTAAGCAAGGCCTAAGGGGGGACCACTGTGACTGGTGCAACAAGAAAACGTAATTACTACTTCTCATAAGCTCCAGTGTTTTCTCAGTCACGCTTAAATGATTACACGCTTTCGAAACACCCACCCTTTGGATTGTTCTAATGTCAAGTGATAATGAATAATGAACGATTACAGTGATGCAGTAGCTACGTTTCTGCCTTAAAGGGAGAGTATGTAGCCGGCACTCTTATGGAACAGGACTACTTTGAAACAGGATCAACTTAGACTTAGACAGACTTTATTGATCCACAAGGGACATTGAACAATCACACAATCAACTGAACCGGTCTTAACTTACCCTGCAGAAGGAGTTAGTGGACAGGTCTTGCTTTATGTGAAAGCTCACAACTTCTAGAATCCACTCACTGGGCTGCTGGGATTTGGATAGTGAGGATTCAGATCAGAGAGCGGCCTTGTTTACGTAATATGATATACAAATCTGCATGCCCTCTAACTATTCCATTTCGGGAAAGTGATGGTGCCAGAATAAAGTATGTTAATGTTTTTTTCCGGCCAAACTGTTGACTTCTGGCTCTGACATTATTTCACTGGATGTCTCTCCTCACTCTTCACCCCAAAACAGGACTGTCTCTGCGTCACGATGATGTAACAATAGATGCCAACATTATATCTTTGTGAAATGACTACAATGTGAACACCTATCTTTGTGATTGATGAGAAAATTCACATAATTAATAATATATAGCTAGAGGTGAGTTGTACTAGCTTAATGTATTTGGTTCCTCTTCCCACTGTGAGTAATTACTGGTATATAATGACTAAAACTTTATATACAGTTTGAACAACATTAAATGCTTCAAACTCTTACATCTTACCTTCAGATATATTTTAAATGCATCTTATGTCCAAACATTTACTCTGTACTCGAGTATTAGTTTCTCCAAATACTTTTGAGTCACTACTTTTTACTTATACTTGAGTAATATTATTAATTAACATTATTCTCACTCATCATACTCACATTATGAATTCACCTGTCGCACTCATGATACCTTTGTATGAGTCACTAACTGTCATCTAACTGTATTTGCTTCTGTGTTTTGTCTGTTGTCCTCAGGCGTGCTGAGTTTACCGGAGGGTCTGCAGCTTCACAGAGATCAGCCGGTGAGGGTTGGGAAGAGCACAGAGGCCAGCGCCCACAGTCAGGCCGAACTGCGCGCCATTGAACAGTGTTTACTGGCCACCAGAGTGGGCAGCATCTCTGAACTCAGTAAGTGATCTCTGCCTGTCCCAATATATATTCTGTACCACTTGACCGCAGACAGACCACTGCGCTCCGAACAAACTGAACTGAAACTAAACTTTTACACAAATCTAAAACACAAACTTTGCGTCAAAGTAGACATAGTACATCAAAACTTTAAGTGTCAATAATTTGCTTGTTTCTCACTTATTACTGGCCTGAGCATGTAATACAGGTGTCAACACATTTTTTATCCCATGAACATCGACGAAAAGTCCCACATGGTGGCATAGGATCAATCGGCCCGATGAAATATTTCATTAAATGGAGCTTAGAGCCGCCTAGAACAAAACAATAGGAAATGAAACGTGATTTCCATGAGACAATTCAAACATTATATTGGAGAATCGCCCTATGACGAACACAGGCCATATTGTACACGGTGCATATCCTCCAATTACGTGCATAATTACACGCGGCACGCCACCGTGAAGTGCCATCATAAAGACAGCGCCGGGGAGGATTCTGTGCTGTTTGTCTGCTGCATCCATTGTAAAGTGAAGACAACGTGAGGCACTGGTCAAGCATCAGCACCAAACATTTGTGGTACGAGGACAGCGACAGTCAGTCGGTGCAAATAACAGTAAAAAAGTCATTACTCCCACGATAGATTTTTGAACCAGGAATAAACCCAGATGCTTGTCCACCTCAATATTCTATTTACAAGCCCCGAACAGAGGTGTGATACCGGTGTTGACTTCCTCATTAGACTAATTACTGATTGTAATAAAATACAGAGAACATGACGTGTCCTCTATACAGAGACCTCTGTCCACTGACGTCTTCTTCTACAGTGTCTCAATCGCTTGCGCCTCCTGCTAGAGTGGCCGTTAGCCAATAAAGATCTATAAATTAGACGCATCGTTATATGGGTTGCAGGGTTCAAAGCCTGGGAAAAAAGTAGCGGTAAAATATTGTCTGTCTTCAGAATATGTCGTTAGATTACGTTCATTCTGACTGTGAAATGTCTGCACTTTCTGTTAAATATAACCTAAAGGTACTTTAATCAAAGGGAGATTATCTCAATAAATACTTTTGTCATAAGATTCTCCCCTGTTGATATTAATTGGCTTGACAAGCCTGTGAGAGCGTAACATACATTCCGTCTTTCGTAACAGATCTCTAAATGAATTATATTTTATAAGCTGGTTTTACAGTCAAGAGGGGGCATAACTAGACGCTGGCAATTGCTTGTCAAAGTATGCTAATAATCATAAAGTTGGAATTCTTCAGATTAATAACATAAACATTCTCATCCATGTCGATGCAAATGACCCTGTTCACATGTTCAAGTGCTATTAATTCAGTTTTAGCATCGCTGGAACATCAAAAAGTGAGAAAAAGGCAAAATGATGTCGATCCTCATGTGTCTGTTTATGCTGCATGAATCTGTGAAGCTGCTGCATGTTTGCTACAGTAAACACGTCACTACTTTACATCAAACGTTTCTGTACAAAATACTTTACTGATCCACATTTACTGAGTGAACAATAAACATTTTTTGATTTGCATTAAAACTAGAAGTGCAATGACCTGAACATTTTGAAGATTTTATTGTCTCAAAGCGACACTCTGAACAGGAAACAGCTTTCAATTCAATGTCGAAGGTCAGCCTCCAGCTCTCGGCTGTGGCCCTTGAGTCCCGGCTGGTGGAGTACTTGTAGTTCCATTCTGACGAGGAGCAAGTGTCACTGAAGCATAGTAAACAATGTTCAAATTTGTAAATGGATAAATGTTCCAGCATCCCCTGTCCTTAGACCCTCCTTCTCGGCAAGGAAAAACTACAAAACCCTTTTGAAAAAAGTCGAAGCCTCGGGGAGAACCACAGTGATCCTACTCCCACAGACGGACAGGCTACAGATGTTCCTGACGCACTTCCATTTGCAGATGTACTGTGGAGAGGAGGAGAGAGGGTGGTTCCTCTAGCAAAACTGTTCATCCAAGCAGATTCATCTAGAGTAGAAATCATTCTTCCAGGCAGTTGAGGAGCATCCGGATCTACAGGTCAGAACAGAGCATCTGGTGCAGTCCCCACTGGAGCAGCATCAGTAGTGTCAGAAACAGTACTACTCCTAAACTAAACTATTAAATATGGTTTATATGGAAAGTAGGTAAAAGCAGAGGATAGAGCTCAAGCTGTCATACTTCCCCAGCATAGTTGCTCATAGGGCAGTGTAGCTGGGAAACTGTAGGTTTTTATTTCTGTTCCTAACTGGCCTGACCATAAGCCATTTCAAAGAGGAACATTTAAGCCTGGTCTTAGATGAAGAGACTTTGTCGGCCTCTTTAACATGGACAGGAGCTGATTCCATAACACAGGAGCGTGGTAGCTGAACACTCTACCTCCTGCTGTGCTTTTAGAGACTCTTGGTGAAGAGTGAAGTGCTCTGTTGGATGATATGGCACTATAGCATCTTCGAGGTAGGATGGGGCCATGTCATGTACGGCTTTGTAAGTCAGGAGGGTTATTTCTAATTTGATTCTAATCTCAACAGGGAGCCAGTGAAGAGACTCGAGCACCGGCGTAATGTGCTGTCTTATTTTTAGTTCCAGTTAGTAATCTTGCTGCTGCATTTGGAACCAGCTTTTTACAGAGCTTTTAATACACGTAGTAGCGTACAGGCAGTTAGTCATCTAAACTAGCATCAGCATCACTTTACTTGGAACTTGGGACCTCAACCAGGACATTTATTGACCGTTTTTAACACATGTCTGATGGATAGCAAAAAAACATGCTCTGATTATCCTCGTCAGAAGAATCCCAACAATATCGCACATCCTTTTCCTACAGTAAATCGATGAGAAATAGTCAAAAGACAGTTTACCTCGCGTTTTCTTTGCTTTCAATTTCCCCTGGCAGCACAGTGTGAGTCTTGTAAGTTTAATTTGCTCACTGTGTGTGTGTGTCATAACTGACAGTATTTGACCACTGTGACCATTAACAGATGCAGTCCACAGAACCGTCCAGCCTCGGTCATCGTCAGTCTTGCACATTTACCTCGCAGCGTGAAAGCCCTGTAGGAGCAGAGCTTGCAGACGGCACAGTAACAAATGCACACAGGTACTATACACTGTAGCTGTGCTGAGGCTGCTCCATTGATTTGTGGAGAATGTTTAATTCCCCCCCAATAAGATCTAGGAGCAAATTGTGGATAAATACAATCCCAAGTGCGCCAAGGAGCTGTAGCTGAAATTGCTGACATCTGGAGTTTTGGGCTTACATTCAAACACTTTAAATTGGACTATTTTCCTCCCCAGAAAATCTCCCTGTTCAATACTTGGTGTTTCCAGAATCATGTTCTTGGAATGAGAATCCACCGAAGCAGCATTTATTAAATCAGATCATGTGAGGATTGCACTATGTGAGAGATGTGACAACCTTATCTCATTATGTTTTCAACTTTTGTGAAATGCTGTTCAGGGAATGTAAAACTTTTTCATTGGCCCTTGTACTCAACGGATCGTACAATATCAAATAAATGTAGTACATTTCTGACAAACTTTTGAATACCTACTCGGCGACTTTCAATCATTTCTTCCCAGACGGTCCTAGAAGGCGCTGTACCTGATGTACCTCGTCTTAAAACGTGAAAAACAGATAGTTCCTTTTAATCTCTTTGCAGAAGTCCACGTGAATAGCTCACTTTGCATTCCGAGCACCCCAAATATTCACCATGTATTCACCATTCACCATACTTTTCACAACTTTCTGAGTCTAAATTTTGCTGACAAACCGTAACATGATAAGATAAATTAAGAAAAGATAATCCTTTATTGTCCGATAACGGCACACTTCCTGCTTCACGGAGAATAATACGCTTTTAATGATATGCAGAGAAAGTGCTGTGGTCTCATTTCGACCCAAATAGATGCTTTTGAATATATATGCACTGGAGCTCAACCAATTATACTTGATTACATTAAAAAAGTGGGTGCAGCGCCTTTAAAACATTCTTAGTAGTACTAGATCAAATTATTGTCGCAAATGTCTTCAAAATCCACCTGAAAAGCAAAACATCATTAGTGAAGTTAACTATTTTTGATTTGATTCTCGTTCCCATGGTGTCAAACTGTTTTTGCTACTTTATTTCACTGCTCTGTTGAAAATGTCATCCTTATCCTCAAAATATTAACTGAGCAAATGTTAGGTGTAATCTAACAAATGCGGATGTGCTAGAGATGAATCCTTTGAGTCATATATTATAGCCTGTATTTAACTATTTGACTCTCAACAGCTCAAATGTCAATGTAAAACAAACTATAAAAAAAAAGTTCCCCACTGGTGCGAAGAAAAAGCACACACCGTAAATGATAATTCCCCCCAAAATATTGCTCATCCGTCATTTATTGAACAATCAGTCGATATAGTAATTATGGTGACAGGCAGTACCGCGAGAAATAGCTGACAAAGTAGGTACTTTCGCCTTCACATCCTGCACAAACATTCAATATTCATCAAGCATTTATCATATTTTCCTTCCGTTCTGAGTTAGAATGGGCTAAACTAGGCGCTAATGGCCTTTCCTCTGTCTACATAGTCCTGATGAGGTTAATCCAGGTCCTGTAATGTTGTTTACACACACAATGGCTCCAGGATAATTCCAAAAGCACTAATATTATCTGTAGGGGAGCGAAAGTCTCTAAATAAGTAGGATTTGCAAGTCATTTCAAGAAGCATTGCGGCTTATTACACCTCAACATATTTGGCCGAGTTGTGTGAAATACAATAGACTGTATAGAAACGGTCTCGGCTCATTTGCATTGTAGCCTACGTAGGAAGTCTTGGGCTGGCATTTAATCTCACTTTATGTGCTTTGCTGCTGATTTACGTCTTTGTATTATCTAATTCTCCCCGCCATCAAAATGCCAAATTAGCATTTTCGGAATTGACGGAAAGAAAAGGCTGCGATTATTAAGAGTATTTGTGTCTGGTTCATTGTTATCACACAAAAGCCTTCTTGACATGTGCACGTGACGGTAATAGAGTAATTTAATATGTTCAATGTGTCGGTCGAGTGTATTTTTTGTCTGGAGTGTTCATACAAGAGGTAAATCTATACATGGCGGAAAGGTTTCTGTGGAGCAAAGTGAAAAGGCCAAATGACATTAGTAAGAGCTAATGGGAGCGGATCACACTGCTCCATTGTATGAGCACAGACAAGATTTTGTTATTCTTTTTGCAAATTTAAATGTGAATGTTAACGGTAATAAGATAAGATAAGATATTCCTTTATTGTACCACACATGGGGAAATTTCATTGTTGCAACGCAGGTAGCTACAGAGGAAAAGGACAGATCACTTATAGGAAGTTTAAAAAACACTCTTAATAGAAGAACTCTTATAAACAAAACTCTTATAAACAAAAACTCCTATAGACAAAACCTCTAATTTCCTAATAAGGAATGGAGGGGAAAAATAAAGATAAAATAAAATAATACACAGCACATGAATATGACGGTAACGACAGTAATTGCACATGAATATGACGGTAACGACAGTAATTGCACATGAATATGACGGTAACGACAGTAATTGCACATGAAAATGACGGTAACGACAGTAATTGCACATGAAAATGACGGTAACGACAGTAATTGCACATGAATATGACGGTAACGACAGTAATTGCACATGAATATGACGGTAACGACAGTAATTGCACATGAATATGACGTAACGACAGTAATTGCACATGAATATGACGTAACGACAGTAATTGCACATGAAAATGACGGTAACGACAGTAATTGCACATGAATATGACGGTAACGACAGTAATTGCACATGAATATGACGGTAACGACAGTAATTGCACATGAATATGACGGTAACGACAGTAATTGCACATGAATATGACGGTAACGACAGTAATTGCACATGAATATGACGGTAACGACAGTAATTGCACATGAATATGACGGTAACGACAGTAATTGCACATGAATATGACGGTAACGACAGTAATTGCACATGAATATGACGTAACGACAGTAATTGCACATGAATATGACGGTAACGACAGTAATTGCACATGAATATGACGGTAACGACAGTAATTGCGCATGAATATGACGGTAACGACAGTAATTGCGCATGAAAATGACGGTAACGACAGTAATTGCGCATGAATATGACGTAACGACAGTAATTGCACATGAATATGACGGTAACGACAGTAATTGCACATGAATATGACTGTAACGACAGTAATTGCACATGAAAATGACGGTAACGACAGTAATTGCACATGAAAATGACGGTAACGACAGTAATTGCACATGAATATGACGGTAACGACAGTAATTGCACATGAAAATGACGGTAACGACAGTAATTGCACATGAATATGACGGTAACGACAGTAATTGCATATGAATATGACGGTAACGACAGTAATTGCACATGAAAATGACGGTAACGACAGTAATTGCACATGAATATGACGGTAACGACAGTAATTGCACATGAATATGACGGTAACGACAGTAATTGCACATGAATATGACGGTAACGACAGTAATTGCACATGAAAATGACGGTAACGACAGTAATTGCACATGAAAATGACGGTAACGACAGTAATTGCACATGAATATGACGGTAACGACAGTAATTGCACATGAATATGACGGTAACGACAGTAATTGCACATGAATATGACGGTAACGACAGTAATTGCACATGAATATGACGGTAACGACAGTAATTGCACATGAAAATGACGGTAACGACAGTAATTGCACATGAAAATGACGGTAACGACAGTAATTGCACATGAATATGAAGGTAACGACAGTAATTGCACATGAATATGACGGTAACGACAGTAATTGCACATGAATATGACGGTAACGACAGTAATTGCACATGAAAATGACGGTAACGACAGTAATTGCACATGAATATGACGGTAACGACAGTAATTGCACATGAATATGACGGTAACGACAGTAATTGCACATGAATATGACGGTAACGACAGTAATTGCACATGAATATGACGGTAACGACAGTAATTGCACATGAATATGACGGTAACGACAGTAATTGCACATGAAAATGACGGTAACGACAGTAATTGCACATGAATATGACGGTAACGACAGTAATTGCACATGAAAATGACGGTAACGACAGTAATTGCACATGAAAATGACGGTAACGACAGTAATTGCACATGAAAATGACGGTAACGACAGTAATTGCACATGAATATGACGGTAACGACAGTAATTGCACATGAATATGACGGTAACGACAGTAATTGCACATGAATATGACGGTAACGACAGTAATTGCACATGAATATGACGGTAACGACAGTAATTGCACATGAAAATGACGGTAACGACAGTAATTGCACATGAATATGACGGTAACGACAGTAATTGCACATGAATATGACGGTAACGACAGTAATTGCACATGAATATGACGGTAACGACAGTAATTGCACATGAATATGACGGTAACGACAGTAATTGCACATGAATATGACGGTAACGACAGTAATTGCACATGAAAATGACGGTAACGACAGTAATTGCACATGAATATGACGGTAACGACAGTAATTGCACATGAAAATGACGGTAACGACAGTAATTGCACATGAAAATGACGGTAACGACAGTAATTGCACATGAAAATGACGGTAACGACAGTAATTGCACATGAATATGACGGTAACGACAGTAATTGCACATGAATATGACGGTAACGACAGTAATTGCACATGAATATGACGGTAACGACAGTAATTGCACATGAATATGACGGTAACGACAGTAATTGCACATGAATATGACGGTAACGACAGTAATTGCACATGAATATGACGGTAACGACAGTAATTGCACATGAAAATGACGGTAACGACAGTAATTGCACATGAAAATGACGGTAACGACAGTAATTGCACATGAATATGACGGTAACGACAGTAATTGCACATGAATATGACGTAACGACAGTAATTGCACATGAAAATGACGGTAACGACAGTAATTGCACATGAAAATGACGGTAACGACAGTAATTGCACATGAATATGACGTAACGACAGTAATTGCACATGAATATGACGGTAACGACAGTAATTGCACATGAATATGACGTAACGACAGTAATTGCACATGAATATGACGGTAACGACAGTAATTGCACATGAATATGACGTAACGACAGTAATTGCACATGAATATGACGGTAACGACAGTAATTGCACATGAATATGATGATAGGTCATATTAGCTGTAAGGTTTAACGTACTGAATGGCAATACAGCCTGGGATGTCATCAGCCGTCATATCATGAGAACACCTTGTCCTTTTGGGTTGATTGTAAGATGGAAACCCAACGTTGGAGCTTCGTCTGCTTTCTGATTGGACAATTGTCTTGAGAACAATCATCATAATGTCAAATTTTGATTTATTTTTTACTATGAATAATTCAATATCATAAGGAAACAAATAACCTATATGTTTCTTATTTTTTTATGAATAATTATGTTTGTGAGTAAATAATGAGTTCAGTATTTAGGAAATTCAGGACATTGTAAAAGCAAAAATAAATCTCTTGGTGAAAACGAGTCCATTGTTTGCGTCTAATTGTAGAGTTTGACCCTCTGCTTGTGGTTGGCAGCTTTACCGTGATTTGGCTTCTCATCGTGGTGAATATTTAAGACGCTCAGAAGGCATTTGGACTGCAGTAAAGTGTTTAAAATGAATTAGTTCCATGTTTTAAGAAGGTAAAAATCTGGCACAGCACCATTAATGGAGACATTTTCCTGAAAACCCAAATGTTGTTGTTTTTGTTTCCTTGGGTAGGACACCTGTTTAGTTAATGATACTTGGAATGTAATTTCCTCTGTATCTAATCAGTCACCATCTGTTACGGCCTCAACATTAGAGCTTTAAAATATTGCAGCTTCTATGAGTCACATTTATAACTTTTTAAACTATGTTCACTGTGACTATGTGAAATGTCTCCTGCATTTCACATTTGTGGGTTTGCACTAAAGCTAGGATTGACATGCTCCAAATGTTATGGTTTTGTTACTTTCCATATGGATTTAATTTCACGGCGTAATTACAAAATAGCTTCTTTAATTTCACAGTGGGCTCCTATTTAAACCAGACCTATTGCAATAGGCTTTGGGCCGAAACAGATGCGTTGTAAACACTTTGGCATATCATTAAAGCCTTAACAATAAACAAGATTATGTGCATTGACATTTGGAATTTGAAAGTGCTTTTGTTAATAATTCATGTTTGGCCATATACCCAGAGAATACTTTTCTAAATTAGGATTTGAAGCCAGGTTTTATAAACAATCAGGGACATCCAGATTTATAGCCGCTGGCCAGGTACAGATCTGCGTTAATGGATCAGACCACAGCCGTCTCTTCTACACACAGTATTTAAAGCCTGCTTGAGAGATGCTTCTTCTTCCTCTTCCCTTTGACTTTTGCTATATTTTACACGTTTAATTTAATTGAAAGTGTACTTCATGATATGGAATGGAAATCGTCTCAGTGGGATTTGTTACACTGATAACACGCATGATGCTGTCATGTTTCAGTGGGCTCTAATTGGTTAACGCTGTCATAGAACCAACATATATTATGTGAGCAGCAACACATATGTGAACATGAATATTTATGTTTGGCCGATAGTGCACGTCATCATGTATAGGCTTTAGCTAAATTGAGAGTTAACCGCTTCAAATATGTGTCAACTTGTAGATTTTAATGACTCTATTGTGCAATATTGAGGTTTTTTACCTCTGGACATCTTAACCTTGGTATTTTATAGGGTGTATAGAATAATATGTGAATGAAAAACAACTACAGGCAGTTCAACACTTCTGCTGTTCGCCCACAACATTAGATGGAGGACTCAGGGACTCAACTTCCTGGTACTGAGGTGTGAAGCTATTTAAATGACACTTAAAACAATAGCTGCTGTCATTGTGTGGTGAAAACAATCTGAATATTGAAGTGACATTGAGTCTGGTGAAGAAAGAGAATCAGCTCAAGCGGGAGCATAATTACAATGACTAAAACGTTTAAAAGGAATAAAATGTTCAGTTTTGATGAGGATTCCACATACAAAGGGGCAGTATAAAGCCTTATACTTTACAATACCACCAACTTTAACTGTATATGTGTGATTTTTGTTAAAGAAGACTCATGCTTTTTCTCCCTAGTCTTAAACTTTAACATGTGTAGTTTGTTGTTTTATATTTTGTTCATTGTAAACGACAATATTGATCAAAATAGCTTAAAAATATGAACAGGTCTTTGGACAAGTTTCTGATTTTAATTGCACGTTTTTATTGTTGCAAAATGGTGACGATTTTGAATCCTACATGTATGACCTGAAGTCTGATTTTTAAAAATAATTGCAAGTCAGTACGGAGCAGTGGTCAGAAAAAGGGCTTAGTTTAAAACAGGAATTTTCAGAGGACTCAAACCTGAGCTTCAGGACAATATGGATTATTCGGACATGCAAGAATCGATCAAAATAGACCTCCGAGTAAACTAATAATGAGGGAGCATAACACCTTGTTGAAAGCTAATTATTAACACCTCCTTTGACCGCTTCACGCTGAATCAAGTCCAGATTAATCCCTGATACACCTGAAATAATTATTCTCTCCTCACTTTTGCATTGTAATAGAGTCCCTAGAAACCTGACATCGCCATGATTCACATAGTTTGTCTTATCTTCACAGTTCCACTCAAGATTTGTTTCCGCTCCACGCTTTGTTATCCCAAATGCATGGCCGCGAGACGTTAAAAGGAGCGAGAAAAAGCGGCACTTAGCATTCTGTGGAGTCAGCATTGCCACGGGCGACCATTAAACGTAATCACAACCGCATAGCGACGCATAATTGCAAGACATAGGCGGCGACGGTGGCATCGGTTGCGCCACAGCTAGAGACGAAGCTCATATATCATGCTAAATATAATCAGTCATGGCAGAATAAAGATCTTTTTTTTAGAACAGCCACTTTGAAGAATTGGTGTAATCAGAAGTTGTGTCTACAGCACCGTGCTGGCTGGTTTAACGTAATGAAATATTATGCTTGGATACAGATGTGTAATCTAGATAGATCTCACCACAGAGCTAACAACCTTGAAACTAAAGCCTACCTTAAGGCTACTACTTCAAAACACGCATGTCCTCCACCTCTTCTTGTTCCTCTTGGCATCCAATGAATTACCTGGATGAGCTATTGATTAAGGACTCGTGCACAGAAAGAACTCGTGCACTGAAAGAACACAAGTTTGACTCATTCATTACCAGGATTTCCTCTTCACTATGTCCACTAGATGGCCTAAAGACAAATGTCCACAAAATGGTAGTTATCTTCTCTTATGTCCATGGAGACAGGCAGGTGACCCCACAAGGCCAAATTACAGAATGCGTGTTTTTCAGCGTCATTTTGAACAATAATGTGTAATTGAACAAGTGCGAAATAGATATGTTTAAAGAAGATATATTGTGTTGTATCTGCTACATACTGGACAGTAGTTATTAATGACATCTGTAGAACATTTTTTATATACTTTGGACATTTTAAATTTTAATTCTGATCTCAAATGACTTAATTAAAGAAGCACGTGCGGCCTTTGGATGGTTACAGTTTTTACAGTAACAAGCAGAAGATTTTTCTTTCGTTCTTTCCAAAATAACTTAGGTGAATCCTGCGGAGAAACGTAATCGTGAGTGTTAGGGGAAGATGGGAATTTTATGAGCAATGATGTCTTGAATGCGGTAAACTAAAGATGACACAAACGTGCATTGATCATTTTAATTGACTTTGAGAGTGTAAATGTGAATGGAAAACAATTGGTCAAAACCTCTTCAAAGTCGATGTAGCATAATATTGCTCCTTTAAAACAAGAAAATCTCCATTGTGACAAGCAGGTAGCGACACACTCCACTAAAAATGTTACACGGTGAAACTTTAATTAAGAAAAATATGTCTCTTCAGAACTTAGACCTCCTTGTGTTTAATCATTGCGGTTTCTTTAAAGCAATGACTGGACAGTGCAACGTACATTTGAAATAAATCAATGTGGGCAGTTTAATGAACGCTTTATTACTTTCTATTAAGTACTAAATTATAACAGCTACTGAGGCTACTTCTAAAAGTCATTTGTATGTGGAATGATAATTAAACCTAGTGAAGTAAGTCCCTTTTAGAACTACACTTTTTCTTGTCTTATCCTGTTCATACTAGCCACTGGTGAAAGAAGTACTACTGTAAGTAAAAGTACAGATACATGAGGGAAAAACAAATAAAACACAATTAAAATTGAAATAGCACATAAAAAATCGACTTAAAGGTGAAATGGACGATTTTTTTGGCTCAAATCTGAGTCTCATTTCCTCGTGGCGTGGACTGCCGATTAGTCCTGCCACGTATCAATCATAGGACGCACCTACCGCTCACCTGCAGCCTCGTCGGCTTGTCCCCAGGAGAGCAGCATGTTTCCCTGTGTCTAAGTGCATGGATCTATCATAATATAGTTCCCTCAGTGTACAGGACAAAATTAAGACAGAGAAAGACAGTTCGAGCTGACTCAGAAGAGACGTAAATCTACGGGAGACGAGAGATGCGATGCGATCCGTCGGGATAAACAATGCACGTGTGGCCGCGAGGCTGTTGTGTGCCTCCGCATGGCTCTCAAATTGGCAAGTTCTCAAATCGGCGAAAAATCGTCCATTACGCCTTTAAGAAAAAGTTTTGCAGTACGTGTTTAAAAAGTACATTCACACAGATTTCCAGCTTTAAATGTAGTGATTTTGATTGTGGGTTGTGAATTGGGCTGATCTTTGGTCAACATGGGTCAATTCAATTCAAATGTATTTTATTTTCTGGTGAAATTTATGCATAGATTTGTGTTTGCCCAAAGCTGAACCTTGAACTCAAATCCTTTTGTCAAAACGTCACGAAATTGCTAAAAATAAACCCTCAAACCATATGAAAAGTACTGTCTACTTTTCAGTCCAGTACTTTTACTTTTGCACTTTACTTGCACCACTGATGCAAACTGGATGATTTATGCACATTATTACATTATGTCTAATATGAGTTTAGCATTAACCACTTGTGTTGTGTTTGGGATTGTTGGGTTATTTTGGCTCTTGCTAGCATTTCTCCCTCAGATTTTCTGCTACCATCTGGGAAAGTATTTATGTTTACATCAATCATGCATTAAGCGGCTCACTTCTTTAGCTGTGCCGGCTGCAAACATAATCTTCTCCCTGTACCTGCCGTCAACAGAGGCAGCCACTTCTAACTGCCATCTCACTTCTCCTCCTCAGAACAAAATGTCACCCAGTGCCATAAATAAGACATGAGCAGTGGCTGTGTTTGACCAGCTCGACTCTTTCTCTCTCTGCTCACTTTAGAGGCCCATCTAAGGCTTATCACCAATGACAAATAACCTGAAAGGGAAAACAAAGTGTGAGGGACTTCTTCCATTCATTGCTGTCTTTTCCTTCTCCTTGCATCCTGCATAAATGTCCACTGTTTGTCTTTATCATTTCCATTGTGGAGTTCCCAAAGGACTGGGCTTAGACTGAATGCGCTTCTTTCAGTCGGTTGTCCTTTTCACACGCAGCTAGCACATTGTTAAAGCTAAATGGAATCTTGGCAGCTTCCAAACAGCACGATTCGGATGCTAAACGACGTCTTTGTCCAACGGAATGACCATGTTTCTATCCGCTTGTATGGGATAAATAACACTGTACTTCATTAAGCTTCCCTGTCATGACTGTCTCTTTGTTCCTCTTGCATCAGCTGCAGTGGAGAAAACACCATGACACCCTGTTTTTATCAATAAACCCGGCATGAGAATCTTATTACATTTTCTAAGAGTAGCAGTGGTGGTGGTGGTGGTGGTGGTGGTGGTGGTGGTGGTGGAAGCATCTGGAAAAGGAAGGAGAAGCCGAGCTGACAGCACTCAGCGAAATGGGATTTCAGGCTTGTGTGCTGTAATAAAGTAAGGTTGTTTTTCAAGTAAGAAGCCACAGCCACTCAGTAACTGCAGTGAGATGCCACAGTAATAACTCCTGTGAGTGTCTGGACATTGGGCCATCCATCCCCAAAAGAAGCATTTAAGCTGCTCTTAAAAGGCATTCTGTCTAATCTGTTCAAGAAAGAATATGTGTTATCAACAAATGGCAGTTGTTTTTTTATCTAGCAAATGGCCTTAATATTGAGAGAAAAACAAGTTTTATGTGAAGTTAAATTTCTGCACAAATAATACTTACGGTACTCAGAGTCGTTCCCATTATTGTGTATATCGTCTTCACTGGTGCAGTGCTTTTCTGACTGTGTTTGGTGATGGACACAGGGCCACTTTCTGCAGAACAGCCATCATGCTTCACTCAGCAGTGAATGAACAATTGTGGGGAAATTTAGATTTTGTGCCTTTCATTAACGGTTATTCACAATAACTGAGATCATAATCATTTTCTTTGTTATGGGAAATCAAACTTTGTGAAAGACAAAATAAAGTTTATGTGACGGATACATTTTTTATTTATGTTTACTTTTTTTAAACTATATTGAATTAAAAAGACACAATTTTGCTTCTCAAATCGTCAATTATATTCCAATTATAATGTGACTTAAATCATCACAATTATCGATCAATAATAACCTAATAATCCTGACATCCCTGCTATGAATGTATATTTTATCTCTTCATCTTTCATCAGATTTCATAAGCTCATACGGTATCTTAAGGCTTTCCAGTCAAGAGATTAATGTGTTCTTCAGGAGGCATCCAAACAGATGTGTAAACAACTGTTTCAGAATTATGAGCGAGAGTTTAAATCACAAAATCTGTCTTTTTGCAATAGTATATTTTCCATTCTTTGAAATCCCAATGTGTTATGTTGAAGGTGAAGTGAGTCTTCACAATGCAAACCTCAGCGGTGTGTTTTCCATCTCCTTTCGTGTGCACAACAAAACATGCTGGAGATAAACCGTTCTATTTTCTTCTTGTGTCTGCTGTAACACTGCGCTCCTACAGCTACTGAGGATCCTTCTATTCTTACCTTATCTCATCCCACATGTGAGCTTTTCTTCTTCCTTGTGTTGTTGTGCTCGTAGGTGACCTGGTGTCGCGGGCCGTGCACCACCTCCAGCCCCTGTACACCAAAAGCCACAACAATGGCACGCCTATTCACCAGAAGAGCAGCCTAATGCACTGGGCGCCCGAGGCCATCTACACTCTCTGTTACTTCATGCACTGCCCCGAGATGGAGTGGGAGAACCCCAACGTGGAGCCCTCCAAGGTCACGCTACAGACAGAGCGGTGAGGCCATAACACAAGCAGACTGTGTGGAAATGCACCACTTTTACAACAGAGAATAAGCGTGTAACTCTGTGTCTGTGTAAGATGTTGGCTGGAATGTCGCAACATCGTTAGCAACTGAACAACTATAAAAAACAAACTAAACCTATTGTGTGTCCGAACCTGGTATTTTTGTTGTAACAGTATTGGAGTCAAATACATTCAAAAATGATCATCATAAGCATCATAATAATTCGTGTTTAAAATGTTTACTAAAAAGAATGCTCTACTATACTATTTGTATTTGAACAGACATTTTGGTAAAACATAGATGAATATGAAAGGATATTAAAGGAACGTCATAATTAGTGATGCATGGTTTGTGATACCGATATTATAACAATATGTAATTATACTGCAGTATGATAACGTCAAATATGTCTCTATAATACAGGAACTATATGCATATACCAAAATATGTATTCAGACTTTATGAATAACTGTATTCTGGTACAGTTATCTTTCATCTAGCGGTACACAGAATACAGTTACTTTACTAGAATAAATGGAATACACACTACTTGATCATGCAATTTAAGCTTGAAACTGCACAGTGTTAGTGAGGGAAGAAAAACACTGCTGTTGTGGAGAGTCCTTGTGTGAGATTTTCCTTCTCTAATTGGTAATACATAAACATAGAGCTATGATATATTGCAAATTCTGAATGCAGTTCTCTGATTGGACCATCTGACTCAATACGTTACAACATTAATGCATTTTCAAAGTGTTCTTCCTACTGAAAATATAAAACAAACATAAAACCACCACTTGAACAATCAGAAACACAGTTAATAGTTCAAATGTATTACATAAACCTTTCTCCAAAAAAGATAACAACAAACAACTCAATTTATTGTATATTTGGATTATGTTAAAAGATATTGTTTGGTTCACATTTTGTTCAAATAACATGTTGTTCTTATTTAGTCGGGCCAGTCCCACATGTGCAGTATTTATTGTGGCCACAGGTTTTTCTCACCACCTCCTCTCCAGCTGCTGCTTTGGTCGCTTCTAATCTCGCCTAATAGCAGCTTAAGTTTGCTGTGTTCACTATAGAAAGTCAAATTGTCGCATTCAGTATGCACATTAAAAGCCACACAACTCTAATGTTTTCCCAACAGATCCTCTTCTATGTCAACTCAGGCTTACAGTTTTTCTATATCTGTAACAAAAGGTAGTCAGCCTGGAAAGCCTTGAAATGAAATTACCTTATTCAGATGATACCCTGTGATAAAAAACATAGATGGATGTAATAACCCATCTCATAATATGTCTTCTTTAAGGAACTGCACTGACAATGAAGTAGGAACTATCTATAGATATGCTCAATTTACGCCATTCACATCTGTCTGCTCATTATAGCTGTATACTTTCTCCTCCTTTAGCGAGTCCCTTGTGTATGACACTGCTGCGCACCTTGACACTCTATTCTCTTTTATTACCCTTTGGCTTTGTGCCCTGTAATACCACACCAGATGTTTCTTCAGAGTGGAGACTGCAGTTATAAGTAATGTCCAGGTTTATAGCACCAAGTCAAGGCCCTCTGGACGACCCGAGCGGAGACAGTTAGAACAGGTCAGAACAGAAGAACTCACAATTAACTCACAACTACGAAGGTTTTATGGTTATGTAAGCAAGATGTGAGTGAAAAAATAGCCACTTTTGCTTTTGACATTTAAAGGTTCACTGTGTAACCGCTTGTCTCCATGGATACGGTAATGCTTTGCCAAGAATGTTCAACAATATGGTGTTAAACTTGTCTTTCTCAATCTGTTAAAGCTATCAAGACCAGATACAGTCGGCGACGTGTTGTAGTAGGGCTGGCAAGGCTTCACTTCTTCTAAGACAATTCCTTGTGTATTTTAAGCACAAGTAATTCAAGTCGAGTCACAGTTGAGTCTCAACGGATGTTGTTGACAAGGCGTTGCTCCAGAACTGATTTTTTTATGTAGATGGTAAAATACAGCAGTAGAAATAAACCGTCAGCTGCCATTAGTATTCTTAGATTTTTATACAATTTCCCATTATTCTTGTCTTCCACGTGGTTTGTTATTTGCTACCGTATATATCCTAAAGTCAACATTTGCTCTTGCAGTTGTGGAATATTTGGTGATAAAGCAGCTCTTCTATATTGAAATTAATTTTTGCTAATTTATAAAAATCTAGTAGTATTTGATCACTTAATTTAGGCTTCAAATTACACAATGTCAGTAAGGAAAAAATAAAGAGTGCACGTGTTAGATTTAAATAAGCATAGAGCTGTATTAATGCTATGTCACATTTGTATACTATAATATAATGCAACTAAATGTGAACTTATTCAGCACTATTCTGATTGGAATATTGGACCATCATATTATTCTCCAGTCTTCATATCTGTATTTGGTACAGCATATATCTTAAAGACTTGCTGAAAAAAAAAGCTGATAGAGCAGCTCTTAACATTAGAATGAATGGTTTGTATTCCCACACGGAAGTCTTGCGACCCTATGTTAGTGGGCGTTCCCGCAGATGCCGGCTGTATCTATTTTTGAGCATGTTGCCCGTTGTATTATATAAAACATATGAAAGTAAACTGGATCAAAATAACTGCTGCTTAACCCATGAGAACCAGGACCCCTAAATCCTCGACGGAAAATGATGAGGGGCATAAACATGTGTTATGTAATTTGCAAAATGACTTTAGAGCAGTTCCAGACAAAGGTGTACATTCTGCATTTAGTGAAAAGCAGGTATAGCAGACCCCCCACCAGGGAGTGAAATGGCACCTTATATTTTGTACTTTTCGTGCGGTTGTTACTTTAGTCTATTATTCATTTTCTCCTCAGTCACACAGATGGTTAAGCCACTACTGCTCTGGTGCTGATTTCTGGAAAAGTGGCAGGTATATTGTGTCTATGGCCTTTCCTTAGCATAATCCACATTTCACTTTAAATCCCTCGAGGTACAAAAAAAACACTCTGAATAAGTCTTCTCACTTTTACCATTTTATTATCCCATAATAGTTTCCATAGTGTAACTTATGTGTGGTGGCTCTGTATTCCTTGTACAGACTTTGTCAGCTCTGAGTGGAAGTGGAAACACTGTCGACAGTTGATCTTAAGCAGAATCCTACAGTACATTACGGGGGACTACGTATCTTCTAAGCATGTCCCAAGAGACCATCGTGGTTCTGCTCTAGCGCTTGTTTTCCCAACTATTGCCAAATACATATTGTAAGAACTTGAGCACTGTAAGGCCGTGTACTGCTATGTATCACCTTGAACTTCATGTGTACTTGCATTTGAGAATAGACCTCTTATAGACCTGATTTAATGAAGCCTATGGAACTGACAGCGTTGCATGTCAGTGAAGACTTTGAAGATCGCAGGAATCCCAACAGATCAAGCAGAATATCCTCCACGGAACACTGACGAGCGGTGTGAAACGTGAGTGACAGATGATGGTTGGGCCCAAGTCAAGGACGGTACAGGCGTTATGAGGCTGCATCCTTGGTGATGTATGGAAGAATCCAGGTGGAGCAGGCCTAGATTTCATCATTGAGACCTAATGTTGCACCACGTCAATCAATCAACAGTTTGTTGTGTATTGCATCACTTTGTAGGGAAAGGTGAAAATATGGACAGGCCAGAAGATGGTTCTACTGAATCCTTTCCATTTATATTGCTGAGATGTTCTTGTTTTGCCTAAAATGTTCCACAAAAATGGCATTAAGAGTATTAACTCTGTGGAAACAAGACGATGACTCCACCAAATCAAGACAAGTTCATCCCATTCTGTGGAAAGAAATAACGTTTTCATGAGACAAGCAGGTGACCAACCCTTTACCAGAAAACTCACATAATGCCCCTTGGAAATGTCTCAGGACTGACTGCATTGGGTTGCCTGATTATTTGCTTCTATTGCTGAGCAGGAGAGTCTAATATGAGGCTAAAGAAGTGTGGACAAAAAGAAGGGCCATCGTCGTCATATATTCATAATCTCAGCAGGAATATGATGGCTCAGTAGCTCATACAAAAAGTGACGCTCCTCATCTGTGCTTCTTTTAATAGCCACTATTAGCCCTCATGTGATGTCATCAATCCAACACCCATAAGACATAAGTCACATGGCGTGACATCTCCTCTATGTCTTTTCTTATAAATATGAAATGAATATGGATATATTTAACATAATCTATTCATGAGAGCTTGTTGAATTCGCAAGCTTTTGCAGCACTGTCAGTCGACTACAGTAACAGAGGTCAAAATGTAGCATCATACATATGTATTTGAATGCACACGGGTTATCTTTGAGAGTCAGCAGTGACTCCATGTGCATGTGCAACGCCATGTGCATCGATAGGGATGCTCTCTGTCATAAATCATGCAGAAATGATTGACACAAAAATAAGAGATTCGGCTAGTTTAAACACTAGCTATTTTTACCATCTAACATGCTACAGGGCATTTAGAAAATGCATGTAAAATCATAATGATACAATGCCTCGCCTCTTGAAGTTATTCAAATTCTGCTCTTGACCTTGTGCGTAAGCAGCTCCATGACACTAATATACTCAAGGTTTTTTATGCCCATAAGCTTTGTATAGCAAAAAGATGAATTTCATTTTATAGAATGCATGAAATTGATGTAAAAATGCTAAGATTATACAGAGATGATAAAAGACAAAGCTGGTTTTAGTTTACTGCTTTTACTAACTTTTAAGTGCTCTTTTGCAGAGTTGACATATCCACAAACAGATGCAGTTTCCCAGAGCTCATCATCAATCCCAGGCACCCTTTCCATAATGACAAGTCAAGTCAAGCAAATTCAAGTCTTGGTTGGATTCTCCTTCCTGGACTTGAAAGCTGCTTGTGGAGTGTGCTGAGCCTGCGTGTGTCGTTCTCTCCCCCTGCAGGCCGTTCATGATGCTGCCTCCGCTGATGGAGTGGGTGCGTGTGGCTGTGGTCCACACTGAGCACCGACGCAGCTTCTCAGTGGACAGTGATGATGTGCGCCAGGCCGCCCGAATGCTGCTGCCCGGAGTGGACTGTGAGCCGCGCCAGCTCCGGTAAACAACCTCTGCAGCCAAGCACAACAACAAGTCAGGAATATATTGTATTGCACAACTAAAATCAAACAAGATCTTGATAAATCGCGTCCACGTTTGTTCATTTTGATTAATCGCGTTTGTAGTTAATTCAATGATGAATTGTATTAGATATTCAGAGCTGTCTTCATTGCAGTATCTTTCTTATTTACAATTAGTGGTTGGCTTCTTCAATGGATAGAGACAAATGTGGCTGCCATTCTGCATCAATTACCACCAAAGTAATAATTACAACGGAAATTAGGCTTATGTGTCTCGACCAACAAAACAGTGACAACAGGTCAGTGTTTTATCAAAAGAAAGACGCAATAAGATTTAATTTTGTACAGAGATAGGTTACATCATTGAGGGTTGGAATGGCAAAGTCATTGGATTAATCAATAACCATAATTATTCAGGTCACAGAATGAACTAAAATATAATACTGATGACAATTTTGGGTGCGAAATTAAACCAGACATTTGAGAAGTCAAGCTTAACCGTGTTATGAAAATGTTCCTTCATCCATCAGACTCAAAGTTGTAATTTGATTGATTCCTGCATGTTTGACTAATCTTGCGTTTGCAGCTTGAGTGATATTTTCAGTTTTAACCAACCCCCTTTCCACAACCACATCCTTAGTTGCAATTATTTGAAAAATGTGTCATACACGTCGGGTTAAAAATTTTTAGGATCTGTTTTTAGTTGATAAAGCTGGTCACGTATTGGAGGAATGTTAATCTATGAAAGAAAATTAAGGGTTTCATGGGTATTTCAGGGTATTATTGTTGAAGTCGAATGCATAATCGAATCTTTCATGGTTTTATTTGGTTTGGACAGCAAGATGATCTCCTAATAATGCTTCACAGCTTCACCGAGCAGCCCTCTCTTTTTACTGTGCGGTCAGAACTCAGAAGCGGTATTATTTGTTCTACTGAGAAATAATCTGCATTAGAGACAAGCCCAGACTGCGGCGTGGATCACTTTGCATGCTTTGTCCTTCAGAACGGATGACTTCTTCTGCGCCTCGAGGAAACTGGATGCGGCGTCCACAGAAGCCAAGTTCCTGCAAGACCTGGGCTTCCGCATGCTTAACTGCGGACGCACTGATCTGGTGAAGCAAGCTGTCAACCTGCTCGGCCCCGATGGCATCAACAGCACGAATGAGCAGGTAACGCATTCCACTATTCCTTTTTATTTGACTGTTCCTACTAATAAGATAAGATAAGATAATCCTTTATTGTCCACACATGGGGAAATTTCGGTGTTACAACGCAGTAGATACAGGGGGAAAGGACAGATAACTTATAAGAAGTTTAAAAATAAACACTCTTAATAGAAGAACTCTTATAAACAAAACAAAAAAAACTCTTATTAACAAAACTCCTCTCATATCTTAATAGGGAATGGAGGGGGGGGAAAAGAATAAAAAGATAAAGATAAAAATAAAAATAAAAATAAAAATAAAATAAAATAATAATAAAAAAATAAAATAAAGTAAAGTAAAGTAAAGTAAAGTAACATGAGACAAAAATACTAATACTAATAGTAAGTAAGTAAACAAAACACTCTTATTTACATCAGTTGTGTGCACATAAATATGGCCTTAATTGCTTGTGAGTACGACAGTAATTGCACATGAATATGACGGTATTGCACATGGTTAAGTCAGTATTGCACATGTTCAGGACTAGCAGTGTTTGTTATAAAGTCTGACAGCAGCAGGAAGGAAAGACCTGCGAAACCTTTCCTTCACACAGCGAGGGTGGATTAATCAACGCGTCTTTGACTTTAGTATATTATTGATTCTTTCAATAGTCCACTTTCAGCAATATTGAAGTCAATTGAGTTACTTCCCATTAGTGATGTCAAGATTATTTGGTTAATTGTTTATCTTGTTTATACAGGTCAAAATATAAATATAAGAACCTTCCTTTTTTCTCTCGATCTCCATTAGTTATCATCACAGTAATAACTAGTCTTCCTGAGTTCAACAAAAAAGTTTGAACTAAAAAAAGAATGATGATTGTGAGAAGCGAAGATCGATTCAGTCTATGCTCCCAAAAAGTATAACCCCACAAGGTGCTTTTTATCTGGCTGTTTATGTCACAATGTCGTCATTTTTTCATTCAGAAAGTTCTATTAGACCAGGGGCCATCAACCTTTCCCCCCCGAGTGCTACTTTTACAAAACCAAAATGTCACAGAGCTTCTCCAGTAAGAAATCGAGTTGAAATAACAGTGAAGACTTTGATGGGCTACAGTTATAAACCTATAAAACATAACCCATTATTCATTTTTAGTGCACAGAGTGAAGCATTTCAATGATTATAGGCATGTGATGAATCAAATTTGAATTATTCAGCGTCACATGTATAATTCATGATTTGGGGAGTTACTCGGAAGGCAGAACTGCAAGTTTGAGACCCCTGCGTTAGACGTTCTTTCACCGTTTGGTCATGGGGTCAATAATCATGAATAATTGCAAAATGGTGCTTCTCCGCACAACAATCGTGACTCCAGACTTTGATATTGTGCCATCGCTACCGTCAGTGTAGGTCTGATGAGTTCACGATTCAACTGTGCGGGAAATCGAGTCGACAAACAATCTATCTGTATCCGTGTGTGAAATCGAGACATGCGCAGCTCCAAAACCGTATTCGGCTGCAGTCTGCCTGGGATACATTGAAGAGCTTATTCTAGCGTAGTGCCTCTTTGCAGCAGAATTGTCAAGCAGTTCAGTCTCATATCATACCACGCTACCGTAACTACAAGTGTAACTAAAAGAAGATTCATCACAAACACAGCTTTGTTTTTTTTGTATCTCAGACAGCCCAGTTAATACCTTAGGGAAGATATTGATTTGAATCTGTTAAAAAATGAATTCGTCGAGTCAAAGTTGCATAAAACATCAGCACTTTGACAGAGCTGAGGGTCGATAAGACTCTTTTTTTTTTTATCTCGCATCAGCATTGAATGTTCTCACGACTTTTCTCTAACTTGTATCCGCACAGGGCATGACTCCTCTAATGTATGCGTGTGTCCGTGGAGACGAGGCCATGGTGCAGATGCTACTCGACGCTGGAGCTGATATTAACAGTGAGGTTAGTGCTCGTAAACTTTGTACTGCAAGGTTATTTTTGACACATTTTAAAAGCACACAGAACTCAAAAGGTCAAAAAATAAGCAGTGCCGATTAAGTATTTGAACAGTGATGTGTCCCAAAATGTCTTCCTTATTGTGTTCTATGCTATCGCTATTTTATAAACAGTAGAAAGACAAGGAGAAAACATCATTCATCTACATTCATTTCACTGTCAAAGCAAGGATCATGAGACTCTAGAAGTATTTCTGCGCGGCCCGTACTCATGACTTTGCAGAGTTGATGTAGGCAGAAGCTTCCTCCTGTGGCATGCTGGGTCATTCTGGGAGGTTCTCATGATCCTTAACTTCATGAGTCACACAAGTGTCATTGTTGTGTTGTGTCACTCCTCATCAAATACGCAGGCCAAAGCAGCAAGCAGACTTAATTGTGCCATGGTGGTTTTATGTGCCCACTCTAATTTGGCACATTTTGATTGATTTTAAGGCTTGGGAAAATATATAATATGCATATCGATTATTATTATGTATTGATTTTTATCTTAAAGGAGACATAGATCATCATTTTACATTCAGTTCAATGTAAAAAGCAGCAGATTGTCATTTACTTGTTTTTATTATTGAAAAGTGGCTATGTGGTATATTAGAACTCTGTATTTGTCACTCTGAGTCTAGGTAAAGGTATGTGGGTGGGGACAGGGGGTCGGTGTAAACAGAATATACTGAGCACTCACGCCTCAGTTGTGGGACATTACTCAAACATGCATGAATCAAAAATACAACTTTGAGTAACTAATGATTAGAAAACACTGTTGTAACAAGGTTGCATAGGTCAAATAAAGTTGATTTTGAATGATATGTCTCTTTTAACTTGGAATTATATTCATATATCTATCTATATCTATCTATCTATGCTCAAATATCAAACAAAACTGGAATGGACTGTAAAATGCATTAAAATCACTTCATATTCTTGTTTGGAAGATTACACTTTTATATGTTTCAGTTTTGTTTAGTATTGCGTATTATCAATCTTTCAAATAGATATGGCACTGTGCATAATAACACACATGGTCTGAAAGAAGCTCCTTTGTTATTCATATGTTGTGTATGTATTCTAAATACAAGTACAACAGGCCTGAGCTTTGGAAACCTCAGCCCACACAGCTGTCCCATGTCACGCTCACATTTGGCTCAAAGGTATTCATGGCGTTCCCCTGAGTCAGAGCGCGCAGAAGACGCTCAGTACAGAGGTCAGAGCAGAGCAGCCTCAGAGGAGTTTGTCCAGAATAGAGCATTTGGAATAAGGCCTAACTAGACACATCAATCCATTGTATTCATTAGGGAGCGAGATAGTGACAGGATGTCCTCTACAGCCCCGGGGTTCCAAGTTAATTACTCTCCTGTAGAAAGTCCTAGTCCACCTCGTCTCCGTGCAGCTGCTTGTGTCATAGTTTTAACCGCTTCATATCTCTTTCTTCCCATTTGTCCCCTCACCCCTCTCGCTGTCTCTTATCCCTTCCTTACCTTGTGTCCCCTCCCCAGGTGCCAAACTCAGTGCACAAGCATCCCTCAGTCTTCCCTGAAACGCGGCAGGCCACGCCCCTCACATTCGCTGTGTTGCACGGACATGTGCCTGTGGTGCAGGTAGTGAAGCCTTCTGCACCTGTGATTCTGTCATCGCTTCATTGTGCTCCATTGTCATCGTATTATCCTTTCTCAAGGAACTATATATAGTTTTCTCCAAACTAGATAAATACTTGGGTGGCTGATACAATTATGTGGTCAGTGCAAAGCTATTAGGGGAAATTAACTCTTCCTGTCAGTGTGAACTTTTGGCCAAATAGACCAGAGCCCATTTTAGGAAGTGGGCAGTGGAAAATACTCTAATTGTTATTGAACTCACTTCCTAAATGAGTTTGCCCTTTAACTGATCTATTCATTGAATTTTTAATCATTACGTTCAACTTGAAAATAGCTTGGCACCTCAATTTAATCTGACCACTTGAAGCTGTTCTGCTTATCCTGTTATATTTAAATAACATAAATCATGCACAAGATTGTATATTATATATGACATTTATTGTAGATTTATCCTTGAGTGAAACGTGAACAGGACAAAAACGTTCAAGTTCAGGTGATTTACACTCTAATAGTACTAGATTAAATGTCTTCTACCATAACAACATATTCAGAGTTAATTATTACACTGATTACTAAACTCTCACCTCTTCTGTGTGTGTGTGTGTGTCTGCGCGCGTGTGTCTGTGTGTCTGTGTGTCTGTGTGTCTGTGTGTCTGTGTGTCTGTGTGTCTGTGTGTCTGTGTGTCTGTGTGTCTGTGTGTCTGTGTCTGTGTCTGTGTGTGTGTGTCTGTGTGTCTGTGTGTCTGTGTCTGTGTCTGTGTGTGTGTCTGTGTGTCTGTGTGTCTGTGTGTCTGTGTGTCTGTGTCTGTGTCTGTGTGTGTGTCTGTGTGTCTGTGTGTGTGTCTGTGTGTCTGTGTGTCTGTGTGTCTGTGTGTCTGTGTGTCTGTGTGTCTGTGTGTCTGTGTGTCTGTGTGTCTGTGTGTCTGTGTCTGTGTCTGTGTGTCTGTGTGTCTGTGTGTCTGTGTGTCTGTGTGTCTGTGTCTGTGTCTGTGTCTGTGTGTCTGTGTGTCTGTCTGTGTGTCTGTGTGTCTGTGTGTCTGTGTGTCTGTGTGTCTGTGTCTGTGTCTCTGTGTCTGTGTGTCTGTGTGTCTGTGTGTCTGTGTGTCTGTGTGTCTGTGTGTCTGTGTCTGTGTCTGTGTCTGTGTCTGTGTCTGTGTCTGTGTCTGTGTGTCTGTGTGTCTGTGTGTCTGTGTGTCTGTGTGTGTGTGTGTGTGTGTGCCCTGTCATATTGTTTGTGCTGTGCAGCTGCTGCTTGATGCCAAAGCCAACGTGGAGGGCTCCCTGCAGGACGGGATGGAGAACTACACAGAGACCCCTCTGCAGCTGGCAGCCGCTGCAGGTACACTAACCTCCCTGTGTCTAACTGTACAACTGCACAACTGCACACCCCCTGCACCAGCTGGCTGTCTATAAGCGGCAACACCTGATATCCAACATGATTATATCCAACATGATTATTGTCAGAGCTGAGTCATTTCTCTTTGGAGCTGAAATAAAGACAAATAGGAACATGCAAACAAATGATGGAGCTTCTCAGAATTGTTGTTCACCTAATCTAATTCACTTTCATATTGTGGGTGTATAATGGATCATTTTCATGCAGGCAACTTTGAGCTGGTGAGTTTGCTGTTAGAGCGGGGGGCCGACCCCATGGTGGGCACCATGTATCGTAATGGCATCTCCACAGCGCCACAGGGAGACATGAACTCCTACAGCCTGGCAGCCGCACATGGACACAGGTGAGCACTGTGGTTATGTAAGCACAATCACAAGGGGATACACAGAAGTAGCTGACTGAACTTTTACTGCACATTTAGCATAACCGTATTTCTTGTTTATCCACCAACACAAATTCTGCAGTGCATGTCAATAAAGTCCACACAGCTGCTGAATCACTGTGAGCCATTAGCTGTTTAGTATGCTGTGACCAACTCTTCTTTCTTATTTTTCACTGTGGACATATGGGTTTCTATTTTATCATGTCAGCATTTTTAGAAAAACTCACACTTAAAAAATGTAAATTAGATAATAAGTTACTTAATCCAGTTAAAGAAAAGTTATTGCGAATGTGGACACTTGTGTTTATGTCCCTGTGTAGATTTTCACAAAGCTCCAGTGCTTTGCCTCTGAGTAGAATATTTGAAAGTCCCCTCACATATCATAAACAACAATAACTCATTGACACTGGGTTATGAGCCTCCAGAGAAAATGAATCACATTCACCGCCAAAACAAACCCAGATATTGCCCACATGGGGCAATGCACAATTGCTTATTTTCTGCGATATACTTTGTTTTCACTCTTGTACTATACCATAAATCTCTTTTGTTTTGAATATGACCATTTAATCTGATTTTGTACGTTTTAGAAATATCTTTCGGAAGTTGCTGTCTCACACAGAGAAGGAGAAAGGAGATGTCTTGTCATTGGAAGAAATTCTTGCAGAAGGGTCCGACCTGGAGGAAAGAAGTCCCTCTCAGATCGATCTCATCAGGAGTGGAAAAGCCAGACTCAAAGCCTTGAAAGAAGCCATGTACCACAGCTCAGAGCATGGTCATGTAGACATCACCATTGACATACGGAGCCTGGGTTAGTCTCTGTCTACATTCTGTCACACTCTCTAAGGGCTGCTGATGCTTATGAAGGATGTGTGCACAGGTGTCCCGTGGACGTTGCACACTTGGCTGGAGTCTCTGCGCACATGTTTCCTTCAGCACCGACGACCTCTGATCCAGGGCCTTCTGAAGGAGTTCAGCTGCATCGAGGAGGACGAGTACACTGAGGAGCTCATTACACATGGCCTGCCACTCATGTTCCAAATCCTCAGAGCCAGCAAGGTACATCACCCCCCCCCCCCCCCCCCCCCCCGAAGGTATGCTCTATACAAATATTCTTAAAGTATAGTGATTTATAATAACCCCTCGCTCCAGTATGTCCATCACTTAATCCCATCATCCCCTTGGTGGTCTATAAATCACATTTTAAACAGTTTCTGTCTGATTTGTCTTGCATTATAATATCCCTCAAGCTTTTACTGTCATTTCGATTGATGGAAGTAAAATATTGAAGTGTGTGGAGCTACACACATTCTCAAATGCACCACATATATTTGAGAATGCTCGTGGGCCTCAATCTGAAGTCTCTTTTGGAGTCCACACTTACAGTATGTACTATTTGCCTTCAGTGGCTCATGCTCTGTCAGTCCTTGTCTGTGTCTTGGCTGATGTATGGTGGGGCCACTGACCCTCATCTCTCTGAAGAGCCCCGGGAGGCGCTGGTACTGTTTGTCCCGCCTTGAGGACATCAAAGAAGGAACTGTTCATCTTTCTTTACAGTGGGCTCTGCTGACTAAACACAACAAACAACCCATTCTTCTCGCTTTGTGTGGCCTGGAGCCAGTGAATGTGGAGAAATGCAGAAAAGCATATTTGTTGTTATGAAATAGGTATTGAATAGCTTGATAATACCTATTTGTTAGTGTCACGCTCATGGCCACGCTTCAGTGCCAGCCGCAAACTGGGTTGTGCCTCAGCGATGCAGCGCTGTTCTGCTCCAATTTAAAAAACACAGACAAATATTGACATACTGTATAATTAAAATTAATCTTGGAGCTAAAATATTTTTTGATTGAGCTTGCCATTTGCACAAAAACTCTGATATTAATTTGCATTCTTTCCCTGGTCATTAAAAAAACAGCCATTCATTTTAATGTTTTCCACTTCCCTGCTCTTTTTGTGTTTCCCTTTGTAAGAATGAGGTGATCAGCCAGCAACTAGCTGCCATTTTCACCCAGTGTTACGGCCCCTATCCCATCCCCAAACTGGTCGAGATCAAAAGGAAGCAGTCATCGCGCTTGGGTAAGGGCTTTGCTTCAAATTTAAATACGTTTTATGCATAACATTTTTGGAAAACATTTTAAAAGGACACTTTTTAAGAGTCACTTTATGGTTGAAAGACGCCCCCTGGTGGTTATTGTGCCTAAAAGACACTGCAGTAGAATTGTCTGTTTAAAAACGGTACATCATTTTTGTTTCTGAATTTTCCAGATCCTCACTTCCTGAATAACAAAGACATGTCTGACGTGACCTTTTTGGTGGAGGGAAAGCCTTTCTATGCCCACAAGGTGCTGCTTTTTACAGCCTCTAACAGGTAATTCACTCAATAAGGCCATGGTTAATGTGCTGTGTAAGGTTATGTGCTACCCAAGAACAGGAGAGGTAACACTTCATATGTCTCAGAAGCATTGTTTCTACAAAGGTTCTACAAAGAGCAAAAAAATACATATCAAAATATAAACTAAAGAAATATCTGTATTATTATACTATTATGGGACAAACAACAGGTACATATCCTTGATGCCTTCACTGATCCATAAAGTGATTTCCACAGTCCTTGAGACGTTGACAGCATGTCGATTGTATTCCCATATCATTTTTCCATCGACTATGTGCAGTCAATGGCTTCATAAAATGACAGTGAGAAAATAGCTCACTCATATGTGATATGTGATCATATTGTTCTACTTTAATCCTGTCTGTGACTAATATTCATGGTATCTTTTCTAAAATATAAATGAGAAATAATTCCACGTTCTTTAATTTTATTTCCCAAGGTTCAAGACTCTTTTAGCAAACCGGCCGTGTGGGGAAAATACCTGCATTGAAATCAGCAATGTGAAATATCATATTTTTCAGGTAACACTGACCAGTCCAATGCGCTTTACGGTTAATCTGACCTTAAAATTGTCATTTGAATCTTCTATTTTCAGATGGTAATGCAGTATCTTTACTACGGAGGCGCTGATGCTTTGCACATTAGAGGTACTGACATTATGGAGGTATGAACAAATATCTACTCTTAAACAGACAAAGTTCAAGAAAGAAATCCAATATAGCAGCTTTCAAAGACATTGATATGGCTGAATATTGTTTTTTCAGCTCCTGTCCGCTTCCAAGTTCTTCCAGTTGGAGGCGTTACAGAGACACTGTGAGATCATCTGCTCCAAGAACATCAACACAGAGACTTGCGTTGAGCTCTACAACCACACCAAGGTTTGGAATAATATGGAGCAACAAGCATTTGATTCTTACTTATTAAACACCATATCGTTTTCTTTCTCGCGATAGTTCCTCGATGCTCCAGACTTGGCGTCCTACATCGAAGGCTTTTTCTTGAAAAACATGGTGATCCTCATCGAGTTGGAGCCATTCAAACAGCTCCTCTACGACTCGCTCCCTGACAGTCCCAGCTGCGACATTCTGCAAGATCTGGAGAAGACTCTGGGCATCCGAATCCAGTCCATCCACCTGTCCTCCTCCAAAGGGTCCGTTGTCTGAGCTACTGTGGGGAAAAAAACATTAAGATTTAGCTCCACAGATGATATATTTTGACCTATAAGAGACATTTAGTGACTGAACTGTTCTGGAACAAATCTTGTATCTGTGAATCTCTCATCATTTACTAACATGCGAAGGGCCACGTCAATATCCATCTCAGTTAAAGACTATCGTAAAAGTATAATAAACCACTAACTCTATTAAAAACACATTTGTAAAGTATACATGTTTAATACAAATATAGTTGGACTAGAAAGAAGATGCAGAAAAAAACTAAATGTGATAAGCCATGAGTGTCAGTTTTCTAAGTCAACTGCTCATTTGCTTGAAATCTTTTTTGTAGATAGAACTATATCGGTCAGTTAGCCTTTCTTTGTGAAGCCAAACATGAACATAGCTAACCTAACTTGTATATAGACAAAAGAAAGACTTTAATGATTTTTATTTGAACAAATCAAATTGCAAATATTATTTTTATTTCCTCATCACTGTGTAAATATTGTTGATAAAAAAAGAGTTATTGATGATGTAAGTTAATGTACATACACACAGATGTTTTCTCATGTGTCCTATTGTTGAATATGGCTTTTAAATATGAATGTTTTAGTGTTGCATGTCCATGGGAGGATCGTCTTATGGGGTTTTCTGCCAGAGCTACTTATCAAAGGTTTATTGCTAGGAAGAACACCTTTATCATCAGCATGAGGGATCAGTCTGTGCAGCAACTACACGATGTCTTCATCATTTTGTGTCGAAGCTCGTTTAAGTCTTGTATTGAGCACATTATGCTTTGGGCCTTTTTTGGTTGGGATTGTGAAAACACATGAATTGTATATGTGTGACTTTCCTCTATAAAGAACAACGTTAAAAACTGCTGTGGAACTGTTTTTTAAAAGATACACTTTTTGCTATCAACTTATTCTTTATTGGTCAAAGTAACATTTCCGACAAAGACGAGTTTTATATTCAGTTTGATCTCAACAACTCGTCTATTCTCAAAAGTTCGATCTCAGTTGGATAGAAGCTTAAAGTGGCCCCCAACTGCACCCCGGCCCATCCAAAGTCCAATCAGGCCGCGTGAAGAAGTGTCTTTGTTTTGTTGAAATATTAAGAATATTGTAGTGCATTATGTATGGTTTGAAGCTAACGTTGTCGGCCAGCAGATTTGAAAAAAGGAGGCATGTCACTGCCAGAAAAGGGGACACACAAACCGAAAGGCGTAAATCAAAGACAAGAGCAGCGCTACATGAGGCGGCTCCTGCAAAGAACAAGAACAAAGCCAAAAGAACAACCTTCCTTTGTTCTTTATGTCTTCACCCCAGAGTAGCACCCACAAAAGAGACAGGCTGAACTTTAGATAGTAGCAGGGAAATAATAACTCAGGTGGCTAGTAATGTCATACTATATGCAAATGAGTGTATTTAAATTGTTCACAAAATAAAAAGGGGGAAAAAGGGAACTATTCACACATTAGTATCTTTTAAGGAAAGGTCAGGTGAACACAAAAGCTCTAAATATTTGAAAGTATAACACTCTTATTTGCTGGTGTGTGAAAATAGTATCACAATTACTGCACAGAGGGTCTGCCACTTTCGTATCTCTATGGGGGATGTTATTGATCTGCCTGGAATGTTGTGCAGTATATCATTAAATATATCATGCATTTATTTAATTACATTTTTATATTCCTACAACATAGCTTGAAAGACAAGTTGCCATATTGTTGCCATATAAATGCCATATTGTGGCACAATAACATCTCCATGGAGACAAGTTGGTGGCGGAGACTCCACCAGAAAAGTTATATTATCCACCTTTAAATATAGGAAGATAAATGCAGTGCAATGGAAAGATTTCATGAAGCCATTCTTTCTTTCTAACCCAGAATTAGTTGCGGGTTTTGTTCCACTTGTGTGTGATGAGAAAAGATAAACTTTATTTGTTGCACGATGGGTCAATTCTATCGTTGCAACGCACATTACAACAACAGCCAGAGAATAGAGATTGGTGATCAAAAATCATTTAAAAATCAATTAAAAAGTGAAAGTGTGAACTTAGCTATATGTAAAATGTAAGTTTACATCACTATTTGTAGTACTATAGAAGTATTCAAGGGTTTCAGTTTGACTTTTGCCCATTCAAAAGATACAATATTTCGTTTTGAATAGTTGAATTGATTGCTATTGGCAACTCTACTACTTTTCCATCACTCTGAAACCCACAAATATAGCTAATACACACGGCAACAATATTCAGAAGGTCATTGGGTCATGCTCCGGCCTGTGGTCCAGCAGTTCTCCGTTATTGGGCTGTGTCCTTTTCGATCAGCCTTCTTCTAATCCTTTTAAATCTCTCTGGGGGAAACTGTTGCAATGTCAGGCCTCCAGCTCCTGTGTCTTTGAGGTTGTATACTATTAGTAATGTGGGTGTGTGTTTGCGTGTGTTTGCGTGTGTGTGTGTGTGTGTGTGTGTGTGTGTGTGCGTGTGTGTGTGAGGCAGAGACATCAGCTTGGCGAGGGATGGGGTGACAGCAGTTGTTAAGGAGTTGCCATGGATACCGCCGCCCATGAACAATGTTGAGCGGGGAATGCGGCGCTGCGACTGAAAGGATTCCTGTGGTGTGGATATGTGTTAAATGCTTATACAGCGTATGCTCATAAACACAATGTTTGTCATACTTCAAGCTTGAACTATCATTGAACTGTTTGAGTAAATGGGCAATTCTCGATTCAAACAAATAAATATTATGCATAATGGGATTAGTTGCATCCGAGGGGATCATTTGATTTAAGCGTGTTAAAGTTGAAAAGCATCGCGGGGCATCTTTATTTGCTCTGAGCTAATAGGAGCCGTACAAGCAAATCTGCAGAACGGGCAAAGTAACGATACATCACTAACATTATTATAACTTTGTGCAGTATGATTTTGTTGATTGATGTTGTCCGGACATACAGTTCTGAAAGTCCATTGTCCGCTTTGACGAGTAGGCTGATATGCATGCCTGCGTCATGGCATGCACAAGCAATCAGGAGGGTAAAGGGGAGTTTGCCCTACTAACTCTGCCCCCAGTGTGAGCCCCCTTGTTGTCATGCACAGGCAGTTCCTCTCCAGCACAAAGCAGGCTGGCAACACAGGAGCCATGTGTTTGAGCTCCACGCTTTGAAGGACTCCAGAACGTTTTTTAGTTTTTTTTCCCCCCCTGAACAATTCTCGGGGGAAAAAAGAGATGTCGCAAAAGGGAGGGGAGCAAGAAAGAGTAAAAGAGTGAGGTTGAAAAAGAGTTAAGAGTGTAAGACAGAGACATGGGACAGAAGGAGCAACAGGCAAAAACAAGTTGGGCTAAGTCTGATCTTCTCGTCTCACTTTGAGAACACGGATATATCCTTGTTCCTTTTACTTTTTGGGAGAGCTCACTGCAGACCAAAAGAAACAGGTATGTTTGAACAAATTCTGGGCTAGAACATTGAGAGTAGCAAGTGGTGCCTTGTTTGCGCTGGTATTTAGAAAGGAGGGGCTGCTGTGTTCCAAAACTAATTAGTCGACTAATAGGTTGTTGTGCTGCAGATTGTTGTTCTGTTTATAATTTACTTTGAGAACAATGTTACTCAACTTCCTGTGAACTAATTTCTTTTCCGTATATCTTCTATGCTTCTGGTTGTCCTTAAACACTCTACCACAGACAACTGCATGTACCATGATGCCACGAGAGGACTTGTCACTCAGAGAGGAGTTCACATACAGCCACATGTCTCTGGAAAGAGGAGGGGGGAGCCTGGGACGCCGAGGAGACAGAACATTGGAGAGGAGGCAGGACAGAGGGGAGCGGGACAGGCTGGACCATGACAGTTACACCGTGGAGGTGAGGGCCAGCGACCTGCAGCTGTCCCAGCCACAGCATCTGAAGCACCCCTGCCTCACCTGCAGGGCTTGGCTCTACAGCGTTGTGATCGGGGTGAGAACCAGCACGCAGCACAGATGGCCTGGGATTGTCGCGTACAAACACCTGAAGGATCCATGTTTTAGCCTTGAGGTGGAACTATCATTAAATGTACTAATGTTGAGGTAGGATTATGAAAGAAATTTGAAACATTTGCAGTTGCTGTTGTAAGAAAATGGGCATAAATCCAAATTGAGACAACAGCAGTTTAACATGGTAACTTGCACTTCTCATCTCCAGTTCCAGCTGGCAGCTTATTAAACCAGACTTTGTCTGTGTCCTGCCCACGTCAGTATTATTGTTTCAGTAACTAAAATGCAACAGGAGAATTTGAGATTAATTTGATGCAACACATGCCATAAGTAACCAATCAATGGGACAAACAAAAACACAAGACATTTTTTTCCTTTTTTATTTTGAAATGTCCCAATTTTTTCAAAATGGAACTATAGTTTAAAAGTATAATTTCAAAACACACAAGCACTGATTTGCGTTGTTGAACATTTTACCTGTGTATGTACCTAGGGCAGTTTGCTCATCTCCTCTGGCTTCTCTCTGTACCTTGGAAATGTCTTTCCCGTTGCTATGGACTACCTTCGCTGTGCTGCTGGCTCTGTAAGTTACAACAACAAAAAGCATGTTGTATTTGATTTATTTATATGGCAATGCATATTAATGAACATCTGTAACAGTCAAAGTGTAAATATATCAGAGCATAAATGTTAGAATCCATCTGTTGTCCCTCGGCAGGTAACACACAAAAGAAAAAAAATAATAAACAGTAGAACTTTAAGGCAGAATTAAAAGTATGATTTAAAAGTGGTGACAGACATTGTTTTATTGTCAGTGGAAGACTATTCCAATAGTTAGTCCCTTTGTCAGAGCGCCAGGCTGTCCAAATGTGGTGGGCCTGTGAGGTGCCTCCTTTGAGCCGTGGCCCTCGTGCCCATCTCATTCTTTAGTTTAATAAAGCCAATGGATGAGGAGCAAGTCAATGCACCACTTTAAAAATAAAACATGCTTAAAATGTATTTAGTGAATGTAAGTGGTTTCTGTCCTTCACAGGGTCTGCCGGCTGCAATTGCTAGTTTTGCCATAGCAAAGAACAGATATGTTGCAGTGAGTAAAGTTAATGTATACTAAAATGTAGGGGGGAAAAGTTAATTAAAATTGTTTTTAATTGCTCTAGGTTTCAGATTTCCAAGTGCTCTATGTTTCAACTTTTGCAGTGACGACCACATGTCTGGTGTGGTTTGGATGTAAACTAGTCCTCAACCCTTCGGCTGTCAATGTAAACATAAAACCTTGAATCTTCTTCCCTAACATAGTCACCTCATATTCCCCTTTTTGACAATATCTATAGATACCCTCTTAGGCTCTTCTCTAGGTCTCATCTCAATTTGATCTGAAAAAGATAACCTTAACCACATTTTGCTCTCCTGTTCTGTTCTTTACCTAGATCAACTTTAACCTAATCCTGATGATCGTGCTGGAGGTGTTGATGGCCAGCACGGTGATTCTGTCTGCTCGCTCTGCAGAGGACTGTTGCTGTCACAGGAAGGTGCGGACAACTGTGACTGATGCTTTTTGTTCATGAGGTTCATGAGAGGACTGTCCGCTCTAAATTCAGCCAAATTTCTTTTTGTTCTCCTTCTAGTCTGGGGCTTATGATAGATCACTGGATAAACCTGCAAGATTTCCCACAAGACTCCTCAAAGCATATTCTGTAAGTACAATGTTCAAGCTGTTCAAGCACAATCCAGTTAGTTAATCCGATTGAATTTTGGAAAATGTACATTCCAAAGTTTAACATAATAAACTTGTCTCTTTTTTATTGCTCTATAACACATTAAGTGGTTGTATCATGGCAAATTATTAACAAAGGACAAATATTTGATCTCTAAACACATATGCAACAGGTAATTGAAGTGATCGTGGGAATCTCTGCCGTTTTTGGAGGAATTATTGCTCTGAATATGGACGCCTTGTTGCCTGGGCCCTACCTGTCTGTCACATTCTTTTGGATTCTAGTGGCTGTAAGTAAAAACCAAGATATCACGCACCCAAGACTGTTGATTCTTGAGTGATCGGTTGCTTTGACATGCATTTGACAGTGCTTTCCCAGTGCCATCGCCAGCCACGTCGTCTCTGAATACCCCAACAAATGTCTGGTAATTGCACTCCATATCCAATTTAAGCAGACCAAATTTTAAATCCAACTTCTTTGAACATTGAATACATCTTATTTGAACTGGTGTACCATAGGTGGAGGTGCTAATTGCCATCAGCAGTGTCACATCGCCCCTGCTGTTCTCCGCCTCTGGCTTCCTGTCATGCAGTGTGATCAGCTTTATTGAGATTTTCTTGTATGATGTGCCCACGGCCAAGGTGATTTTAATGAGCAAACCGGGCATTTTGTTGTTATATGTTAAGACTTGACCTTTGCTGTGATGAGATTCTAACGCTTTTCAATGTAACGCCTCTCACGGATGATCACACGCAAGCTCATTCTGCTTTTTTGGGGGGTTTTCAGCAATCCTATGACATCCTGCTGCTCATTTTGATGGTGTTATTGCTGGTGCAGGCAGTTTTAACTTCAGCCACGGTGGTGCACTGTGCCACGTATAAGAGTCAGCTACGCAGGCAGCCAGTGGGGTATGAGGACGGGCATGATCCTACGCAATTCTGTGAGGTACTTACTAGGAAACTAACTGTGGTAGGTGAATGAAAGAGAGCTGGGCAATGACAACAATAATGACCTGTGTGTTTTTATCTCTATTTCAGAATCGTATTGTTAATATTGTGACAAAATACACTACTATGATAAGTTCCGTCAGATTTGTACCAGTGATATTTATTTATTCTTTTATATCCAAAACATGTCCTAAATTATAAACAACCAAATTATTTAAGCTGGGACCAAAAAGTAGTTAATGTTGATATTCGAAGTTTAGTTCCTAATCATATTGTGAGAGTTAAATTCTATAAATATATGTTAATGCTTGGATTCTCCACATGGAAACTGGGGACTAAGAGTGTAGTCACACTTGTCCTAGTTTGGTCCTAGTTTGAGTCCAGTTTGAGTTCTGATGTAGACGTGGTTTGGTCCTCTTCTAGTCCTGGTTTAGTCCTGGTTTAAGTTCCAGTTTAGTCCCAATTTTGATGTGGTCTATTTACAAATGTAAACACAGTCTAAATCTGGAACTAAACCTGTTATTTACCTATGTCTGGGCCATATCATATTGTTGGTGATATATCGTGATATAATCTATATGGGGATGATGTGATCATTTTGTGATACTGTATAATTGTGTGTGTACTGCAGCAGATTTTCCTCTCAGTTTTGAGGGAAGGCAGACAGAGACCATGACTAATTGCGTAAGGCTAGCGACTGACTGCAGCTAAAACTGCAGAGGCTAAAAACTGTAATAATGAAAGAGATAAGATGTAAAGAGTGAAAAAAATAACTTATAACAGCTTGAAAAAAGTAAGTGCAAATTATGTTTTTCCTGGCCAAGTTGTTATGTTATAAAAGCAACCTTCATCTGCATTTTTCTCACGGCCTTATTGCACTGCCCTGGCTGGATTAATAATAAACCAGTACTAAAACAGGACTACGCTGGGCTCAAACAGGACCAAACCAGGACAAAGTGCAAAGTGGCTGCACCCTAAATTGTAAATTGACCTAGCTGTTCATTCTCCACACCTCATTTACCTTTATTTTGTCACTTTTTGGCCGGTTCTTTACGCTCTTCCCGTCTTGTCTTTTGTTTCTCTCCACCCTGGCTCCTTATCTGGTTTGGCTCCCTCCCTCAGCAGCCAGCATCCAACGGTCCACTGCATGATTTTGACAAAGACAGAGCCTGGAAGGCGGTCGTGGTCCAAATGGCCCACTGAGCCCTGTGTGGCACACTGGGCGCTCCTATGGCACACGATAAGAGGAAGAACTCTACAACAAAAAGTCACATTCATCTTAATATTCACCTGGAGAAGACAAATGAATACAGAGCACAAACTTGCACATGCATTAAGCCAGAAATTTGAATCTAGGTTGTAATGTAATTTCAAAGTTTAGACATTAATTGTATAGAAATGTATTCTAATATTGATTATTTATAGGACTCGTCTGAATAATTATGTATATTCTCTTAAATCTAGACTATTGTTTTAATGAAATAAACGTCAAGTTAAAAACAACTGCACACCGTTATTCATGACAGGACGAATCTGGTTTTATCCAGTGGGGGTAAATTGAGAATTGATTATTGCATTATGTTGCACACAACCAGCAAAGGCGCCCTCTGCCTCTTCACGTGTTCAGGTCACAACCGTTTGCCTGATTCGCAGCTGACCACAGTCGCCTGTCCTGCTCTGGATTCCACGGCAGGTCGAGAGTTTCCCCAGCATGTTTCTGCAGATGTGAAGGAAGTGAAGCCTGCATTAGCTCATAATGTTTCCGATGAGGGAGCTGCAGAGAGGGTGAGGCGGGCGGGAGGAGCAGGGAGAAAGGCGGAACAAACCGGTCCCAAACATGTTCGCCCGCACTGCAGATTAACTCTTGACGTGCCGGGGGATGCTGCTGGAGATACGGTGAGTGCAGTTTCACTTATTTTACCGCCGCATGCACGTGTTTTGGCACCGCAGACAGACGGTAGACACGGGCTCCCTCTCTCTCTGACGCGCGGAGATGGACAGCTCGTTGAGGACTGACCACAGCCTCCGCACAGGCAGATCTGGAGGAGCTTCCACGCCGGACGCACTCGGTCAATCCTCATCCTCACACACTGAAACAGCCACTCAAACACTGAAACAATGAAACAATGAAACAGTCAAATACTCAGATCAGATCCCGTCTGTGAGCTTCTCGGGAGCTGTCCACTGCTGTGGTTCTGAAAGACTCGGGCGCTCGCGTGTTGCAAGAGAATGCGTTCAAGGTTCCGCTTGAATGCAGTGTCATGAGCTCACGCAGACTGACTACCTGTTAGTTCACACCAGAATAAACGCAATCATCAGTCCATGTGTACGTTTTCTATTAGTCTTTAGTTCACTTTTAGCGTAACTATGCTAATATGAAGAAGCTCCACGTGCAGTTTAACTTGTTATAACAGAATGTATTAAAATGTGTGTCCATGACAAGTGAGCGGATGGATCTGTTCAGCCATTCTCTAATTAAAAATGAATGAGGGAATCTGTATTTTTGGAGGTGTCTTCTGCCTTCATGATTCAGTGTGTAGGAGTCAAAGAATTTTGGCTCCAGTAAGGCTTTTTCTGCATGTAGGCTATAGTTGTTAACCTAGAACCCTGTCAGATGGGGCTTCTTTACATTTAAATAATTTAAAGCTTGTTTTTTTAATTGTCTATGTTCAGTGTCAAATGTGTATTTGTATAAATCCCATGTCCCCAAGCATTCATTGTCAAATAGGCACTATATTGTGAGAAGCTTGATAACAGAGGCAAGCACAGGCACATTGGATAATAATAGATATAACAAAAGATAATGAATTAAGGTTATTATAAAGGATACAAAATAGCATCACACTTTCCTTTTTCCCTATGCAGTTGAGACATCTTACTTTATTTAAGATGCATGCTCTGTACGCATCCATAAAACCCACTGACAGTTTCATGTGAGCTTTGAATACCTAATTAATCTTTATGGAAGATTTTCAAAGATACAGGTTTAAAAGGAGTTACCAGCAGTTCATGTAATTAATCAAGCCTTTTTATTCAATGAATGTTTATTTTACAGATAACGCATGTATTGTTTACCAACTGGATTACGTGAACCGAATTTTAATAAAGTAATTTGTTAACATGTGTTGGCAAGGCCAGCTACACATATTTGATTTGATCTCAACCAAACTTATATTGACATCACATTCTGGCAGCCTTTCGTGGTTCAATCGGCCTGAATGTACAATTTAAGTTGGGAATAAAATTGTTTTTCTTTTCCAGAGAAGGACGGCCCAGAGCAGTGCTCAAATGAGGCCTGTGTTGCCACTCATCAGCTGGCAATCACTTCCCTGGGGACCACGAGGACTCCTCCCAAACTCCCTGCATTCTTCAGTCTGCTAGCCCAAACATAAATTATTCTAATGTTTTGGGAACACACCCTCTACGTGTTTCTTTGAGTGCTGGCATTTTGGATCTCTGAGGATGGCTTCCTTGGTGTACATATGAATAGAGGTGCTGAGTGTGGCCTGTGTGAGACGGACTGATGCAGAACCTCCTTGATCAGAACTTAGACATGGCTGCAGCTCTACTTGCTGGAGAGAAGCTGAAGGAACTGATCATGCCTGGCTCCTCTCAGGATGAGAAAGGAGGGGCCCTGGCAGGGCTCATGGTGCAGCTCAAACTGGAGCTGCCTTTTGATCGGGTTGTTACCATAGGCACAGTTATCATCCCCATCCTGCTGGTCACTCTGGTCTTCACAAGGAATTTTGCAGGTGAGTAGGTCCTCCACTTGAGAGGGCTCAGGTCTGATCAACAGCACAACAGTGTATATACTTTAAACTGTAACACAACACAATAATATAGTTTATACTTAAAACATAAAACATAAAAAGTTAAAGGAAAACAGAATTCAAAATAATATGGTTGGATGGAAGTGATGACTGGGAAGGTTACATTGCAGAGTCAGGCTCCCCATAGCAGCTGTAGCAACCGACTGTGACTAGGTTTCACAGCAGTAAGATGTGGGAGTGATGGGAACAGTTGTATTACTATGTAAAATGAAAACCATCAAAACACAAACAAATTCTTTCTCTTTGTTAGAGGAGTCCATCTATTGTTACACACCACACAACTTCACCAGAGACCAAGCACTGTACGCGAGAGGCTACTGCTGGACGGAGCTGCGCGATGCTGTGCCTGGAGTGGAGCCTCACCTGTGGCCTTCACTGTTCGAGCACAAATTCCTGCCCTATGCGCTTCTGGCTTTTGCAGGGATTATGTATATTCCTGTCTTGAGCTGGGAGTTTCTAGCCTCCACACGACTCACATCAGAGCTCAATTTCCTGCTTCAAGAGATTGATAACTGCTATCACCGAGCTGCTGAGGGCAGAGCACCAAAGATCGAGAAGCAGATCCAATCCAAAGGACCTGGTATAACAGAAAAAGAGAGGCGAGAGATCATTGAGAATGCAGAGAAAGAAAAGAGTCCTGAGCAGAACCTCTTTGAAAAGTATTTGGAAAGACGGGGTCAAAGTAACTTTCTGGCTAAGCTTTATTTTGCACGGCATCTGGCAATTATCTGTCTCAGCTCCATCCCCATCTCCTACCTGAGCGCCTATTATTCCAGGCAGAGACAAAATGAGTTCACGTGTGCTCTTGGTGAACCACCAGACATAAGTAGTTATCTTGAGCTTAAGCTCAAGGTAAATTGTAAGCTTCCTGCTGTGCAGTTGCAGCGTATCATGGCAGCTGTAGACATAGCTTTGCTCTGCTCTGTCAACTTCATTATTCTGTTAAATCTGTTGAATTTATTTGTAGTTCGCAAATCTAACTTTGTGTTTGACAAATTGCATAAAGTAGGTATCAAGACTCGCAAGAGCTGGCAGAAATCTCAGTTTTGTGATATTAATATTTTGGCCATGTTTTGCAATGAGAACAGGGACCACATCAAGTCACTGAACCGGCTGGACTTCATTACTAATGAGAGTGACCTCATGTATGACAATGTGGTTAGGCAGTTGTTGGCAGCACTTGCACAGTCAAACCATGATTCTACTCCCACTGTGAGGGAATCTGGAATACAAACTCTTGATCCTAATTTGGACCTTGGCGTGGGAGAGCTAGGTGGAGAGCCACTGGTTATCAAAAGGCCTCGCAAAAAAATAAAGTGGATTACATCGTCAAACCCACTGCCTCAGCCATTCAAGGTAACTTATTTTTACACAATTGAATACATTTCAAACTTTGTAATAACATTTGTAGGCCATGTCATTACAATAATCCAGAAGTTCGGACACTTACTTTTGCTTATACTTTGTACAGGAACCCATTGCTCTGACACGTTTGGAGAATGCAAAGCCTGAGAAACAGAAGCCCCTGAGACGAAAAACTGTTGCAGACAGCTTCATTGCACCACTTCTAGATAACAAGAGCACACACAACCCTCCAACAAAAGGTTGGGACTGAACACAATAGGTGAAAATTATGACTTAGAGGTTGTGGTTGATGGTAGTAAATCAATATATTCTGTTTTACAGACCTAAGTGGAATCGAGAAGAAACACAGTCGCAACTTCTCTCTGGATGTCCATCCGTATATGCTGACGATTCGTAAGCCAAAGGTTGAAATCACAGCTACAGTACCTCTTCCTTCAGAGCACAGCATTGACGAAGTATTTCTCGAAGGCACACACACAATTGTGCATGTTTCCAGCGGAATGATCGGTATAGTTTTTGCTTTGACATTCCAAATGGATCAAACGATTATACTTTTTCAAATGGTGATTTCTAAACATATTTCTGTTTTCACTATTGCCTACTCAGAGACAAAGAGTTGCTCTCCAGAATCTACCACCACCGCCTTTTCTACAATGACCCTCCCCACCAACACTTACGTCAATGGTTTGAGTCCAAACCCACCATCCAGTGAGGATGCCCTCAGCCCTAAATCCTCTCCTTCTCAAAGGGATCCTCTTCCTCAGGCAGAAACCATCGAGTGTCGGTCTCCATCTCTGACCATTGCTCCTGCACACCAGCTATTAAGTATTCATCATAATCTGTTTGAGGAAGATGAGGATGAAGAAAACCGCAGAAGGAGACTTGCAGAGACACCAGGAGAATTTATTGCAGCAGGAGAATGTTAAAAGATTGAAGTCTACTTTTACGCAAACACTGTCCTAGCACACTTGACGACCTTGGTCACCTTCTTTCACCTCTACCTTTTCATTCACACTTTGTGACGGGACAGACAGGAAGTTGTGAATAATTTAAGACATACTGCTGTGTTTTGCTACATAATGAACATCATCTATTTGCATTATTGGCAGAGATCTGTGTAGTGTTTACTAGGAGATGCTGTCACACGTCTCAGGATGATTGCACCGCTCATCACTTTTCTATAATACCAGCAGTCCTCACAAAACAGGGTGCTAACACGCAGGGTCAGGCACCCACATTTCACAACTATGTTGTCTAACAATGCACTTAGCACACATAACAGTGATTGTTCCTAGTGAATCCCTTTATCCCACTAAATAGATGAAGCTGAATGCAATACACTTGAAATCTGCACAAGCATTTATGCAAAAGATCACAATATATTTGTGGCAATAATGTATGCGCTTACAAAGCATCTTATTTCACAAAATGCTATGTAAACAATAGTGTTTTAGGTTATTATGTATAGGCTCTTGGAGCTTAACAATATGTGATTACTATGTGATATCAGAATATATATATATATATATATATATATATATGTATATATATATATATATTTTTTACACATTCTTATTTAGACTGTGGCAGTAAAGCACTGGTTTATTGAATGTCTAGTCAGTTAGCAGTTTTAACCTGGATTCTGTAGGTTTTAGGTCAATGGGCTTTGAAGGTGATAAAAATAAATGGGGAGAAAAAATAAAAACTTAAGGTACACTTTATTATTACATTATTTAGGATAATTATCTTGTGTTAACAGTAAAAAAGGCTAGGGGGTTGTATCATTACCTCGGATTATTACTGAAGCACACACAAAATGCATTTCAGTGCACTTGAGCATTTGCAGCACAGTGTGGAAGTGCCACTAGAATAATCGTTTTAATCTGTTTTATCTGTATTTTCCATCACTGCCTGTAAAACAACAGCCCTATAAACAGATATGGCAAAATGAGAGCTGATAGATACAATTGTAATAGCAGAAAAGGTTTCAAAGGTGTTAAATCAAGATGTTTTAACTTCCATCTGAAAGTAATTTTCTAGAGAACTAACGAATCTGCTATGAACTGACTAAGCCCTGCCTTCTGTAATAGGTTATTTCAAATTTATTCACAAATAAAGAAAGCATCAAATTAACTGTGTGGCCATATCTTCTTCCCAATGCCTAATCTTGTCAGATTTTTTAAGCTAAGTATGTCGGGGCCTGGTTGGTACCTGGATGAGACACAGCTGGAACACCGTGGGGAGCAAACTACCGTTGTGTCTTTGGACAAGACACTGCACCCACATTTCCTCATGTGAATCTGGTGTGTGGTGGAGGGATGATGACGCAGATTGGTAGCCTCTCTCTCGTAACTCTGTCCCAAGGCAGCTTTGGCAAAGGCGGTTAGCGCTCTTGCCTCCCAAAAAGGAGATGATGGGTTCAATTCCCGGACCAGACCAACATCACATGATCTCTCTGGGTGGAGTCTGCATGTCCTTCCCGTATTACTCTGGCTCCGGCTGTTCTAACTCTAAATTATATAGACAGACAATTATATATGCCCTATAGACAGGGGTTGAGAATTTGCATATTCTGCTATAACACTTAAAACATTGTCCAATGTCCATATTAGAATAAATAAATAAAATACTGCAGGCCTAGTAATAGCTGTCCACCACTAGTTGTGGAGTAAATTCTTCTTCTATGGTGTTTTATGGCGGCTTTATCCAAGTGTTACATTACCGCCAGACTTATCCTTTAGACTCCATTCACCAGTTCTGTAAAGTCCTTTGGGTGTCATAAAAGTCGATGAAAAGCCAATGGTAAAAAAAAAAAAAAAAAAAAAAAAGGAATATGCAATGACTACATTTCCCAGACTGCACTGCGGTTCTGTAATTGCTGCCGTTTGGTTGCAGACGCTCACGGACACACGAGCTGAGGCGCAGTAAGTAACACACGTATCTGGACAGCTGTTGGAGTTTTTCTGTACGTTTTACTCTAGATCAGTAACTACTTGGTATCGTTTGGTGAATTTCTATGGTATGTCTATAGTTATGCCACAAAAGCTAGTCCATGTTAGCCCTAGTTAGCCGACAAGATTGCTAGCTAAACAAATATCGGGAAAGTAGCACAACCCAGACTGGCAATCGCTTACTTCATATTAGCCCTGTTCAAAACGCCTCGAATCGGAAGGTTTACTTTTTCTGTAATAATTATAACATTTTACTGACTGTCAATGAGCCATTCTTTCAAATCTGAGTTAAGCAACGTCAGCATTGTCTTGAACGCCTCACTGTAGACATGTGTTTGGTTTTCTCTTTATGTCTCCAGGTTTCGATCATGGACCCGGGCAATAATTCAGAGGTACGTGGGGGATACTATCACTCTTTAAAAGCCAACGCAATTCGACGTTGTTGTAAAGCAGTATTTGAATTGTTTGCACTGTTTTCTGTGCTGTTACAGGATGAGTCATTTGGCCCTTCAGAGGATGCTTCAGAAGAGGATCTGCCTGGTATCCCCCCAGGCCTCTGTAAGTTAAGTTTATATAATGCTCACGCAGTCCTTTTTGTGTGTTTTTTTCCCCCCCTGATAACTATTTTACAGATAAACTTGTTGTTGTGACCTTCTTTTTCTTCATACTTTGGTAGTTGTTTTGCAATGTTGCTTATGTCAAGATCATCCTCTGATAATCTTTCAGGTCTTATGAAAGATTTAACAGTGTCACAATGAGTGAGCACATAATTCTGAGCACACTTTTTGTATTATTATTCTAGTCTAGACTCTAGTCCAGTGAGTCTCAGAATCAGAGAATCAGAAAAGGTCTGAATTCACAAACTTGGAAAAAAGGGCATGCATTAAAGGAAAACAATTTAAGTTTACTATAGGATAAAAATAAAAATGTACACAACATTTACAGTTAATGTGAAAGAGTCTCAAACCTTTCTCATCAAATAATACCAGAGAAGAGATTTGTCTTTCCGAGTACCACCAGATCCAAGACGGGTCTTAAATGTATCCCAATATTTATCCCAAAGTTAGGGATAAACTGAGTCCAAAGGATGAAAATGGGGATCAAAGTGGCACAATTAAGAAAATACTTGGAATTAGGAGTACCACCAGTGGGAACTCGTTCCGCAGTTTCAGAAACACATTATGACCTTTGTGGTAGTTCCTGGCATCTTACATTTTGAATATGTTGCAGCTGATGGAGAATCCATGGAGCTCCTTTGGCAGTTGCGTTCGCGTCGGCGCCAGCCATCCCCAGATCTTCCCGAGACCGTCTCCTGTCTTACCGCCCCTGATGGTAGCACGTTGTACTTGGTGGGCACTGCCCATTTCAGTGACAGCAGTAAAAAGGATGTGGCCACAGTAAGTACAATGTGCATTGTAGTACTTAAAACAAAATGAGGTGAATTAGAAATGAGTTTTGGTATCGGATCAAAATGTGTAATCCTCTGGAATTAACAACCTGCAATCCTCAACACCAAATAGACAAAACATACACTGCAGATTAGTCGGCAACCAGATTTAGGGCCCTATTTCAATCAATCCAACACAAACAAACTATACATTACAAACACCCTTTATGACTAGTTGGTATATAATTTATGTCTCACTCTTTATTTTCCATCTCAGACAATCAGAGCTGTTCAGCCAGACGTTGTGGTGGTGGAATTGTGCCAGTACAGAGTGTCTATGCTTAAGATGGATGAGAGCACGCTGCTGAAGGAAGCAAAAGACATCAACCTAGAAAAGGTCCAACAGGCCATTAAACAGGTACCAGTATAAGAGACACCTTTTTACCATCTGTCCTATAGCAAAACATTATAAGCAAAGTGTACATTTTAGTATTTTATTGATTAGTTTTGTATTAACCTACTGTGTGCAATTTCTTTTCTTTTTTTTAATATTTACTTATTATCCTGCATTTAAAAGACATTCATTCTTTTGACAGAATGGGCTGATGTCTGGTCTGATGCAGATACTTCTCCTCAAAGTTTCAGCGCACATCACAGAACAGTTAGGCATGGCTCCTGGAGGAGAGTTTCGGGAAGCTTTTAAAGAGGTAAATAAAATACAAAAAACGTAGGGAAAAAAAAAGTAAATATACGTTTTGATTGTTTTTACTCAACACAGGCCGGGCGGATTCCTTTCTGCAAATTTCACCTTGGAGACAGACCCATACCTGTGACTTTCAAAAGAGCGATTGCTGCTCTTAGTTTTTGGCAGAAGGCAAGGCTGGCGTGGGGCCTTTGTTTTCTTTCTGACCCAATTAGGTAGAGATCATTTTGTGTCTTTTTGTCAAATTCCGAAAGAATCAACCGTTTCTAACACTGACCTACTTTATTTTAGTAAAGAAGATGTTGAGAAATGCAAACAGAAAGATCTGCTTGAACAGACCATGTCAGAGATGATCGGTGAGTTTCCAGCTCTCCACCAGACCATTGTGGCTGAAAGGGACATCTACCTCACTCACACACTCAGGCAGGCTGCACGCTGTGTGGAGGCGCCCCCTAATGGCCAGAGTATGTATGCATTTTATAACTTCAGATTTACTACAATAATTATGTATTTGCTTTTTTGAATTATATTTTGTACCAATACAGTACTGTGTTTGTTATTTAGAAGTCCCTAGTGTTGTTGTGGGAGTCGTGGGGATGGGCCATGTCCCTGGAATAGAAAAGAATTGGGAGAAGGAACTCAACATTAGTGAAATCATGAGGTATGACATGTAACTGTTTGAGCACATATATGCTTGATGACAATGACTGATTTGCCCTGTATCTTTTTCTCAGTGTTGCACCACCCTCTCGCTTTGGCTGGGTGTTGCGGACCGTCGTTAAAGGTGTCCTGATGGGCATTGTGGGGTACGCCTGCTATCGAGCTGGAGGGACTTTAGGCAGAACAATGTTGTCATTACCTGCTGTCACATCAATAGCGGAAAAACTGAGATTATCCCGCGCTTGATCGCAAAGGTCTTTTTCTGGCCATCAATGACAAATCTATATTAAAATGCATCTTATCACCAGTAGCCTTATGGGACGTGTGGCTGGAGGATTTGACCAGTTGCCACTCTGGACCTCAATGGACCTCAGGAGGTTAGATATCTCCTACCTCTTATGGTCTTGTAAACAGGGCAGTGCCACCAAATAAACAGTGGCCGTACCTTGAGCATTTTGCCAAAATATATATTTTTATTAACCGATACTTTCGGTTTTCATATTGGGAGCCTCTTAAACATTACGCTTAATATTTGTGAGCCATAGCTAAGGTCTGTCATCTTGGTGCCTGTAAAACATGGTTGCTGTTTCAGTCCATTTGCAGCACTTTATAGAAAACATAATTTGTATTTAACAAATTATTAATTTTGTATATTTTAAATATAAAAAAGGTGCAACAATTACTGTTGGTGTTGACCCATTGTTGATTACAGGTCAACAACAAGTGCCTCATTTAGCTGTAAGGGCTGTACAATGAAAGTGTTTATACTGTACAATGCCCGTTTCTACAAATGTTTGGTAATCTTTTTTTTTTTTTTAATGGGTCTTTAGCAATTTTGTGAGTTTATATTCGGTCATTGTCAAATCAAATGTTCATGCAAGACCTACAGTAAATATGCCTCAGGTTAAAATGTATGTATCTGTTAACATTTTTGTTCTGCACCGAATAAGTTGGGAATTTGACTGTTGAAACCTTGTTATATGCATTGGCTATGTCCTAAAAGCCATGTTAATTGAAATGCAATGAGATAATATTTTTTCTAAAATATGCAATAAACCACAGAGCTGTTTTATTGAAGTAAACTTCACCGGAGTTTATTTTTTTGTTGGAATTTGTTGGGATTGTGGGTTTAAATTTACTTTTGAACTGAATGTGCCAAATGATGGTATTGTTGGTTTTGGGTTGTGGGCACAGACTGTTAGTATTTACGTAGTATTTGTTCAAATCAAATCAATTTATTTTTGTAAGGCCCAAAATCACAACAACAGTTGCCTCTGAGGGCCACAGGGAGAAATGAATCAACAATGTCTGTGGTGGCGATGGAGTCAGACAATGTCTGTGGTGGCGAGGGACGATGTCCCAGGGTCCTCTGTCCTTAGACTCTCCTCGGCCAGGAAAAACTACAAAAAAAACCTCTTTGGGAAAAAGCGTAGAAACCTGGAGGAGTTCCAGTGAAGGAGAGATCCGACTCTCACAGACGGACAGACGGACACGAGGGAGACTGGAGCTGGACCCACTCTTCAAGCAGATGAGGGACCGACTGAGTCGAGCTGGACCCACTCTCAGGCAGATGAGGGACCGTCGGAGGCGAGCTGGACCCACTCTTCAGGCAGAAGAGGGACCGTCTGAGTCGAGCTGGACCCACTCTCAGGCAGATGAGGGACCGTCGGAGGCGAGCTGGGCCCACTCTTCAGGCAGATGAGGGACCGTCGGGGGCGAGCTGGACCCACTCCTCAGGCAGATGAGGGACCGTCCACACAGGGCAGGGACCACTTCACCAGGGGAGGGGCATCTGGGTCCACAGGTCCTCTGGAGTGAGAGAAAGAAAAGAAGGCGGTGAACAGTTTGCAAGTGGAATCAAAAAATAAATATTGTTTGATAGCATAAGTAGTCAGAAGAAGAAGAGGATAGTGCTCAAGCTGTCATACTTCCCCCAGCATAGTTACTCCTAGGGCAGCGAAGCTAAAGCTGTGGGTTTATATTTCTGTTCCTAACTACTCTGACCATAAGCGATTTCGAAGAGGAACGTTTTAAGCCTGGACTTAAATGAAGAGACTGTGTCAGCATATTTAACATGGGTCGGGAGCTGATTCCATAACACAGGAGCTTGGTAGCTAAACGCTCTACCTCCTACTGTACTTTTAGAGACTCTTGGCACCACCAGAAGGCCGGCATCTGAGAGCGAAGAGCTCTGTTTGGATGATATGGTTCTATAGCATCTTTGAGGTAGGATGGGGCCATGTCATTTATGGCTTTGTAGGTCAAGAGTAGAATTTTGAATTTGATTCTAGACTCGACGGGGAGCCAGTGAAGAGACTTCAGCACCGGCGTAATGTGCTCTCTTCTTTTTGTTCCTGTTAGTAATCTTGCTGCTGCATTTTGAACCAGTTGAAAGCTTTTTATGGAGCTTTTAGGACACGCTGCAAGCAGGGAGTTACAGTAGTCTAATCTGTTGTCCATATTGTGTTCAAAGCTTTTTTTTCTTTGAACAATTTGCAACATTGGACAAATTATTTAATAATACATTTCACCAAACAATAGAATAGTGATAAGAATAAACAACAGATCTATTGTTTGAGATCATTATTTATCAGCTTTTGAATTGGTGAATAGCATTATAAACAATGACACCTAAACCTAAATGAATACATTTTGTTTGTATCTTTTTTCTGTGCTGTTAAGAAATATATATGTCAGCACAGGTTGCCTAAAAGTCTATTTAGTACCTCAAAATACTGTTTTAATAACAATGAAAAACACGGTGGATGAAGGGAACTAGCGTTGAATCGTCGGAAAGCCGTTGTTTCCGGTACGGCATATTATAATGTAACAACTGCGTTGTCAGAAAACATCCGGATTATAAAACCATGACTTGACTTTTCTGTGACGTGACGTTGAATATAATCGATGGCAGTGGTTGAATGGCTCATTTAGGACCCTGGCTGGGCTTTCCACGCAGTTTTGTCCCGGGTTTGTCCGTGATCAGACGCATGTGTGCGGTCGGGATGGAAGACATGGGACTTGTGTTGAGTCAGTCCCCGCTGGAGCGACTGCCCTTCGACAACCAGGCTCTGAAAAAGCTCCCCCTGGACCCGTCTGAAGAGCCGGGGGTGCGGCAGGTGAAAGGGGCATGTTTCTCACGAGTGAACCCGCAGCCGCTGACCAAACCCCGCTTTGTGGCAGTGTCGCCCCAGGCCCTGACTCTTCTGGGGGTCAGCGGTGACGAGGTGCTGAACGACCCCCGAGGACCAGAGTACCTGAGCGGCTCTAAAGTGATGCCCGGCTCGGAGCCTGCTGCCCACTGTTACTGCGGGCATCAGTTTGGGCAGTTCGCCGGACAGCTGGGCGACGGGGCGGCGTGTTACCTGGGGGAAGTTGAAGTACCACCAGGACAAAACCCTGAACATTTAGTGGAAAATCCGAGTGGCAGATGGGAGATTCAGGTGAAGGGATCTGGACTGACCCCTTACTCCAGGTCAGGTTTTTTTGTGTTGAAGTGTTAAAACATTTAGTTCAGGTTTAGTTATCAGACGTTTGTGAAATGTCTGCAAATGAATCACAAAAGGGCAGAATCTTTTCATTTGTATTTTTGATTAGCTCGATTTGTAGCATTTTTAAAACTAAATGATATACTCAATATTCTCCTTTTTCATATCATAAAATCAACATTTGCAAAATTGTCTAATATTTGAAGTACTGCCCCTCTTCGAACCAAAGCAAATTCCTTGTTTCTATTTCTTTTTTCTCTCTTACAATGGAAATACATTTGGTCCGATTGCTCTGATAGACAAGCTGATGGTCGTAAGGTTCTCCGCTCCAGTATAAGAGAGTTCTTGTGCAGTGAGGCCATGTTCTTCCTGGGAGTGCCCACCACCAGAGCCGGGTCTGTAGTGACCTCTGACAGTATGGTCCTGCGAGATATTTATTACAACGGTCGCCCTCGCCACGAGAGATGTTCTGTGGTGCTTCGCATTGCTCCCACGTTCCTCAGGTAAATTTACAAACTATTCCTGTCATTACTGTTGAAACCAAACTAATATCGTTATATTTTCAGGTTTGGATCTTTTGAGATCTTTAAGCAGGCAGATGAGTTCACGGGCCGACAGGGACCAAGCTATGGGCGCGATGAGATCAGAGGACAGATGATGGATTACGTCATTGAGATGTTTTATCCTGAAATCCAAAAGAATTTCCCGGACCGCGTGGAGAGAAATGTGGCTTTCTTTAGAGAGGTACTTCTTTCATTATAGCCAAAAAAAACACAGATCTTATTTTCATCTGGGCCACCAAACAAGCAATATATAGAGATTTTATCATTTAAAAAAAAAAGAAAAATGAAAATGTTGATTGGCCTGAATTAAACCTACTTAAGTTTGGCCACCTAAGTTATTGTAAGAAAAACACAATCTTATTTGCCATATCAGTACAAACCATAAAACTCTGTGTTCCCTTCTGTAGGTGGTGCTCCGTACTGCTCGACTCGCGGCCCATTGGCAGTGTGTAGGATTCTGCCATGGAGTTTTAAACACAGACAACATGAGTATCCTGGGACTCACCCTCGACTATGGCCCGTATGGGTTCATGGACAGGTAAAGTGTTTCAGTCGAACAGTTTTATGGGTTTTGTGGGTTGCTAAAGCTTCACTATGAGTCACAATAAGCTCTTTATAAACGCCATTAAGGATTCAATCATATTTCTCCAAATCAATTCAAGGAAGACTTGTTGATTAATTTCAGTAGTTACAATTATTTGTTTCAGAACTACAAAAAGAAACAATAATATGTGAAATGCCTGCTCCAACCAAGTAAAAAATAATCCAAATATTGTTTAAACAGCAAATCCTTATTTTTACATTATTTTTTATAAATGTGTTTGAATGTGTTAATGAAAACAATAAAATTACATTTAATTTTCTGCTTAGGTTTGACCCAGATTATATTTGCAATGCCTCAGACAACTCCGGTCGCTACTCGTATCAAGCTCAGCCGGCCATCTGCAGGTGGAACCTGGTGAAGCTGGCAGAGGCGCTTGCTCCAGAGCTGCCTCCTGAAAGAGCAGAGGGGATCATTGATGAATATATGGATCTGTATAACCGCTTCTACCTGGAGAACATGAGAAAAAAGATTGGCTTGCTCAAGAAAGAGGAGCCCGAAGATGAGTTACTGATAACTGAGTTCCTGCAGACCATGCATAACACAGGTATGGTGGCATTTGACAAGTCCTGCCTCAAGAATGATTGGTTTAAAATGCTTTTTTTTCATGCAATACTTTCTGACAACTCTTTTAGGTGCCGACTTTACCAACACATTTCGCTGTTTGAGCCAAATCCTCTATCCCACTAAGGGTGAAAATGAAGAGGATGTTATAAGGCAGGCCGCACAGCTTCTGTTAGAGCAGTGTGCTTCTTTAGAGGAACTAAAGGCTGCCAGCAAACCCACAATGGAGACACGGTATGGTTCTGAGTCCAATCCAACTGAGTACATATACTGTAGATTGGTGATTCTCTGATGACCTTTTTTGTTAACCCTATTACACCATTGTAACTTGATAAGTACTGGTATATTATGACTCAGATGCTGAACTGCATTTCACTTACTTAACTTATTTCACTCCATAATACACAAAGAACCTACCCATATTTAGACCTTAACACAGATAATGATCTATGACGCAATCATAGTTTCACCTAATCTTTATTGTCTTGTAAATGTATTGAGTCAAACCAGAGGCCATATTCATTAGCTTAGCTCATATCCTCCCTCTGACGTCACTCGATTTATCTGTTACATTGAAGGCTTTGCTTTTGTGTCTGCCCTTGACAGGGAGCTGGCAATGCTGCTGTCGCTGGCCCAGACCAATCCAGCTCTGTTCCAGATGATATCAGACCGAGCGACCATAGCCAAACAGTTAGATAAACTCAGCAAACTTAAAGACTTAATGGAGTCCAGCGAAGAAGAGCTAAAAAGCAAGCAGGCGGATGACTGGACTGCCTGGATCACACGCTACAGGTGAAGCACAACATAACTTTATTAACAGGTTCAAACAAGTGAGAGGGTGGTGCTGGATGAACAAAATGTGAAAGCAGGAAATGGGAGGTAGTTCCATCACATGAACAGTGACAGAATGATGCATGTTATCACTGCTGCAGGAAGCGTCTGGGAAGGGAACTGGAAGGCCAGAGTGATGCTGTGCAAGCTGTCCAGGATGAGAGGGTGAAGGTGATGGATAGCACCAACCCACGTGTGGTGCTTAGGAACTATATTGCCCAAAATGCCATTGAGGCTGCAGAGAATGGAGATTTTTCTGAGGTACAAAAATGCTTTGAATGTTATGAATTATTATGTCATCATCAATAGATCTTTATCGTCATCACAACAGCAAAGTCCGTTCTGCTATTGTACATATAAACCCTTACAATTATAATAAAATAATTAGTCAATGAATAAAAAAAAAAAAGCTTGATTAAAGCATTTTTGAACGATTATTCACTTGCTGTCATATACATTTTTCCTGTAAGTAAGTAAACACAAAAAAATACTAGAATCTATAGGGAAATGCATGGTAAATACACAAATCCATCAAAATAAACATTGACTATGTCTATTTAGACTTTTTTGGCACAGTATTCCACACATTACAATATAATAACAAAGAAAGCACACACACAAAACAGGCAATACAATTAAATAGAATTGTAGTAATGCTTGCCCTGACTTCCTCTCTATGTCTATTGCAGGTCCAGAGAGTTCTTAAGGTTCTGGAAAAGCCCTTCTCTTCACAGCCAGGCCTAGAACTTCCAACATGGGTGGGCAAACGCGGGGGCACTGAGGAGAGGGAGAGGGAAGAAGCTGAAGAAGAGCCGTCAGCTTCAACATCCACCGTCAGAAGTGCTCTTCCCTATGACAGCAAGCCCCCTGCATGGGCACAGGAAATATGTGTCACATGATCTTCATAGTCACTTTTTTGATGCCGGCCTGCTGAGAGAGGTGGCACTGATGCTACACTCTTTGGCAGCTCGTTTCAAGAAAGTTACATTGATTCACAACAGCTCAGACAAAGCCTAATACAAAGCAGTCAAGGAAGAGATTGGTGGTGCGTAGAAATAAAACAAAATTTAAAATGATTAAAGATGATTATCTATCACCTCATCCATGTCTGCTTGGTATGGACAAGCTATAAATGATGAGTCAGACACAAAGTCGTAAATGAACCCGTCTGATTCTGATCGTGTGGGTTGTTGGTGTCACATAAGAGCTGGTTTCCAATAGAAAGATGGATACTAGCTGCAGTCCTTAACACTTTAAAATGCTTTCTGTATGGGCCCACATACACACACGCACAATATATTTTCCTCTGGTAATCCTTTTTTACCACTTCAAATGATTTGTATATGTAGCAAATTATTTTAATAAATCAAACTGTGGTGTTTACTCAGTTTTTAGCTTTTACAATATATTGCTATACATGTGTAAATGTATACGGAATAAACAAATCAACTGCCAAACTGGACTGGCTTATTGCTTTGGGTGTCAGTGTATTTAACACGGGCTTGTTCTGTCATCTGGTGCCTTCAGCCTGCATAACTCTGTGTCTTTATGCTCTTGAAGCCTGGAGCTGACTCGTGTCTCTACAGGTTCCACATATTTTGAAGACGAGGTGCACTGCCACGAGTCCAAGTCAATTTAACGACGAATTATGCAATGTGCTGTTCTTCAATGGCTTTACAATAACTTCAGTTTAGCGCATGTTCTTGTCATTCCACGTGGCTTTCTACCTTGAATCGCACGCACCAGGATCCGGGAGTGGCTTTGGTGACCTCTGGGTGCGCCCAGTGGCAGAGCGGAGCTGCGCAGAAGAAGGGTGAACTCAGAGGTGGGATCCGGGACAATGGGGGTGTAACAACGGAAGCGACAAAAGCCGCATAAACCGTCTCTAGTCATCTTTCATTCGTTTATTTTCATAGAATGTCTAAGCGCATCAGACCTGGATACTGTCGCCAGGAAGTAAACAAGACCACTTGGGAAGTCCCTGATCGGTACCGGGACTTGCGGCAGGTGGGGACCGGAGCGTACGGGACAGTATGGTGAGTCCTAGAATATATATATTTATTAGTCTGGAAATCAACAATCACTGCGTGGGGCTGTAACAAAGAGCGGCGTGACATCTGGTGCCACGGATCAGGCGCTTTGTGTCACAGACGAACAAAAGGAGCTCTGCGTGCGCGTTACGTGCGCTTTACTGGGAAGAAACACACTGCTGTTTCACTTCCTGGTGTAATTGTGACAAACTTTTTTTGTCTTTACAAGTCACATGGATGTGTCACATTAAAAACTGTATTCAGACGTGTGCGCCTCGCGGCCCCTGTGAGACCCCCGCCCCGCGGGGTCCTCTCCCCCGCGCCTCAAATACTCACGTATTCAATGACCTTAAACCGACCTGAAAATTACCTGACGTTGGAATTGCTCATGCTCACAAAGTAAACAGCACCCTGCTCTATCTCCCTGTCAGGAATGTGTGTTTCCTTGTTTCCTTGTGGTTAAAATGATTTTGGAGCGTTGCCCCTTTCAAAACATCTTCAATACAGACAGTGTCTGTGTGAGAATGTGCAAACCTTACACCACATCAGTGAACTCTGTGCCATTAAAATGCCAATCTAACTAACACAGGGAAGCTGAAGAAAGGCAGTGTGCCAGTGAGCTGCCTTTAGCTGAATAGAGCAGAAACACTTTACTGGTGGTGTCAGTATCAACCAGGCACATGCAGTGTGTTTCATTTACCTTGTGATTTATGTTTTTCCCCAGCTCGGCAGTGGACGCCAGGACAGGAGCTAAAGTGGCCATAAAGAAGTTGTACAGGCCTTTCCAGTCAGAACTATTTGCCAAACGTGCCTATAGAGAGCTGAGGCTTCTCAAACACATGAAACACGAAAATGTATGTCAAGAGGTCAGACAATGCCACACCAATGTGCCTGCTCTCTCTAAGTCTTGTTGTCTCTCAGGTGATTGGTCTTCTAAACGTGTTCACTGCAGACCTCTCTCTGGACAGATTCACTGATTTGTAAGTCTGAGTCATTGTCCTTTTCACACAGAAAGAGAAAGCATTGGACATGACCTAAAACCATCATTTTGCATTCTTCTGCTAAAGCTACCTGGTGATGCCGTTCATGGGCACAGACCTGGGTAAAGTGATGAAGTTACAGAAGCTCTCTGAAGAGAAGATCCAGTACATTGTTTATCAGATGATAAAAGGACTCAAGGTGGGTACATTTACGAGGCATTATTGTGACTACACACTTCGACTCACTGAATTTATGTTATCTTTTTCTGTTTTAGTATATTCATTCTGCTGGTATAATACACAGGGTGAGTGAAAACTGTTTATATCATCTTAATTTAACTTACATATGCATTTGATATATTTTGGGTTGTTTCCCCACATTTTTCAGGATCTTAAACCGGGTAATCTCGCCATTAATCAAGACTGTGAACTCAAGGTAGATATTTAGAGATATTATTATGTTTTGTTCAAATTAAAGTGATTATTTACTTTCCAAATGGTGTGTCAAAAAGATGCACTGTCTTCTATCCTACCGTGCTGTCTGGTTTGTCATATTAAGGCGATGTGCATTTGGGTCAGATCATAGACTTTGGCTTGGCGAGGCAGGCGGACAGTGAGATGACCGGGTATGTGGTGACCCGCTGGTACAGAGCCCCAGAGGTCATCCTCAACTGGATGCACTACACTCAGACTGGTAAGAGACACTAACAACGTAATACATACACACCACCAGAGCGCTTTCCTTACGACAATTGTACCTAAAACTTTGTCAAACATGAAGAAACAGAATGTTCAGTTAAAGTCTATTGGTCATGTTTTTCTAATTATGACTTAGTTTGGTGGGATAGGACCTGAGGTGAATATTTATCATAGTTTTACTTCAATTAAGTTGCTGTCTGTGAGGAAAGTTGGAAAAATCTAAGTTTAAATTTACAGGAAGTCCATCTATGATGTCATCAAAAGGCGCCATGACCTTAAAAACACAGACAATTTACACTTAACTGATACACTTTCCTGACAGTTTAAACAGTCATTCAACTAAATAAAATATGGTATTATTGTATGTCAAGGGTTAGGTAATTTTTCTTTGTAATTTATATGGAACATGGCCCTTTTTTACAGTATGGTTGCTAGGTAACAGTTGTGGAATTACCTCTTCATAATGTCATATTTGCTGCCCATGTCCAAACAGGAAGTACAATTATAAACTTTACCAAAATTGTCAAACTGTGGGACAAATAGGCAAAATGTTGAGTCAAATCTGAAATATAACTGTGTTCACTATGTTTTAATGAAATGTGTCAAACTTGTCACATAGACTTTAGTTTGAACCCCTCATGACAATCCTATCTAAGTTATTATTACATCTATGTGGTCTTGGTATCTCTAACACGGATTATTGGCCACATGGGTTTGGAAATAGGGGGAAAAAAGAAAGGAAATATGTAGATAAACGGAGAACATGCTACTCCAAACAGAAAGGCCTGTCTTAATTCATTTATTAGTTTTCAGCAAATAAGAGGCCTAACTGTAGGACAATAATATTCATCTGCATGACCTCTAGATGGAGCTGTTTGCACGTAAACCAATACACATATTCATATCGGAGTTCTCGACATTAATATCGGAGTTCTCGACCTAAATTCTGAGTTCTCGACCTAAATTCTGTTATTGACAATGACTCTTGGATGAGAGTCGAAACGTCTACTTTTTCAAACTGAGTCCAGATGACTACAACTGAAGCTTTTTTCTACTATGGAACACGCCTGGACGAATGAGGGATTACACCGACATATTCATGTCTATGTTCTTTTCTTAGTGGACATTTGGTCCGTGGGCTGCATCATGGCTGAGATGCTCCTGGGCAAACCTTTATTCAAAGGCAGTGACCGTATCCTTCTTCTACACTTTTTTTTCACAAAATTACAAGATTATTATTTTCTGATTTCGCTGAAACCTTAACACACATCTTCAGACTTGGACCAGCTGACTGAGATCATGAAGATCACTGGGACTCCGGCTGAAGAATTTGTGTCAAAACTTGAATCAGAAGATGTGAGTTCAACTGCCACAGCATTTTCTCATAAATAATATTCATTTTACATAATTCTATTTTGTTTTTTAAGGCCAAAACGTACATCAAAGGTCTTGATAGAATAGAAAAGAAAGATCTAACTAAGGTTCTTCCTGAAAGCAATCCACAAGGTAAGACGGCCCTATTAACTTCATGTGTCTTTGTACCAAACTGGTTACGTTTCAGATGGAGCGTAGTGACCTATGACTCTATCGCAATACATAGTCTGTGATAGAAATGCATGTTTATGACCGCAGATTTACCATATTAATCTCGTGCATAAAGGTCCCTTCAACCATCAACAATCACACCAATATTTGCCGACTTGCCATTTTCCCCCTGAAATTATAAAATGATAAACTATAAAACAGGACACATCTGTATTAGGACAGTCTATGCCGCAGGGGTGTCCAAACTTTTTTCACCGAGGGCCACATTTTGAATCTTATACGGAGCAGAGGGCCACAAACAACCCGGCAATGTTGAATTTGAAGGAAGTGAATCATTTGAATTTGGCATTTGACATTGTTTCGATGCCTTTACACCATTAATAAGACTTGGAACATTACTATTAAGTTTGTATAACATCACAATGCTTGAATTTGTCCAATTTTACAGCTACTTTTTGTTGTTTGGACCAACTTAGCAGGAAGCTGGTGGGCCAACAAATATTGGTCTGAGGGCCGTTTTGACATGGTCTATGGGATGATTATAAATTATAGATTTCTGCGCTCACCTCCACATCTATTAAGAATGTGGTAAATACAACATTTTTGTCTCCCGTGTTGTCCCTTCAGCTGTTTGTGTGCTGGAGTGCATGTTACTGCTTGACCCGGAGAACCGAGTGACCGCGGCCGAAGCCCTCTCGTTGCCATATTTCTCCATTTTCCGAGAACCAGACGAGGAGACCGAAGCCCTGCCTTACGACCACTCTCTGGACAATGCCGACCTCACTGTGGACCAATGGAAGCGTAAGCACGGATTATTCTGACCGTTTGGAATTGTGGTGACGTGGAAAAATGGCTTGAAGTCTAAATGCTTCTGTGTTTTTAGGTCACACGTTCACAGAGATCCTGACTTTCAAACCGGTTTTGTTGGAATCGAAAGAGACATCACTTTGAGGGGAAAAAAGACACAAATCTACTCCGATCAACTGTGGTACTATGGCTAAGAGAACACTAAAAGGACTGTTGCCTTTTTCAAGCCAAAACATTATCAAAGCAAATCTCTGATCAAGCAAAATAACACATTGTACTGTTGTAATGCTGCAAATACTATAAAGGGTAGTGGGGTAATTATTATTATTATTATTACTGTACTGTATTTTGTCTTTGTTATAGAAGCCACGTGATTCTTTCCGATGCCTTAATAATAACAGTTTTACAGCTTAGGCTGAAATGTTGAATGTTTTTCCACCACTCAGGCTTTTTCTATGTAATTATGTTTTTAGTAGATTTTAGATGTGTCAAAACTTTTTCAACTAATAAAACTTGACTCATTTTGCAGTTATAGCGTTTTTTTAAGGTTGTATTTACCCTCACAAACAGCAGGTGGCAGCACATGCCAACTTGGTTAATGCAGCTGTCCTGGTCAGAGAGTTCACACAGCAAATGGGCAGAAGAAAAATAGATGGATTTCTATGAATTCTGCTGTTATTATTCCACAGTTTGTTATTCTTAGTCTAGGGGAGTAATGTTAAAGATTTGTGGAATTTCCTGATTTGGCCTCATCAAACGTGTCTTATGTAAGAGGTTTTTTAGACTTGGTTTATATTCTAGCTCAACACCAGGCAGAGTGGATTTACTGTTCTCATATCAACAGCTGTGACTCATACTTTGATTCTGATTATTTGCCATCGGTCCCCTGCTGTGTCACATAGTGAAGACTTATCATTTTGGCAAGACACTTTCCAATCCTGTTCACGGCCAATTAAAACACTGAGCGCACTTTGATTGTCCTGTTGAGAGTCATTTATGATCTTAAGGACTACAAGGACAACATAAGCAGTGATGCATTGTATTGTTTTGACAAATTTATATCAGAAGCATGTCAGCCTGTGTCGAATCTAAACCAGCACCATAACTGGACTGTTCCAGGTCTAAATTAGGGCCCAACCCTTTTAAGCAGGGTCAGCATTGCCATAGTAGTACTAACCAAAAACATATCCAGCAGAGAATAAAAATGTGGAAATAATTGAATCGTTGGTATCTAATCAATTTTGCTTCAGGGTGAGTGAGATTTGGAGTAATTATTAAACTAATTATTGCTCTTTTCCTCTGAATTTGGCGGGATGTTATGCAATGGCAAGTTCTCTGAAACATCACTGCCACTGCCAGCTGTTTAACTGACGTATCTGCACAGTCATTAGCCCCATCAGTCCTCCTCATTCTAATATCTCTACACATTTTTGTACATTCTTGCCTTTAGATGCTGCTCATTCCTTGGCATGTACTTGTTGAGTTTAACAGGCTTGTTTGACTGTCCTCCAGGTCTTTGACTTCTTGTGTGTTACTCCCCAGAGGTCCAGCTTCCTTCCTGGGTCAGACCAAGAAGCACAGGACGCAGGCCTGGGTACTGCTGCTCGGACGGTTCACTCAGGAGTCATCAAGTTCTCTCTGCTGACAGGAAAACGAAGAGAAAAGCACATTTTTGAGCCCTGGCCCTCCCTCCTCATGCACAACACACAGCAGCACATGGACAAACTGTCTCTCCTCTGACTTGTTTGTTGACCCTGTGGTTTATTTTCAGAGCGCCTTGGATTCAAACAACATTTTTCCCCAAGCTCACACAAACACACCGGCCTCGAATGCACACGCTTCACACACCAACACACACTTAGATTGACACTGGAGGGAGTTTGGTGCAATACCACAACACCACTCTGACCTGGGTAAACCACTTCTGTAACTGGGGAGGTCCATATTTCCGTGGGATACGTCTTCATGTTCTGCAAAACTAATAGGAGCTTTTAGAAACCAACATTGAACTTTCTTGTTGGATCTTGCATCGCGGTCGGCAGCTGACTAATGGCTTATCGGCTGACAATTTTGAATGAATGGTCGTGACGTAAGAGCAATTCCCAGCCTTTATTTCTCATCAGTTTAACCACGACCGACCACAGAGACGGAGCATAATTACTGATTGTTTATTCCACAAATAATTTAGCGTGTCATGTCCTTACTGGAGATCAAATAAACAAATTCCAGGGCACAGTCAGAGGAGATAAATTGATTGGAGATTTACCAGAAGGGAGGGAAAACTGTGTTCTTGTCTGTGATTGCTGTTTTTTTTTTTTTTATTATAAAGATTTATACAGTATATGAACTAGCAGTGTTTTTGGGGATGGGATTGTTGTCAAGTAGCTTCGAGCTTCCCTTCAAATGTTAAAATGCATCTGCGTTTCTTCTGCAGCTCCTGGTTCACCGCTGGTACCGTCAGGGTTTGAGAGATGTATTTTAAGAGGATTAAAATGTCCTGCTATGATAAAAGACACAAAGGCATTGCCAGGCATTTTATCTTTGTCAACATGTTTTAGTGAAGATGGGTCTGATTCATTGTGACAGTCCTATCATTAATTGTACTGTTAAGACATCTTATATGATAAATGGTGCTGAAGAGACCACAAAATCAGACATTAACACACATTTAAAAAGACATCTGCTACAAACAATATTCACCTGTAGAGGTTGTGCAGTGATGTAAGCTGTACTCATGTCTGTTACTTATGTAAAAGTTCAGATACAGGAGGATAAATTACTCAAGTAGAAATAAACGTATCATGTTAAAATCAGTTTAAGTACTGAAGTAAAGGTTGAAAAATGCGCTTTTGCAGCTTTTCACAGATTTTGAGAACTATTACAGCGTCAAATGTAGTTATTTTTCTTTTTTTATAAACCCAGTCTTTAACTCTAAATCTTTAGGCAGAATGTCACTCAAACCCTATAGAATTACTTTACTTTTCAGTTCTGTTAAAAAATTGTACAGGTACAGATACAGATACCTACTCTCAAATGTAGTGAAGTAAAAATAAAAGGTATCCACTGAAAGATTAAAGAAAAGAAGTAAAGTACAAATGCCAAAAACTGTACTTTTACTTTTGTACTTTGTTACTTTCCCCTGATGAAGTCCCCAGCGCTACACTGCAGCAACTACATGTACCTTGTGATGTACCTTGAACCTTGAAAATGTGATGTTTTTATATTGTTTTGAAACAGAATTGGTGAAAATAAATGTCTTCAAATTGATTACAGACAACTAATTTTCAAAACCAATTATGAAGTAATGGTAATAACTATATTTATATAACTAGTTGTTATACAAGTTTTACTGCTTTGTGGAAGCATTTTATTGTCATTGTACTAGTGGAATGGGACCTGTGTGTGTTTGTATTGCCGCACAAACTGTTAAAACAATGCAAGTAAACAAAAAGTCACGATTCGGGGAAATCTGAAGATTGTTCTGTTCCTACCCATTTTACTTTCTCCTCCACGTGTCTCTATCTCAAACCCAAATCTGTGCGGTCCGTTTCCAGGGTGCACGTGTCCGAGGGATGCTGTAGGCAAAGGAAATTCCACTGGCTCACATGGTTTACTCCTGGGATTCTCCACGCCTTTAAACTCCAGGGAGATTCAGACAGGACTTGGGTGGTTCTGTACAAGTCAAAAGAAGTAATGATAAGGTAGAACGGTCAGATAGGGCACTGAGAGGAGGGTTCAACAGACACAGGGGTGGATGAAAGCCTCTGGGAGAGTCCGTCCATGCTAAGACGAGGGGTGGGTGATAGTGGTGGAAAAAAAGAAAGATAATATTTTAACAACACTATAGCAAACCACCTTTAAAGTGAATGGACTGTAAAATTCAACACAAAAGTGCAGACAGTCAACTTGATACCTTTGTTTCAACATTTTGCAGCCTTTAACATAGTGTTTTAATACAGACGCTATTTTCTTGCGTTGATCAATCACAAAATAAGCTTCAATTATTATTACAAACAATTAAAAATGTAAGTAACTGCCATTTAATATCTAAAATACAGTCAAAATTCCTCATCCAAAGTCTGAACTCTGCTCCAAACCACATACTTTTACTGACAGAGGATTGGCAGAAGACTTCTCGATTAAAAATAGCTAAACATAAAACTGGATTGCTTGCCCTGCCTTACTTCTAATGTTGCATAGCTCCAAAACAACAATCATGATATCAATTTCTGGCTACGACTGTTTACATGATCTCATTCATTAGGCAGCCAGACTATGTTTTGAAGGCCCTTCGTGGCAGAGGTAATGTAAACTTTTCCAAGTCCGTTTATGATGTGTTGACTGGCTGAGTGTCTGGATTAGAGCAGAAGTATAGCGGACATACAGAGAACATTCAAACTTAAATGTCCCATAGTGAGATACAAGTGGGAGCCAGCTGTAAGGGCCAACACGTTTAAGCACTTTAATCTGTGGAGCTTAAGGAAAGAATAGTTTCATTTAACACAGTTTCTTTTTAATTGAGCTGGAAAGTGGAACTGAAAGCTTTGAAAGATTACACATCAAGGCTTCATTACTTGTTCAAACGCAAGATAGAACTTTTGTGGCAGCTTTGCTTTTACTCTACTGCTGTGTCTCCTAAAAATATAGATTTATGGCTTAAATGTGGCAAATTTGTCAATTCTGTATTTTTATTATTTTTTAAATGTCTCTTCATTGTGTAAATGTTTTTATTTGTGTTCTGTGATATTTTTCACTTTGCCCCAGGTCAAAAAGAGTTGACCTGTGCTGTCAATCCTAGCATTCTTCTGGTGTAATCCCTCATTCGTCCAGGAGTGATCCATTGTAGTTTTTTTCTTAAGCAGCGTCCAGATTACTACAACTGACTCTTTTTCTAGAATTCTATTGACTAGGCTGTAAATTGTAAATAAGACTTACTTTGTGCCATTTAATCAACTTCACTTGCTAAAAGCTAGGTTTATGTACTGTTTTGGCACTAGACACATGCCGGGCCACTAGGGGGCGATGCATCAAAGGAGCTGCATATGTGCAATGTAAAAGAATAAGTGCAAACAAGAATTGGAAGAAGCCTTGTCTGTTTGTAAAAATTGTACTTTTGATAACATCTATTCTTTGGTTGTTCTTTCTTTATAGGTGGTGTAAACATGCTGTTCTGAAAGCACTACTGAGATACATCCTTTATCTACGCTCACGTTCAAATTGTTGACCATAAACATAGTAAAGTTACATTGCAATGAACAATGAGAATTGTCCTTATGATTTTTACAGTAAATGCCAAACAACTAATGTCCAAGGAAAACCCAGAACCTCAAGACTCACGCAGTGGCAGGTCACAGTGGAGCAGAGCGCCAAGCCACAAGCATTTACCCCAACCCAGCTCAGGCCTCAAGAAAGAGGCGCAGATACACTCAAGCATGTACCTCATTATAATGATGTACATAAAAGGGTTCTTAGGCTTAGTGTATCACTTACGTTTTGCAGTATAACACCCTTTAATGTGTTATCATGACAATCCTAGCCACATTTACATTTAGAAACATGATGATGTGTCTCCCTGTTGTCTCCCAGTGTATTTAAGACCCATGTTTCACCTTGTCCTTCACCTGGTTCATTGTCATTGTCTTTTCCTATTAACTGTAAGTTCCTGACATTTTGTTTCATTAAAAATACAAAATACTCACTATAGATAAGTAAGCTATTTACTTAGTTTACTGAAGTCCTGCTGATGTATATTTTACTTGTTCAAGTTTACAGTGTGGTTAATAAAGGGATATTAAATCAATAAACAAAAGCATTTGTTAATTTAAATTAATGCAATTATAGGGGGTATATTTAAGGAATTGTGTAAAATATTCTATACTATCTGTGTTATTACATTTTCAAATACTGATTTTTATTACCGGTAATAACACTATCAAGCTTTATTTTTATTTTTTTAGGTTAAAATATATTATATCACTTTATTAATACCGTAGGAAATTCCTGTGCCAGACAAGCCAATAAAAGACATACAACTTATAATAAGAAAATCCTACTGTATAGTATAGAAATAAAGATGACATCAGCTTGTATGAGGAAATGCACAACTTCAAGCTGTAATTGTATTTTTAAAACCAGCATGCGGCATAATAACACCTCTAGATATAAAAGGTTTAAAAAAACATCAACAATAATACAGTCTGCGAATTTACTAAACTGTTTTTTTTTTATGTTTAATGCACAGTGGGTTTGTCTATCCATTTTCTGTCACTTAAATGTTACCCCACTAAACATCAAAGCTCTTGCAAAACCATAGGATATCTGTTTAAATACCTTTTACTCCCTGTTAAAAATACAAGGCACACGCTCTAAACTACTGACTGCGCTCCCAGCCGGTGGGTTAAAAGCATATGTTTAAAAGGCGCCCATTAAGAGTGGCTACTTCCGTCATACAAAGTTCAAACAAGTTTCAACATTTCTATTAGAATGGACTCCACTGCCAGAAGTAAATTAAAGTGTGCCTGTTACTTCATTTCCATAGGGGCAATAAAAGTACTAATAAAATAATAATAATAAAAGGAACGCTTTGGCACATATTCAGAAATGTTTTATGAATCATATTATGCTATATTTTACTATCTATACTATACACTCTTTGTGTAACATCCCCTTAAACAAAAGAGTTCCCAATGTCTGAAGAATCTAACTGTGTGAATAAAACCTTTACACTTTGTAGTTAAAATATAGACAGAATCCGATTTATAAACTTATCTCATGAAGACACAGCCCAGAGAATCCTTCAACATTTTAAGATGTGTTAGGAGTTAGAGACCTTTAGGACCAGTATCCCAATATCAGCCTGTTTCTGTTGGTTTCAAACTGAGGTAATGCAAATAAGTATAAAATATTGCAGAACAACATACATTGTGCTTTCTACGCCTTCAATAATCTGACACTAAATGGCTTCTTATTGTGAGTCTTGTGTGTTATGGTGTGTTCTGGTGTGTCTTTGGTCAAAGGGTCTGGATACAGACTGTAGAACATGCAAAGAGAGTGTTACATTAGTAATCATGTGCTATCATAACCTTATTACCAAATATTTGATCATCAAAACTACGCCACAGGCTACATTTTGAAGTATTCCCTTTATTGCCATGTCGTTTGTGGCCCTCCATGTTTCAAAATGCAGTTCTCGGTGAAAAAAGTGTTATGGATTGGAAATAGATAAGATTGTGTCCAGTGGGGGATGAAGTCCTCAAATTAGTTGCTGTAAACGCGTATAGATACAGTAATAAAAAATATGCATGTCAAATTTTCACCACCTAAGTAGAAAATTGATTTTTGGAGTAAAAGGTCAAAGTAATTAACACAGATTTCAAGAACAATTAAAGCGTTAAATTGTGATTTTGAAGAATCTTAATTATTGGTTATCAGAGGCAGTTTCCTTGGTCATTTATTTTTGTTGGCTCAAAGCCAGGACTTGGAAATCTAAAAAAAAATAGGTTAAGTGAAGCAAAAAGTATCCACAGAAAAATGTACTTGACAGATACAGTACTTTTACTTTAGTACTTAATTTCTTTGCCCCACTGATTTGGACACTAAAAGCTGAGTGTTTGCTTTCTAAGTGGCACATTAGTGTCAGAGCAAAATAAAAATAAAAAGTTGTTTTCACTCAGCTGAATGATTTTCTAAACACACACAACATTCTTAAGGGATGTCAGTCTGGTTTTAGGCTAAACCACTGTACAGAAAAAGACTTGATAAAGATTTGCAATTAATTTAGATTCAATGATGATTTAAAACATGTGACAGTGTTGGTTCTACTCGATCTAAGTGCTGCCTTCGATACATTCCACCACATTATTCTTTTAAACTGACTGAAACACCTAGTTGGCCTGTTTGGTACAGTACACAAATGGTGTACTTCCTACCTCACATACAGAACATTTATGGTAAGTTTAGATAGTGGCACCACTCAGGTGCATAAAATCACATGTGGTGTACCCCAGGGTTAAATTTTAGGTCCTATGCTTTTTAACTTTTACATGCGCCATCTTGGCGTTGTCATCAGTAGACGTGGAATCATCTTCCACAGCTGAGCTGATGATACACAGCTTTACATCTCTGTGTCTCCTGGTGATACCAGGCCAATGGATGCTCTTTTTTAGACATCAAATCCTGGATCGCAGAAAACTTTCTCCATCTTAACCAGGACACTACACTACTACAAAATTCAGCAGCACATGTCCTGACTCAGATCAGGGAGCAGGATCACACCGGTTTTAAAATCTCTGCAGTGGCTTCCCGTGTATTTTAGGATCAATTTTGAGTTTCTTTTGCTGGTTTTGTCTTAATGATCTCGGGCACTCTCATCTTTTAGAACTGTTTTTACCATATGAGCCCTCTCTGCCCCTGCGCTCCTCCGGCTGCAGCCTCCTAAAGTCAGGACACACTCACAGAAAGGCGTCGTTCCAGTTCTCTGGCCCTCGCCTGTGAGACAGCCTGCATGAGGACCTCAGGGCTGCAGAGAACATTCAAGTTTTTATAGAACCCACCTTTGTATGTATTTATTTATTTTTATACATCTATTTATTCAATCCACTTATTTTAAATCATTTTATCTGTATTTATATCATAGTGTTTTTGTTTGGTTGTCGAGGGAAGTTGTGTGGGATGTGGACATGTGGGAATGTTTTTTTGGTGCGCCTGTAATGAACTTTCTGTTACATTCTATATATGAAAACAAAGCACTCAATGAATGAAGTTTGATTGATTGATTAAAAGCAATGGAAAAAAGCTGAACCATTTTGTCGAGCTTAAGTTTTTAAAACCTTCTTGTAATAAGCTACAGGTGAGCTTCCCGAGGGGCACTGGATTTGCTTGCGTAACAGTCTGTCCAAACTTAGGCGTAGGTGATAAATCCTGGCTGGTTTTATGGTCACTAGGCACAGACCTACTGACCCCGGCAGTGAGAGCAGTCGGGTGCCACAGCTTGACCCAATGTTCTTTACTATGGACGATAAAGCCAGCAGCGAAGGGAGCTCCAGCTGAATCATGGGAGCACGCTGGCAAAGAGGTCAGAGGTCACAGTATATCAACAGACCCGTGTTTTGTGTATTGGAGAGGTGCGCTTGGCATTTGGGTCAAGGTTAATAGTGACGTTTCAAGGGAGAAATACATTGTGAGAGGTGGAAGTGAAACAATTTTATAAGGTCTCAATTGAAGATATGTGAATGTTTTTGGTCTATAAAAATATTTGTAAAAAGGCAACAAAATTAGCCAATAAAAAAGAACAGAAAAGCTGTGTTGTCCACCATTTAAAGTTGAGATAAAGTTCTCCACAACACGGGACACTGACCTTTCTTTATTTTTATTTTTATGGTACATCCGTTATGATGAATCGTGCTGTAGGCATTGATGGTAGCATATGCTAATGAAAACATCAGGTCGAAAATCATCTTCTTATTTGTCCTCCGGAGATTTAAATCATAAAGCATTTCAGGGTGGAACAATCCTATAGCTCTGGAACCTGATTGAAAAGCTTGTTAAAAAAAAGAAAAAGGGAAAGGTTAGCAGTCTAATGTTCTGCTGGTAGGATGCATTATGCTGGGCTGAATGAGACTTTTGTTCCTTGTTTCAATAGTGGTAGGTTTGGTTGTTGGTCTAAATGAGAGAAGAGCTCGGAGCAGTAAAGCACACAGCAGCTTGTATCATTAGGGCAAAATGTTGAATGCGGCGCAAACAGGTGATGCACACTCAAAGTGGGACAAAGTAGAGCTGTACATGTTCTGCAGAATCCTCTTTGGAAAGTCATATACAGCCACTTGTACATGGACATGGACCGGTAAATAGGTACATTTTACACAAGTAAATTGAAATGTTTTACCAAGGGTTTAGCTGATAAAAAATAGTTTTATTGTGATACTGATATTTAATTTTGAATCCTTCATTTTTGATAGCTGTATTCCTTCTGCTGGTCGGTTGTAACGAAAGGAATTTCTCCTTGGCGATGAATTAAATAACTCTATTTTTGATACAGACATGTTTTAACACAGCTCTGATAGATTGCCATAAAACTGTTGACATTTTTGTCTTTATCGCTCACTCACCTAGGTTGCCTGCAAAGCTCAGAATGATATTTTTCTGTATTTTTCATACAAAGTAATGGAAAAATGTGTATTCTGGATCCCAGGACAATTGTCAGGTTATTCGGTTAATCGAAAATTGGGACAATTAAGGCCACAGTATAATTGTAAGCACTAAATAATAATAAGCCCGACAATTTTAGAAGGAACATTAAACATGTCCAATTCACTTCTATAGACTGTCCTTGACAAAAAAGGATCTAAATGTAAAGTGCTTGTTCGTCTAGTTGTTTAATGCCACAATAATATCATTATGATCGTGAATGTTAAATTCTGACTTTTCTTCTCAGAATAATAGTTTGATATTATGACACCCCTACCTACAACTTAATGTGTTTACTTTATTATTATTTTTTAAGTAATAGAAATATGTGACTGTCGGGGTCATATCAGTCCTTACCCATTAACTGGGAGCTTTTTTTAATTTTCATTTAATACTATTTCGACACATTGCTTGGCTATATGGTCATTTAATTCACTGGTTGTCACATTATTAAATTGTGTTCCAAGTAGACTCAAAACTTACTTTAAATCTGGTTTTCATAGCACCAGGTCAAGCTTCATGGATTTTAACCGCAAAAAATATAACCCTTTTTCTGAGTTAGTCCTTTTGTTTTAATTGTTAGTGAAGTGACGAGCTGTTTCCTTTGCCTTCTAAAATGGCAAATCTTGGAAACAAACAACTTTGCACAAACGTTAATACACTTAGTCCAAAGTCAAAGTCCTTAAATTCTGTTATATATGTCTCCAGGGTTGACATCTTGATTTGTTTAGGCCTGATTGCTTTCAGTTGTAACAGCTTCACAGGGATAGTACTCTGAAATGCAAAATGTCTCAGTTTTCCTTTTCTAAACCCTATTTTGCTGAATTAAGGAAAGTCTGCCAGACACACACGCGTCAGTGGTGAGGCATTGGACGGGATAAACCATTTTTCCACACGGGGGGTTTATCACAGCGGTGAAAAATCCAAGTGTTTGAGTTAATGTTTTCTAACTGCTTTCCACTAAGCTCCTTCATGGGCCTTTGCCCAGGGGTTGGCAGACTATAACCAAATATTTTACTCACGTAACAGTAACATTACAACAAAATTATTTCACAAGTAGAAGTACAAAAGTTGTGGTTCAAGAAATGACACGACATAAAGGTATTTGGGGAAACTTGTACTCATACTCAAATGAGAGTAGTTGTAACTGGCCATATCTGATTTGTAATTTATGGTTAATGTAGTTGGAACACCAAAAATGACAAAAAGTGAATCATACTCATTTACAGACTTTTATAGAATTCACACTTTCACTTTCAACACATGAAAGTAGGGACTAAACCAGGAGCTAAATCTGGACTAAAGTGTGAACTCACCATAACACACTGTGGGAAGAGTAACAGGAACTTTTACTCATGTAAGAGTACTGTTATGCTGTATAATGTATTCTGGAAATACATGTTAAGGTATCATGTCCAAAAACTATTCTGAGCAGTAATTTAATTAAAATGACTCAAATGAATGTAACCTACTGTAGAGTAAATGTTACTAAATACTAACTATTTGCTTATTTCTGCCTATTTTGCTATGTGTCATCAAAGTAAGAGTTTGTTTCTTCAAAATGAAAAGTACTCAAATATTTTCAGGAATTGTGCTAAAAACAGATAGATACTCTGTACTCTAAAAATAGCAACAGCAAAAACATCTATGAGATATCATGATCCTATAATCACACAAGCAAACTTACCGAAACTGCCCAGAGGGCCTGAAATGTATTGTGCATGCTGGGAACAATAAAAATAGCAGAAAGAACTGCTCTATGACCCTCAGAGTGTTCTTCTTTTGATACTCACAAACCTGTTTGATGATTTGAACTGCATTTTGAAGTTGCTGCATGGTTCAGCGCAGGTTTGCCTGTCACATGAGAAAATGCAACAGATGAGAGGAAAAGGTGTGTGTGGCAGATGTGCCGGGTTTGACAGGATGTTTATCAGGAACGCAGTGTTGACCTCCATAACACTGGACTGTTGATGTGCTTAACATATGGGCCCACACACACATAAAGAGTGGCACGTGAAAATATGACATGGCAAGTACACTGAACAATACATACATCATGAAAATAACAAGCAAACAGATCTATTTATTTTAAATAAAGTACTGCTTCTACTGGGTATACTAATTGAGAAAAAAATGATTAAAAGTGCGCTACACCTGCTTTTCTCTGTGGAGAAAGATGATCAGAGAAAGACAAGTTAATTTGTTGAGTACAATTAATGCACAAAGTGCCTTACAGAACAGGAAAAGTTAAGAATAATATAAACAGAACTATTCATTAAAACGTTTACTGTAAAAGAGATAAGCAGGCAATAGATAACATTCTATGTACAACATCTTCATGGAGACGAGCAGGTGACGGACCGTCCAACAAAAAGTGACATTGTGCACATTTATGTCAATGCATCATGCATTAAAGCAAGAGGCCACACGAGTTTCGTTTCATTAAAACAAACCCGCTGTGTGCTAATGGCCATTAGCTGACGCGTGTGTGGTAAATACGCATTTGGAACAGAGGAAATCCTTTTTGTTTGTCAGTGAATTGTTGAGCCAAAGCGGGGCTCCATGGGCTCCACTTTTGTTTGCAGCGCGAGTGGGAGGGGCCCGGGGATGGGGTGTTCCACAGTGTCCCCGCCCACTCAGCCTCCATGTGTTTGTGTGTGTGCGAAGAAAGAGGAGCACCACCAGCATCACCACCAGCACCACCACCACCAGCCCCACCACCAGCACCACCAGCCCCCTTCCCATTCCCATGGATCGAGTTACTCCCGCATCAGCCCGGAGACGTCTGCCGCGCTAAGCACACTGCGCCCGGCGTGCGGAGCCCCGTGTCCCCTCCTCGGACAGAGCCAGGACAGAGCCGCGCTCTCGTGATCGTTGCCCGGGTGGAGAGCATGTGGAGTCCCGGCGCTCGCCCCCGACACGTTTCCCGGCTTCACTCCTCAGTTCTTTTTGTTTGAGCGCTGAGAGCGTGTGCGCTCCTGCCGTGGAAGGAGAAGAGGGCGAAGCGCAGATGAAAACTCCTCTCTCCATGTCCGGGCTCTGAACACAGACCACAGCAGGTTCTCTCACCTGAGTCTTTCCGTCTGCGGCGTGCGGACTGTTTGTTGTTGCCACCATGGAGTCGGTGGAGAAGGAGTGTGGAGCGCTCGGTGGACTGTTCCAGGCCATTGTGAACGACATGAAGGTAACGCACTGTTTGTGTTTTTGTGTGAAGTGTGCGTGACTTCAGACTCTTTTACTTGTACGAGTGGTGGTCATTTTACTGCCTTTGTTTGGTTCGCCGGGGCCTCCCCCACAAGTAGGACTGCTGCTCCAGGACATATCGACAGATGAAGCATGTTTCCTTTGTGTTATTTGCATATGTGCAGCAGGTCGGACTCATGGACTGTTTCAGACAAAATGATATTATGTTGGACTTGGCAACTCTCACTCACACTCCACAACATCTTGTGAAAAGGCTGAAGAACACAGACTAAGCCGTTTTTCAAACATAATGCAACGTTTGTGTCATGTATTTGGAGATACCGGTAATTCTGCTTTTTTCAATAATAGAGTAGAACAAAGCCATTTAAAGTATTTCCATGTGGTTCTTATGCATTTATTACACATTAAGCTGACCAGAATTTAGAGCTCATCCAAATTATATCCGCAGAATTAGGACGTCAATTGTCAAATATGATAAGTTCAGCATTCATTCTATCATTGTCAGATTTAGGTTAAATACAGCTGTTATTAGTTGATCACGTGGCTTTCTTAATAGGTGAAGAGAAAATAGTTATTTTAAGTAGGCTTCCGTCTTAAGGGCCCATCCATAGCAGGCTGTCTTCCTATTATGTGTCACACATTATGTTTTGTGTGCTGGGGGAGGGGTCAAGTGAAGGAAGTTGAACCAGGGTGGTCTGTTGTTCACTCCAACAGATGGAAAGTGTGAATGTATTCATCAAGTGTGTAACAACTCACCATTATATTGTTGAGGTTCTTATGCTAAGTAGTAACAAGCACGTTTCACCACCAGATCCAAAGCAGTCATTAAAAGTCTTTATTGATCACTTAATTGAGATGTGTGTAATGTGGAGCCTTGTTGAACCTGATGCCTCTCAGTATTGTTCTGTGTGCAGCTTGTTCAGGGAAACAGAGCTATGTATTGATAAGCAAAGCTGATGGATGAGAGCAAAGCCCTTAGTCAGCACAGTGTCCATGTCCACTGTCTGAGACAGACATCTGACCTCATTCCTTTTGCTGGGCCACGCCAGCCTGTCGGACCAGACCCCCCCGGGAGCAGCACTGTTATGTCCGTATGAGTGAACACAGTCACAAATGTACTGTAGACTGTACACATGGACTATACACATGTAAAACACCAATATTACATGCCTCTGTTCGTTATGTAACTGAGAGATGAAGAGTCAGGAAAATAAATATGAGTGGGAAGTGTTGAGGAGGAGGCTCAAGGTGAGGACAGCAATGAGTCAAAGTAGATCCTGCGCCAGCTTTAGTCATTTGATATGTGAAAATGGATATGTCTTATAATGCTGATAAATAGGGCTGAAAATGAATAAATCTAATAGCCATTTTTCTGACAAGCATATTGCAATTGCGATTAGCTCTGCAGTTTATTTTCACATAAAGTAGTTCACATTTAAAACCCATCCAAAACATTGACATTTGAGAGAAGTGCTGAACATTAAAAAGAATGACATAGATGTCTAAAAAAACGACATGTTAAGCAGCTTTTATAAAGGCAGGATATTTAGCAAGAGAGAAAAATATGTCACCAAAATAATTTCTGGTGTGTGATTTGCGAATAAGTAAGAAATAACCTGCACCAGTAATACTCTTTGTCCTCTGACCCTGTGCTACTCCTCACACAGTCTTAGTTTTTGTAGCTGTGTGAAATGGAGGCGTGATCCAACAGAAATAGAGCTCTCATGGGCTGCTCCCTCGTTCAGCTGTCTCGGCCGTGCATCCCCGTCGCCCTCGGGAGTCACGGGCCACACAGGCTAATTAGACACCTGTTGGAGTCAAGTGCAGGCAGCTCGCTGGGAGGCTCTTGGCAAACATTTTTATAAGGAGTGATAGTTCTTAAATCACGTTGTAGGCATTTGCACGAGTCAGGAGGAGTGTAGCCTTTGGCCTGCGAGAAAAAATAACAACACTTTCTGAATTTCAAGGGGACCTAAACTTTGGTGGGATCTTTTGGCTCGGCTCCAAAGGTAGTATGCCCTCCTTGTCCCGACGGGCAGGGCTATACTTTGTCCTCTAATAGGATTTAGGCTGCGCTGTGTTTTATGTGGGGCCTCTGATCTTATAGCTCGAGGCAGCACAGGACATGATCCAAGGTAAATGTGATCCAGCTGATCCACGGAGTGCACGAAAACAGCCATGGCCGAGAAGCATCAGAACATGACAGATCTGTAGAGAATCATGCTCAAGTTACTGTTACTTCAAAATAATATTGCTCGTGTGGAAGTAAAAAGTAGTGGTCAATGAATGAGTATAAGTCTCACCAGCCAAAAAAATGCATAATAGAGAAGAAAAAAACATATATAAGTGGCACTGGAGTATGAAATGCGGTTGCAAGTGTGAAAATAACAAATAATATCACATATAAGTCCCTCCGGAGTTAAGTATATAAGTATAATTAAAGCCACGCTAGCGGCGATGATGTCTCTCGCCAAGATTTCGTGCCGAGCCAATCACGTCTTTGTCCCCAAGTGTGACTTTTCATCGATGTTCAGGGGGTCAAAAGTACCAGAGTTGTGGCAGAAAACCATGAATAATAATAATAAGAAACCAGAGGAGAACAATGGCTTCTCACATTCAATTCCATTCCATGGCTCTAAATAAGTCGCATCCTGGCCAAAACTATGAAGAAAGTGTGCGACTTATAGTCCGGAAAATACGGTAAATCTTATCTGAAGCACTGGAGCAAGACAAGACACATCTTAAAAGTGTCAACATATAGCTTTTGTCACTTGAATACTTGCTCACAGTGGAAAGAGATGTCAAAACAATACAAAGAACTGTTCTACTGTTAAATAATAACACTCAAGTAGCACAACTACTGTGTCTGAAAGCAATTTTATTCAATCCTACTCAAGTAAATGCAACTAAGCAATACCCATCTCTGCAAGGCATACTGAATTAACACTCCTCTCTGACCTTTTTATAGACAAGTCATAACAATATTGTGCGTGCCTGCTGTGTACCGCGCCCGTAGGACACGAAGCCACGCTGGTTTGAGTTATAGGTGCAAAGAAAGTAATGTGATTAGAGCGTGTTATCTTAAAAAGCATTCCATGTTCACTGATGAGTTTATTTTCTTTTATTTTGCCAGAGCTCGTATCCAGTTTGGGAAGACTTCAGTGCCAAGGCTACAAAACTTCACTCGCAACTTAGGTAAATTCACAATAGCGCTTTTCTAATCATATTAAAATTGTACCACTTTGAACAAATATTGTCTTGCCAATATTTTCATCACGTTTTATTCCTTCATTAGGACGACAATACTAGCAGCTGTGGCCTTCTTAGACGCTTTTCAAAAGGTTGCAGACATAGCCACCAACTCCAGAGGTAAGTCAAAGTCACTCACTCAATAAAGACTCACAGGAGGACTCTTTCAGTACTTTGTAACCCTTTGTAATTAAGGTGATTATACAGTATGACTGCACGTGCCCTGCCTAGTCCAATCACATGAATCAAATGGCGGTTTCTTAATGATGACGATCATTTTCACACATGGAGCAGTAGCGTAATTACCAGGCGGCTTTCAATGCAATCAGTGCAAGGAAAAAAAAGATGCATTTTATTTCATTTTATTTTAGATTAAAGGTGCACTGTGTAACGTTACATCACTTGCCTGTCTCCATGGAGATCCTATTGCTTTCAGTATGACGTTAAACCTATCTCTTTGGCATTTATTCAATTGCAGGTGGTTGTATTGCTCAAAAATACCATGAACAACTGCTTGTCTCCATAGAAACGTTCATGAGAAACGCTCCAGGCAAAGAAATAACACCTTCATAACACATGACTTACACTTAACAAGACAAGTGCACCTGTAACAGTTTCTTGAAACTTCTTGATTACTGGTAAAAAATATAAAATATAACATTATCAGGTTTTAGAGCATTACACTGAAGAATGCTTTGCTTTACCAGTTGCTATGACAATGTATGGTAAAGGTGTAATATTTGCACTTTATTTGCTACATTGTGTTAGTGTTGTCACGTACTACAACTTCATTCTGGATTTCAATACTAAGAAAAAGGCACAATACTTGAAATACATTTTGATGCCATAATGAAAATAGACTGGACATTTCAAAGCAAAATGTCTGGAATAGTTCGAGATATTCTAAAACTATCCTGGAAAGATTAAAAATGATTGTAATTGCTGGTATGTAGTTATCTTTTCAGTACCAGTACCTACATTGTATTAGCTAATGGTTCAATAAATACATTTTTAGAGTAGTTGTAATGTGACCCTAAACACGCACTGTTATTTCATCTCAAGTTGTTCTTCTGATGACCGAAGCAGGGGTGACTTGCTGGTGGCCGGCGGCTCAAAGTAGTGAAAATCTCAGCAGCTTATTGTTTCTCGGGGCCTAATGAGGCCTCTTGATCTGCTTTGTCACCCTGCAAGTGACCGCAGACAGACCGACCAGAGAGGGGGCTTATTCACACAGATTTTCCTTGGAGTCAGTTTAACGTCACCATATGCAGGTCAGAATGCCCGGCAAACATGCGAGGGAGAGGAAGGCATGCGCATAGACAAACAGTGACAGGGTGACAGCTGGTTGCCGGACACCTGACCCCACAGGTCACATGCCAACATGCTTTCAATGTGTTTGCGCTGGTCTCTTTTACCCTCCATTGATTGCTTTTTCAGGCACTTTCACCTTATAAGCCTGGCTTGTGAAGGTACTTTATTTGATTGTTAATGGTTACTAAAAATCAGAGCTGTGCAACTAATCATTTGTCTTCTTTTTTGTTTTTGTTTTCATCCGCAATCCACAGCTTTGCTCTCTAAAGGCATGTCATTAGGAGGAAGACGACACTATATTTGTGTTAAATGCATTGATGAAATTATTATTTTCCTGAAATTATGACTGAAAGCAATTTTTAATTTGTTGTTCAATATAATTGGATAAAATAATGATGGCGGAAAACGTGACTAATGTTTCTAGGACGTTGGAATTTTAGATACTATCATCAATGTTGTTTTGAAGATTTGAATTTGAATGTTGAGTATATTGCTTATAGTAGAAACAGGGCTACAATAAGAAGTTATGGTTTTTAAGGGTATATGGTGATACTTCTGCACTTTTGTGATTCATTTGATTTCATCATTGGTCATTTTATTTTGTCTGATAATTTAACCTCAACAAACATATTTAAAACATGTTTATGTTGGAGCGACATAATATTGTTTGAATATTGTTATCAAGTTTTTTTTTTTTTTTCAATGGTTACCGCCCAGCCCTACGTCAGCGTTTACAAAAGTAGTTCAGACTGCTTGCGCACGTTTAAGTCAAAGTAGGACACATCAAAGAAATATCTTGGAAAAGGAGGAGGAGACTGCAGTTTTCATGTGAAGGGGATGAGAGAGGAGGAGAAATTGAGTTTTACTGCAATAAATGTTTAAAATCCCTAGAAGTGTGTCACTCGTAAACGCAACAGGATTAATGCTCTCGGATGTTGTGATAGTGAAACATCTGTTGATTCAAAAAGGAGCATTTTGGACACGGATTTCAAAATATTCAGATACTAATGGATCAAAACTAGACACTCATTTGAACAAGGACCTTTCCTGAAGAGGTGTAGAATTGTCTTGATCTATATCAGAATAAGACCACATTCTAATATATAAACAAACAAGATTATTTTGTGTTGTGTACACTCTAAAAAACTACAACAGACTAATGTTTTACTGAGGTATTAAAACGCCATAAAGTTTCAAGCATCAAACCCTTTCCTTGGTCTCCAAATGGAGTTTTTAGAAATTATATTAATTGTTGATAAAATATGAAGAAACCCTTTGATGTGTGTGCAACCTGAATTTCACTCTCAAATCCTTTTATTTCCGAGAACGCTTGTCAATATTTAGTGCTGACATATGCTGCACTGAGGCGACCTCTAACCTCTGTGCTCATGGCTCAATGGACATACCGCTACTCATTTGTGGCAAGTGCACTATAAAAGAAATCTTACTAGAAATGCTGACTCTGACTTTTTAAATCATACTCAAACAAATAGAGTCAATTCCCTTCAGATTTTTCTCGTTTGTGTGAAGTCTGTCTCCTGCGTGTCTTCCCTTCAATTCAATTTATTTTTGTAAATTATAAACTGTCTCCTGCGTGCGTCGTATTCGCAGCATCAGGTTGAGACATATTTGTTGGCTTGCTTTACAGACGGCATACATATATTGGCTGTCACCCCGAGTCCCCCTTGATGTGCAGACGAGCTGCAGCTGCCGGCACAGCTGGAGGCGCCGTCGTATTCTTTTTTTGTTCCTTTAATCAACTTCTCTACAGTCACTTGCTCCTCTTTCCCTCTGCTTTTACACATCTCCCTGTAGAGCGAAGCAGCTTTTGCCTCCTCTGCTTTGCTTCCTGTAACTTAAAACCAAAGACTTTCTGATACAGTTCCGGCAGTGTCTTTTACTGGAAGGCTTTTATATACACTTAAAATAATTCCAGCTACTTGTGTCTAACTCTCCATGTGGATGTGTCGGATTGGCCTTGTCTGCCTTAGCACTCCCGTGTCCGTTTTTAGAGTTTATGGTCATAGTCATGGCGTCAGCGTCTGTGTTTTATGTAGCAGCTGGAGCAGTGGCTCAAAGCCCATTTGGCTGTGTTTCTGACAGCGCTGTTACTCTGAGGCTCAGTCGTGTTGATGGATTTCTGTCCAAAGGCATGTCTTTTTCTGTGGACTTGGGAGGTTTTCAGAGCTGTCACAGATAGTTTGGATGAGTACACGGACACTGTGACGTCATACATTCGATTCTGTGAGGACAGCTTTATACCAACCCACACCAAAGTCACTTTCAATAATGACAAACCCTGGGTCACACCAAAACTGAGGCAGTTAAGGCAGCCGGTGACAGAGAGCGCTGCAAAGATGCAAAGTATGGATTTAGCAGGGAGGTGTCGAGAGTTAGATCTCAGTACAATACCCGTCTGACGCAGCAGTTCTCTAACAACAACCCCGCCTCTGTGTGGAGTGGGCTCCGGCTTCTCATCAACTACAAGCCCAGAGCCCCCCACCTTCAACTCCAGGTTCGAGCCACTCCCCTCGGGCAGAAGGCTACGGTCCATCCGGACCAGAACCTCCTGCCACAAGAACCGTTTCTGCCATTGGACTCATGAACACTTAACACCTGCCACTTCAACAAATGTTCAACCAATACTATTCACACACTGTTCACTGTCTGCACTATTTACCTACAAACCGAGACAAGTTTATTTTTTAACTTATGTTATTAGTCAATTCTTACTTTATGCATGCCATATTTGACTATAGATGTTGCTATTATTATTATTATTATTATTATTATTGTTTTATTATTCATTGTTTAAGTTCCTAATTTGCAAACTGTGTTAAATGACAATGGCAATAAACCTTTTCTGATTCTGATTCTGGACATCTAAGTCCAATAAAAGTTTCTAAATTTACATTTGGAAAACCCTTTTTAGATACTACATAGCTCGTTATCTTCTTAAGTTCGTTTGAAAAAGTAATTGAAAATTTAAATATTGTGCATGTTATTCAGGTTCTTTTTATTTTAGAGACCCACCATGCGTTAGGAGACGTTTAATGATATGGTTGTTGGTTGGTTTTGGCTTGAGACGTTGTTGTACGGTTGACTTCATTAATTCCATTTCTGGACAAGACTTACATAGAGCTCAAAGGGCACTGGTTCAGTGCTAATGGTCCATGAGGGTTTGAGCTGTAGCCTCTATATTTTTGCAGGTTGTGGGTTGGTCAAAATGGGGGTTGCGGTTTTAGTGGGATTTCATCAGCTCTGGGTATCCGGGCTAGGCAGAGGCGTTAAGCTAATCCTCTTAGCCCCACTCTGTGACACAGACTAGAGTTCTCTTTCCACCCCAAAACTGCCATCCATCTTTGAAAACGTACATTAAGGGATAACTGGTTTCTCATGTATCTTTTAGAGCTCCCTTTAGCCTCTCTTGGACAGCTGTGTGAATCTTTCACAAATGTCAATAGCTCTGAACATACTCCAATAGCTCGTCGACTTGTAAGTCTACCCTCTCCTTTATTTCTGCCAGTGGAAGAGTTGAGGTATGCCAGTAGATCAGTGTGTCAGCAAAGCAGTAAGCAGCTTGGCCGCTGTGGCTCTCCGGCCTGGCAGATGGAATGATATCCCTGCCCCGCCATCTGGAGCTGCAGCCTGGCCTGGAAGAGAGGCAGCTACGGCCGAGTGCAGAGCGAGATCAGGGATTACTGTCCACTACAGCCAAACTACTCCAGCCCCTCCGTCGCTATTTTAATGGACATGTGGAATAATGAGAGTGGGTCATGTGACCAGCAGTCAGCCTGGGTGTTTTATGTGTAAGCCTGAGACAATCTACAAGGAGGTTACATATTAAAATAAGCTTATAGATAATGTTGAGGATTAACGATTCAGAGTTGGTCCAAATAGTTCAGGCTGTATTAAACTTACAATTAGAATACTGGCTACACAAAAATATTTTGGATCTCTAGATTTATGGCTGCTTTACATTGACATTACATTGAGAGCCAAGCGTTTTGCAAGACAGTTTCATTTTACCACTGTTTTCATACTCAACATGATTCTCCCACAAATGAATGTTTTCCAGCTATTATAGTGGCCGAGTCTATTAAGTAAAAAGTGAAGCGGCTGGAACGGCGACGTAATGGTGGGGAAAACAATTTCTTTGGCTTTGGACGGCTTTGGTTGGGAATACCAGACAAAGACAAACACAGCAAGCGAGTCGAGCGAGGAACAGTGTGTTCAGCCCAATCTTGAACATGAACTTGGTGTGGAAGGGGGAGGGAGGAGACATGAGAGAAACACAGACCCCTGTAAAGGAATGTAGGGAGGACATTAGAAGGGCACATGCAAGGGATACATGCACAGGTCCGTTCATCTGAGAAGACCTGATTGGAAACTGAAGAACGTTGTAGAGGTTTGGTCTTCAGCTGCAAATGATATATATACCTACACAAATAAGTAGGCTATTGCTGTAGTAGATGTTAAAGTACTTATCTCTTATCATACCAAGAATTACTGGAGATAAGTGGTGACAAAAATCTATATATCTTGTAAATTTTTTATGATCTTGAAAATGATAATCAGATATGCCAGTAAATGGCTTCTTTTAGGGACAAGTATGGCACAAATATGAAAGGACCAAAATAAACCACAAAATCTCAGAATGTTTCGTCACTTTTAATCGTTAATCAGCTATCTTTGCAGCTTTTAGATAGTTATTGCTGGATATGCTATTTTCTAATTCAGCATATCTTCAAAACTAAATTTGGGATAATATCTTTTACATACAAACACTATATTGCCCCCCACTACTTGCAGGAGGGGTAGATATAGTATATTGATATAATCTGGGGCGAATGCAGGGGAGTCTGTGATGCATTTATACGTAGAACATGAAGTGGTTTGTGCCCATGTTCCTGTATACTTGAGTTGTTTTAGTTTTACTACTGTAAAGTGGCCTCTACTCTCTAAACAACTTCAAGTATTTCCACAATTGCAAATTGATGCTTTTGCACTCTCAGAGCGCTGTTATTACAGTTTTCAACTGCTACTGGTTCTACTGCCATTACACCATCAGGCCTCATTCAGAGATTTACTGTAAAACACTGTAAAAATGGACCAGAAGTCATTTTGGCCCACAAAATGTAAGGCCTAAGTAAAAGTTAGCTAGACTCTAAAGTAAATGTGACAAATACTAGCTGCTATTTAAATCCTGCTCTCTAGATGAAAAAAAGTAAATACAAAATCTATTGAATTTTTTGTGTTTCTTTTCAAACAGTCATGAAGTAGTCCCTCTGTTTAGGCTGTTCAGACACTAAATGCTTTTAATCACATACAAGACTTGTCAAGTGCCTGTTACTGCTGCTGAATTACAAGCGGAGGCGAAGCTGTTAAATGCTACGGGAGCAGAACCAGCAGTGTCGTCGTCAGCATTGTTAGTCTTATTGTTTGCAAATGAGGGAAAGAGTAGCAGATGTTTGGGAGCTGACAGCTTGAGAACCTGTTTGAAAGGGCGAATTGCTATAGCCTAAACCTCTACGGCTACGGCTGCTGTTTCAACATCTGTGATTCTCCACTGGCGCAATCCCCAAGTGTCTTCTGCCGTTTTTCCATTTCTTTCTTGTTGTCTTGCACGTTTAGCTCTCTGTCTCGTCTGTAACGAAAAACACATCTGGACCCAGGGTTTATTTTTAGCAGCAGGAAGCCTCTCCAGCAGTAAATATCCCTTCCGTCATGTTCTCCTCCTCCTCTGGCCTCAGTCTAATGTGCTCCAGAAGATGTTTACACCATCTTTGGGGGGTGTACGACTGCAAGGACTGGCGAGCGAAACGGGTTGTTCGTGTACAGTTGAAGCAGACAACAATGGGATGAGTGTGTGTTGACCTGTGTGCGCTAGAAGACAATTGATCCCAGGGCTGTTTCCTCTGCCTTTCATTAGGATTGTTGTTGGTCAGAAGAGACTATTCACTCGACAGGAAGTGACATAATGCTGTTGGGATTTCGAGCGCAGGAATACAATGGACATAAACATACAAACCTGCCTCAGTTTGTAGTGACGTCTGTATAAGCAGGTTGTATGTAAGCTGACATCCAATGGTAGAAAGTACAAAAGTAAAAGTTCTGTACAGATAGATAGATACTTTATACTTTTACTTCCCTACTTTTAAGAGCAGTTATATGTATATTGGTCTCTGCTACATTTTTGAACTGCACTGAAAAAGATAAGGAGAAAAAAAGAAATAAAGTATTTTTTGAGGAGTTATGTTTAGCACATGTAGTGACATTAGTGACATCGTGCGTCACAGATTTTAGGATTAGAAAAAAAAACACTTCAAATTAATTTATAGACATTATAGGCATTTATATGAATTGCTTCTGTTGACCAAAGATCAAGACAGTTCTTCATCAAAATAAGATTCATGGTAAACATTTGACGATTTATTTACATTTTATTAAAAGCATACCTGTCATTAGGAGAACGCAATGCATTTGGTCCCAACAAGCAATAAATTGTTGCTTTGTGGGAATTAAAAAAAAATAATCACATGATTTATTTCCCCAAAATTGTTACCGGTAAGATGATCTAAAACAGTTCTCAGCCTATGGCATTTGCATCCCCCAAATATAAAAAGTAGGTTACCCCCATGTTTGATTTTATTTTGAGGGTATAGACCTAGATAAACTAACTTTGGTCTGCCAACAAGTAATCATCTACATTTACCACTGCATTTGAAGGGTGTCAAGTCTATCAGTTTTACATTTTTTCTTTATATCATCTGGAGACCCCCTGAAATCATTTACCGGGTTGAGAACCATTGCTTTATTGTATATCTCTATGATGTAATATTTATAGTTGTTGGACATAATCCAAACTCCACAAATGAGCCTGTTGTATGTCTGGAAAGAATGACATAATACTTGTCAGTCATGCACAATTCATGCCCTGAGTGCTGTGAATGTTGCTTTAACCTGGTGGTATATCTCTGCAGTCAATGTCCACACGTGGCTGTTTCATCTGTTCCACTCCTCTTTTTCTCCCTGAGCAGCTCCTTAGTGGACCCTGCTTTATTTATAATACCCATTGCCCCCTCTCTGTTGCTTCATCACACTCCAGCTGAGCCCTCAAATACACGCGTGCAGATGAGAGGCTTCTTCAAATCTCTGCTGTGTGCACTGTATTGACTGAGAGTTAAGAGGCGAGTGGAGACTTTTGGTTCTATCATGGTTGTTTGGTGTTAAATACATCATCTTTTATATAAAGTGGGTTTCTTAAAAATAATAGATGATGAGGAAATAGATTCCTCTGAAGATAACCTGACAATTTTATCTCTTTGATGCTCTTTTGGCCACTGGTTTATTTTCTTCCTTTGTATGCTGTATGTTAAAACATTTAATCCATCAGAATTACCTTGAGGTTTTAGGTGAGAGAATTGTGAGTTTAATCAACCGTTCTTACAGATAAATACACCGTAATTGTCTGTATTTATAATTGTGTGATCTTCTGCTGTTTCGTTGTCTTGTTGGTGCTCTCTGGGTACAAATACCTGGTGAAAATATAGAGATTTAATAGGTTTGAAAGCTTTTGCACCTTTTAGTCGATTAATCATCATAATCTTCAGAGCATGTCCGTAGTCCACTACAGCCCGAGACCCTTTTTTTTTTTTTTTGATAACAATACTGTTCACGGTACCTATTCCTATATCATTAATTATCTAGAAGCACAATAATTCTGATCATCAATCTCATTAAATACAATTTATGCCCAGTTTATACTCCTGTAGTTTATATTATTCATTTGTGGTGAGACTGCTTATAACGTTCTAAAACCCAGCAAGCATCTAAACCGGTAACAACATTTTGTCAGTTTCGGTAGTACGTAAACATTTCCCGGCACAGTGGTGGTACCTTTTAATGGTAACAGCCTTTCTTTATTTTATCTGTTCTCCTGGTAGAAAAGTCCCCTGCCGTCTCTATTGTGACAGGCATTTCTCACTTTTATCCCAGACCTCTTCTATCCATCGCTGGCCGCGTTCTGCTCCTTTCCTCTCGACTGCCGGCTTAACTGTCTCTTCCAGCTGCAGTTATATCCACAGCCAAGGTGCCAATGTGAGCCATGAGTGTTGTCTCATGAATGATGGAATTTCCTTTGGCTCAGCAGCTCAGGCTTAGTCAGAAAAGGGACTTGATTTTCCGGGAAATGTTCCATAATAATATTCTTTACTGTACTTTATTGACACAGGAAGCCCAGTGGGTAAAGAGTAAGTGCCCACTCACCTCAGAAGAGCATTCAGGGGACATGACTTTGGCTTTGGCGCTACTTGAAAAAGGGGCATAGTGCAGCTTTAGGTTAAGTCTGCAATTCTACACTAAAACACACCTCTTTGTAGACTTTTTTCATGTCTAATCCTTAACAAAAATAACTTAATCATGAACACGTCGAGTCAAATTTCTGACTCTTGCTTAGTTCAATAAATGAGATTTGAGCCGATCACCAAAGTTGAACTACTCAAAGAGGGAGATAGATTAGCTAAGCCATGTTGAAGGCATCAACAACCAGGGCCTGTGACAGTTTAGCTCTCGGCTCCTGGCTCCTGGCTCCTGGCAGGGGAGCCCCTTATAAAGCGGCCCTATTAAAGCACTCCTCTTTCCCGAAGCAACCAGCAGTCTTAATCAGAACCAGAACTGTGATTGGAGCCACTCACCAAAGGTTCAGACCACACTGAGCTGATCCTGGGTATGAGAGCCGAAGGTTCCCACCAGAGACCAGCACTGGGGCTCAACATTCCCACAGATGGACCCACATATCCCGCAACACTGCTGATCTCATGGCCCATATGTTTATGTATAGTATATGTACATTAACCTTGGCGCCACTGGCCTGAGTGACAGAATAGACGACACATTTGTGGTCAGTGTTACTGTGACTACTGATTGTTTGCTTTACTTCTGTGATATATGGTTATGTTACATAATGTCCCGCTTTCCTCTGTGTTTTGCTCGTCACACGTGGATGTCTGCCATGGGTCGATTATACTCCCCCTGCTGCCCCAAAGTTCCAACTCCACAGCGTAATCACTTTTCTAGATCTGTTTTACACAAGTCAACAGATTCCAGGCAGCTAAAATGTGAGGTGTCAATATCTGTATTTACATAATATTTTGAGGTTTTGAAGTTCATAAAGTTAATTTGTGTGATGTTGATTCATGATTACGAGAACCAGTTGAACCAAATCAACACACTCAGACTGAATATATTCAAAGGAATCTGGGAAAAAGAAAATAAATGATTTGATGTTATCAACAGTTGATGTAGTGCAATCAGTGTAATAAGATAAGATAAGATGTATTATAATTAGAATGGTTACTAATGCACAGAACAATTAAACACTAAATATTCTATATTTTGAAAGTTTAACATGTTTTAACTTTCAAAAAAAGTGCTTAAAATTACATCTGTAACTAAACCTTTCAGAATAAAACAAGTGTGCTAAATATTGCTACAGAATATATCAAGATATTTTAGATTATTGAATAGTAATATATTATTATTACTGGAGCTTCTCTGGCCGGCTCCAAATACATTGTCCGTTTAAACACCGTTTAAACTTTTTCTATAATGTATTACAGCGATGAATTATTAAAATTACTTTATGCTACTGAGATACCCGAAAGCATTAAAAAAAACATGAGTGGCAAAAAAACTATAGCAGAATGAAACAACCCTCTTCAGTTCAAAACTTATTATTCCACAACACAAAATAACATAAATCCCTTTACAAATGCAAAGAGAAGGTACATGTAATAAATATTGTTCCCATCTACCATGAATACAGAATTTTAACTGTTTGCTATCTTGTGTTAACCTTCTTCAAATGCTGGTCCGTCACATCTTGCATTGCCCATACTTTACAGCGTTTTGAATACTCAAAACGTTGCTTTCTTTTTGTGATTTGATTGACTGAATAAAACGCTCCAAAAGTGCTGTCTTCTTCTCAGGCTATTTCTATTTTAGATTTATCCAGTTCCTCTTTTCACTCCCGGGGGCAGAAGGTGTGAACTCTGTCACTCTGTCCCTGTCCTTCCGGTCTGAGTCCAGAGGCCAATGGGCTCTTGGACACACACAGGATGCTAGTGTCCCTCCCCAGGATGTATCTGTCAGCTGATCCCCCTCTGGGAAGGGAAGGGAGCAGACAGGAGGGAAAAGGAGTGGAGTGAGCATGCCAGGAGTGGGATATATGGGCTATTGGCAGGTGCGTATGGGACAGGAGCGAGGGGGATGGGCCTGTAAGCATCAGAGGACAGTGACATTGAGAGGGGCTGTTATAAAGATAAAAGCCCACATTGTTAACCTTCTCCTCCGAGTCTCCTCTAGCAGCATCCCTCCATCGCATCAGCCCACCCCGCGTAAGTCGATTCGCAGCTGTGAAGTGCCGGGGTAATGCTTTTAACTGAGGGCAAAAGGAGAGACGCTTCACCTCTGCACACGTGGCCCGCTTTGGTTGGGAAGTTCCATGTCTGCTGCTCATTTATCACATGAAAAAAGTGCGAGCCCAGTGCCGTTCGTGCTCCCAATACATTTTCCGCATGCTATTTTCATCTTCAGCGCGTGTGATGCATTTGCAAGACCTTTCACCTTTAACCCTGCTGTCGCCTACAAAGCAGGGCGGGTTCCACAGGGCCATACTGCGTCACTTTGAGTATTTCTCTTTGGGATACAGTCAAGATTCTGTGCTGTGAACTTTGGCAGCCTCAGAGGAGTGTGATGTGAATGCTTTTTGTCCTCTAGAGGGACATGGTATTGACAGCAGACACTAACCTACTTTCTTTTTTTATCAGTAGAAAGGAGCACAGATCTCACTGGACAGCCATCTGGAACACTGCTTTAATAGTGTTTGATTTCAGCCGTGCCATGCTTGTCATGTGCCACACTGTCTTTTCTGTCCTCTTTGTAGTAATGTTCAGAGCCGCTTTCGCTCTGCCCGTCCTCTCTGCATGAATGGTGTTTAGGAAACAGAGAGCACAGGAAAGGCAGAGCAGCCAGGGAAGAATAGAGGGATATCCACTTACAAGTTTCCCCTCCTTTTTCCTCTAGGATAGAGAACTTAAAAGGTGGGGGCTATTGAGCCTCGCCACCTGTCCATACACGTGTACCAAATCTAGTGGTGCATGCTGGGAGATGTCCACTTGTATCTGTGTGCGTGGCTCGAGACCCTGAGATTAGCCCTATGTGGCCCAGATTACGACAGGATCAGAGCCGCTACATATTACTTGTACCATTAGTGAGATAGTGGGCCCAGGCTTTGGGGATTAAGACTCTTTTTAATTACACTTGTGATGAGAGGAAAAGTACTATGTCAAAGTCCCTCAAGCTGTTTGTAATATAACTGAACATGCCAAATCAATCAGAGTCCTTAATCACACACACTGTCATGCATCAGGTCTGCCTAGTGGCTGCTTCTAGAATAAGAAGCCGTGAGAAGATTACACCTTTCTGTTAAATAACCTTTTGTCAAGGTTTTCTGTCCGTCACAATAATAATAGTTTGCTCCCTTCATTCTTTCCAAGGTGCCACCAGGGACATTGGCTCCGCACTCACCAGGATGTGCATGCGCCATCGCAGCATCGAAGCAAAATTACGCCACTTCACCAAGTAAGTGTCACCTGGATAGTTTTCTCCGCAATTTTCACTCTCGTGTCTTGAGAGGGCTATTGTGCCCCGGGTCCATCCCCACCCATCGGCCGCCCTCTCAATGTTTCCAAGTGTTTTGTTTCGTAGATATAGGGCGGTTTGTTATGATCCTCACAGTCAGTGTTATTTTTTTTCTTTCTGCGACTGTAGTGCTCTTATGGAGGGCCTAGTTACACCACTTCAGGACCGAATAGAAGAGTGGAAGAAGACAGCCACTCAGCTCGACAAAGATCACGCCAAAGGTACAACAACGGAACAATGCCATCTTAAGAGGTTTTGTTCTGACTTACATCACTGATTGTGACTTTTTACATTCTAGAATACAAGAGGTCTCGTCAGGAAATCAAGAGGAAGTCTTTAGACACTATAAAACTACAGAAAAAGGCCAGAAAGGGTGAGATTATGTCCATTGTTATATGTTATAGACTTATTGGTGTACTGCTAATCTTTGCTTGGCTTCTCTATGTAATTTTGCGGCACTGAAATGGTGCCATCTAGAGTACGGAATAAGAAACAACCCGTTAATCGAGCATAAATGCCTGGCACAGCTTCAGCTCTTCCTATCCCACTTATGACTTATAACTCAGACTTCCTGCCAGCCACCGCATTAGCTCATACTAACTGTTGTAATGAAATGCTTATTATGAATCTAAATGTGCTCTGCCAAATCACACTGAAGTGCTCTAATTACTTGCTATGCAGTTAACATTTTCTCCTGTCTCCCTCCCTGCCTGTTCCTGCAACTCTTTCTTATCTTATTTATCCCACATTAGAACTCTTAGGTATGTTTTCTTCTGCTTTTACTATTCAACTGTACTTCTCATAAGCATCAATCATCTCTGTGCCGTACACGTGACCCCCATTGCTGTCTTGGTGTTTTAGTAATCCTTAAGATCCAATAGATATTCAAATTTTACATATCTTCAAAACAACTTTATTATGTAGATTACGATATATTGCTCACCTCTACCTCTAAAATGTCTTGCTTACCACATTTTATATTCTAACTTTGAAGCTTACATGGCATTTGCAATCTGTTATGCAGCCACAATAACGATCTTTGCTAAACGTTATTGATCTTTTAAAATACTAAGAAGCGATTAGGGGTCTAAAGGCACGTGTATCCACCCAGTGCCATTTTCTCTGCATTTCTTTCAACTTTGCCCTTTGTATTTGTCATTCATCATTTTACACTAATGCCCTAAACTTCAGCCAACTTCAACCAGATATGTCTTATCATTTCCTTTTACACGAACCATCTGTGTAGTACGTTGACTGCCAGTTCAAGCAGTTTATCATTATTAAATATACTTTAACATGTCTAAATTTGTGCTCTCTTTCTCCATCACCCACTTCATTTGTCATCCTCCCTTCATTCCATTCCTTTCCAAATCCTCCTGTCTTTAACATTCCTTTGCCCTCCTTTATCTCCCTCTTCCTCCTCCCTTGTCCATTTGTGTGATGGGCATCTTCGCTTAGGCCGGGGAAACCTGCGCCCCCAGCTGGACAGTGCTATGCAAGACGTGAACGACCTTTATTTACTGATGGAGGAGACGGAGAAGCAGGCTGTAAGGAGAGCTCTTCTAGAGGAGAGGAGCCGCTACTGTGCATTCATCAGCCTGTTGCAACCGGTTGTGGTGAGGTTTTGTTTCTGATCATGATTCATTTAAAGATAATTAAAACGTCAAAGTAATCACAGTGTCCTTTTCTTTTCTTTTTTTAGAACGTAGAGATCGCTATGCTGAGCGAAACGACTCATCTACAGGCCATTGTTGATGACTTGACCTTATTGACTGAAGATCCGCACAAACTGCCACCTGCAAGTGAACAGGTCATGAGCTATGATCGTTTTTTGTAATTAAAATTGTATTTTGTTTGGGCATATTGTGGTACGGACAAAACAGCACCAGTCTGGAAAAAAAGGGCAAATACTGATTAGAGTATGATAAATACTTTTCTCAACTAGTTTTAATTATGTGTATGATTAGTTATTAGATCTAATTCAGAGTAAAGCATAACCTGTAATATAATATAATGTTTAACTTACAGTATGTGTACAATATTGTAATGTTTACTGCTGCCTCATCACCCTTTGTAATATTTTAAAATAAGAATGTTAGTAATATTAATTATTATTATCATAAAAATAATACTTAATATAATTTACTAATATTTATTATATGTTGCCTCATTGCTGATTTTAAATTATGAGCCGGCTTGTAAGATGTTCTGAATACAATTCTTGAATGTTTTTGTGTCAAATGCACTTTTAAGTTCATTTTAAAGTAATCAGTGGCTTGAACCTTGTTTTCAAAAGCCAAATGTATTTGAATGCACTTGACATGGTATTCATTGGTAATATCTGTTTAAAATGGTCACAAAAAGATATCTGTGTGTTTACTTGATCCAAAAAAATAATAATTGGCAAACACATTTGTTGAATATTTCATTTAAATGTTTTTTTTTTCTTTTCATTTTAGGTTATCCGTGACCTCAAAGGCTCAGACTTTAACTGGTCTTACCAAACGCCTCCCTCATCTCCGAGTAGCACAAGCTCCAGAAAAAGCAGCATGTGCAGGTAAATGTCTCACTTATTTCAAGCTGAAAGTGAAATGTTGGTTGGTAGATAAACACGCACTCATGTCAGTGCCTGTCGACATGGACTCGTATCCTGGCAGCTTTCCTCAACTTACTTTTGGCAGATTTTGCAGTTTCAAGCCTCTTAGAGCCAGATTAGGTCCAAAGTTGTCGAACATGACAGCCTAAAAGCCACGAACCAACATATGCACCAACACAGATTTATTCATAGGGCTAATAGTGATTTCACATTTTATCTACACGTGTGGGTCAGAAGTTCACTCAGCTGCACACTCAGCAGGATAAGTTTAACCAAAGTGGCAACCGAGCAAGCTTTTATCAGAGGTACACACCTTGAAGCATACAAATTACCTCCACTTTGCTTATATCTTTTTTATCTATGCATCCAAATGTATACGATTCCCTGTTTCACGATATTTAAGTTCCGTAATAAAGATTTTGGGAGCCAGAACAAAACTATGCATTTTAAAAGTTGCTCTTTTCCAGTTTATTCATTCAGTTTAATCCTCATCCTAGAGGACAAGGATTAAAGTAAAAATGATAATGTCAGATTTATTCCACAGGGAGAGAGGGAGGAGCATGGAACACACTCGATAGGCACAACAGCAGAAAGGATTCGCAAATCTCTGTTTTTAAATGTGTGGGTGACAAAGACAGTTTAGTGTAAATGGAAATTACCAGAAATGAGACACAAGGAGAGAAAAAATAACACAAAGCAGCTGTTTGTGTTCAGAGTAAAATAAAAACCAAAAACAGTGTCATTTTAATGCTCTTTGATGTACCAAATGGATAAAAGTGGCGTAATTTAGACAATTCAACCTGTTCACAGCTTTAAAGATCAAACAAACGTGTTTTATGTCTTCTTAAAGTTACGACTTTGATCCAAATCCCTGTCTGTTTGGAGTAACATTCTGACTTGTGTTGCTATGCACAGCCTTCTCCAGATGCCCTCTGCTGGAGCTCACCGCCTCAGCAGCGTGTCCTCACACGACTCAGGCTTTGTCTCCCAGGACGCCAACACCCACTCCAAACCCCCATCACCTATGCCCTCTGACATCACCAGCCAGGTACCACCACCTTATGTATCTTGGTGATCAAGCAAACACTGTATTACAAAAACAAAGGATTCATTCAAACACTGTAAACATGTCATGAGACAAACCATTTCATGTAATGCTTTGTAGTACTACTATTATTATTAGATCATTGAATATCATTTATTTGTGTGCACATTCCATTCACAGTTTTCGCACAGAGCTATCCTGGTTTGTATAGACAACTACAGAAATGCTGCTACAGAACTCCATCAGTTGTGAAATGTAGTTGGAGGTTTTTGATCCCTCTGGACTCTCGCAGTCTGAACAGTTTGCAGAATACAGCGCACACTCAGCGGTACACCAACTGATGCAATGATTCTTCTGAATGTATGATCTTACATGCTGCCTTATTTTTGATCTTGCTATGGCCAGGAAATCCCCACGGAGGATGAAAAAAAAGTACATCTTTCTAAAGCTCATCCACACTTCTCCAAGTCACACCTTCTCCCCCTCTTCCTCCTTTTACCTGTCTTCCTGTTATACACCTCTTCACGTTGTTTCTTGTTCCATCTTCCCTTCCCCAGAAATCAACAAGCTCAGCTTCCTCGGAGGCCTCAGAAACCTGCCAGTCTGTCAGCGAATGCAACTCTCCCACAGCGGTTAGTAATGCATGCATATTCTTCAATCCGCTTAACTGGACTAACACAACACATTGCAGTACATTTGACTCCTTGTTATAGTTTTGTTGAAGTGGCCAGTGGGCTCCTCTCGACAGCTGCAGTTTTATTTGGACTATTCATGGATGTTGAGCCCGCTGACTCACACTTGTCTGTCCATTCCGCAGTTTGGCTCATGCTCATCCTTCGGTACCTTCCGCCCTGCTTTCTCTCACACTGGCACCATCAGGCCTATGTCTGTCATACTTCCTGCGTCCCCCACATTTAACCACTCCCCCGGATCCAACACCCCCTCACCCACATCAAAGGTTCCTAGCTGGAAGGTTTGTTTTCATTTGCAGATTAACTTTTAATTTTCTCTTTTTTGATTCTGTTTTGCCTCTTTGCTTTTGTTTTGACGGCTCTGTACATGTTAATTGACATATACGTCTAGCGCACGCATTTTGTTGCTATCATCACTTTCGTCATCTTTTTCTCCTAAAGACGTCCGAAACTTGTTGCAACTTTTAACAGCACTCACACATGAAGTGACTAATTTTTGCTTGTGCATACTGAACTTCTCCATCTAACAATTATCGTGAGCCAAATAAACAGTACTTTTATGGATGCCTGTTCAAATTGCAGTTGGTTGTACCCAAAACATTGAAGAGCAGTTTCATTCTCTCATTATTTGTGCTGGCACAGGATTGGGCCAAATCAACTTCCTGTGAGCCGCCGTTGTCCTGCACTCCACAGCGAAGGAGAGAGTCTCTGGATAAGGTGAGGGAGTGTGAAGCACCATATAGCCCACAGGGGTATTCTGGGATGCAGCCAGATGATCTGCACAGAACAAGAAATCTTAAGGTGAGGCAATTCACAGACATGGAGTGATAATGCTAGCAGGTATTGAATAAATGTAAATCGTATGTAAACCTGGTCTGTTTTAGCACGGCGAGCCCCTGTCTCCTGCAGCCAGTACTCTAGCCATGGTCCTGACCAGAGGCTTAAGCATGGAACAGCAGAAAAGCAGCAGAGATTCACTGCAGTACTCCAGTGGCTACAGCTCCCAAACCAACACCCCGTCGTGTTCTGAGGACACCATTCCCTCACAAGGTACACACACTAACAGTTAATGACTTCTAGACTGTGCGTTTATTTAGTGATCTGAATTTTAATGTGAACACTTTTGTTTTTGTGTAATTCTCATGTGATTGTGTAATTTGGAAAGTGTTGCACTCAGAGTGCTGCTGAACAGAAATTATGATGTAATTATATTGAAGAGCGGCAAAAAAGACTTGAAAATCGCTCTGTTTTCAGTTTGGCTTTATTAGGTGGGGAAAATACATACTCATGTGTCCCTCTCTTGGTAGGCTCTGATTATGAGTGCTACTCACTCAATGGAGATGCTGATGGTGAAGTACAGGCAGACTTTGACAAGTCCTCCACCATCCCACGCCACAGCAACATTGCCCAAAGCTACCGACGTATGATTCAAACCAAGAGGCCCGCCAGCACAGCCGGTCTGCCCGCTGGTAAAACTCAGAATGGCACAGCAGGACATAGCTCAGGAAGCATCACCTCAGGAACAGCTACCATACGCCGCACACCCTCCTCCAAAACCGGAGTGAGAAGGACTCCATCAACATCCGGTCCTATTCCTATCAGGCCCCCCATCGTGCCAGTCAAGACGCCCACAGTGCCTGACTCTCCAGGATATGCCAGTCCCTCTCACTTTCGCACCGGCAGTGAGGAGTTTCTGTATGGTGACGACCCGGCTTGTGACTACATGAGGGGGTCTCCGAAGAGAATGAGCCTCCCAGACACAACCTGGAGCAGCAATGGAGGGGCAGGGGCTAACAAGACTGTTTATCCTCAGGAAGCCTCTGGCATGGTCGCCCACAGTACAGAGGAAGACCCATTTTTTGCTGCCAACCGCCACAGTCTGGTGGAGAAGATAGGGGAGTTGGCAGCTAGTGCACATGCCCTGGGCGAGGGGCAGTTCCCTTTCCCCAGCTCACTACCAGGGGAACAGGATGTCTCCTCCCCAGCCCAGAGTGAAGTTGACATGCTGGTGTCCATCCGACGAGGTGTCAGGCTTCGTAAAACAGTGTCTGATGACAGGTCTGCCCCCTTGATTCTGAGGTAGCTCAGGGATGAGACATTTGTGGGAAAAGCAACCAAAACTGGTGCCCCAGAAATGTAAACTTGGTTGTAAAAAAGCAACAGCACTCGTCTAATATGATGCACGCACAAGGCACAAAGAACAAAGACTATAAAGTGGAGGACGAAGGTCAGTTGACAAAGCAATTAATGACCATGGTCATGTATCTATTGCGTACATTCAAATTAATTAATGGTTTGATTTCCCTTTATATTTGATTTCTCGTGTTTTTATGTCTATGGGTTTTGTATATGTGCATCTCTGTTCACTGTGTGTCCAGTTTGTCCTTTAAAATGCGGTGATCACAAGTAGATATTGAATGCTCTTCGTCTTTGTTCTTGCTCTTATGATTACTATAAAACTGTGTATTTTTACATAACTCAGTCACCAGAAAGTGAAAGTAAGGGGAAAACTGCTATGTGAGTTTGTCTATATGTCTTTTTACTTAGTATCATGTTCATGCACCATGATACTGTTTTGTTTCATAAGCTAAAGAGCTGGTAAATGATGTATAGAAGCGATATGGCAGTTATTACTGTGTGCTGTATTGTCTATATATTCTGCAAATAAACATGCAATTTTCAAGCACAGTTTTCCCAATGCTTCTTATCTTTCTTATGAATACACCATGAATGCACAAATTAGACCAAATCTGCAGAATACGGGCAGCGCTTAATCAAAGTGCATTTCCCTGCTCGCAACAAGGGGGCGACAAAGATCCACTTGTCCACAATGTTCCAGCCGCTCCAGCTCAGAAGAAGCTTTTCCTGGGAAGATGGCCCGCCTGATGGCTCATAAATTCATACATGTGGCAGGTTGTTGCCATGAATGATAAATATCCTGAAGAAGAGATCCGAGGAAGGACAAATTACAGGCTCTAGGTCGAACACCAGAATGTAAGATAAAAACACTTGCTTAAGACTCAAATGATGGTTTTCTTGGCCCTCTGCTCATTTGAGATGTTATTAAAAACTATACAGGTAGAACTACTTCATCATAGCTTAATCCAATGTGAGCTGAAATAAATGGACCTGGGGCTCTATGTAGCCTGCATCCACCAATGAGTGGCCAAGAAGTGCACAAATTACAATCTGTTTGGAATAAGGGTCCATGCCTTGGGTGTGTGAGTATCTTGATGTTTTATAATTATTATACATTATCATATTTGTTATAGAATTACAAGCAAGCACCAAATTGAAAAATGATTTTGTTTACCCAGAACTTACTGGGCCTGAGCATCTCATCTACACAGATCCATCCAAAGACCAACTGACCCCAGACTATTGACTCACCAATAAGATCAAACCTCTTGGCTGCAGTTAGAGAATTTGTACAGAAACATAAAATCTGCCTAGTGCTGAATCATTGTTGACAATTAGGCTACTACATATTTAAAGGAAAGTAGATGAAAAAGTCTGGTTCAAGACTGTATAATAAGAAGCAGTCAGCTGGATCTGCGATTAACCTTAGCTGTATAAGAAACTCTCTGTTCTGGGCCCAGTATTTAAATCATTTAGGAGATTCTGCTGGACCACCATGTCTGGAGGAGCGATTATTAGGCTTTGGATAGTCTTCAGTACATTTCATATTCTCCCCAAAGGCGTCCCTTATAATCCTCTCAGCCTCATAAATAGCACATTATTGAATTTACACTATTACTCTCATAGCCTTGAACTGGTCGAGTAATGGAAACCTGCCTAATGGCTTGGTCTTGCTGGGATAATTAACTGTGAAAGAACTGCAGACTCTCATTTTGCATCCGAGGTAATGTCCTCACTCTTTAAACTGTGTGTTTTTCTAAGAGAGGAGATCATTACTGCGTATTTCAAAAATACCTCCCTTCAGTTGGTCGGATGAAAAGAATAGAAGGCTAGGTTAATTTACCGCTTTCGTTTAGATTTCAATTGGCAACTTTGTGTGTCTTTTCAGAAAGAAAGAAAGCTTTTATTGTGCCAAGAGAGAGTTGTCATTGTTCCGGGTTCAAATGAGATAATGTTGAATTCAGTCGTCAAGTGCTTTAATCACATTTGGAGCCCCGGGCTGCTCTAATCACTTTGTAGATATAATAAAGTTTCTTCTCAGACAGAAAGTGGCCCTGAAGAGCTGTGTGTTTCTATCAAAACAACAAGCCTATGCATAAATAATAGGATTATTTTGAGCTTTCATATAAGGCACAACTCTTGTTCTTTTGGATATTTAGAGCAAGTTCACAAGTTCACCCAAGCGTTGTCATTTTTCTGAGCATGAGTAGCATTTCGAAGCACCTGCAAGCCGTACTGAGCCTGCTTCTCTCACTTCATAATTAATATCTCTATTAATACACAGATATGGTTTTCTAACGCTTAAGTACTACAGTAGGTGGTAGAAGCCTGGGGGGATAACAGATCAAATCTAATTAGCCGTACCTAATACATGAGAGAAATGTCTTTGTATTTATCTAGCGCTTTTGCCTTCAGGTTGGTGATGAGAAAATGTGTCCCAGGGGGGCCACAGACGGTGGAAAGGTACTCCGAGCCGAATCACAGAGCTCCCCTTCCCGAAACTGTCACAGCGTTTCCTGAAATGACTGTACTAAAGGAACACTAGGGTATAGTTGCCATAAATGTCGGATGTCCACAGCTGAATAGCAACTGCAAATCTACGTATATTGCTCGGTCATCCACTTTAATTGTCTTGCCAGTTCCGGACAATTATTTCATTTACTTGTGCCGAACAGACTAACTTTAGGTACAATCGTTCAATGCCCATAGTTTTCATTTAGTTAATTTAGCAAAGGAAAAGAAGTACATGAATGCTGCATTAGGAAATCACCAAATCGTGTCATCTTTTATCTTGGGGCAAAGGTTTTAAAGGTAACATGGCTCCAACCTTCGCTTTCAAAAGCTAATGTTCGTGTGTTCCTTTTTGAATGAAGGGATGGATTTGGTCAATTATTCATGTATGTAAGCATGAAGCCTTTTAATGTTCTCTGGCTACTTTCTTTACACCATGTTTCTCTTTTTAATGCCCGCAGCTCTCTGTTATCTGTTCCAGAAGAAGGATGATGAGAGTGTTTCATGATTTTTGCTTCCAAACTCATTAAAGTCTTGTTGTTATTATAGCGCATATGTTGGCGTTTCATCTCAACTGATAACCCTCAAGTAAACTCTACCCTCAAACTCCGTCCTGTCCCTGTGATTGAATTAGCCTTTGCCACGGCTATCTCCCATGCTGGAAGTCACGGTGAATTTGGCCATGTGAGACGGCATGATAAAGGACATGATTTGATTTGCATTCATGAAGCACTTAGGAAGTTCAAAGCGGAGTTACAAGCGAGAATAGAAAGGGCCTCATTTCAGACACCATCTATTTTAGAGGCTGTAGTTCAGCTTAAGTGACAATACCAATGATGTTACATGAGGTTCTTGTTGTATGGGATGTTATTTGAGTTCGTAGGTTTCTCTCCCAGGTCAGCGGATATTCAACCTAGTGAACATTGAATGAAAGTGTGTCCAGGCGGTGACATGCCCTACAGCCAAAGGCACACAGCCATTCTCTATTATGAGCTCTGTGCTCCAGCTGCAGGCAGGGTTTAAAAATTGTCTGGGGGCTTGCACCCAGTTACCAGACTTATTGCTTGAAAAGAACAGTTTACCGCTCCCCATAAACGTAGCTAAAATTGCAAGTGATGGATTATAGTTTCAGATTGATAAGGATCTCTGTGCGGGGAGCTTTGATGAATCCCCAAACTGAATGCCGATGTGGGCTGTGAGCTCGCAGTAGACCGCGTGACATTGAATTACATATCCGACATAGCATCGCTCTTGCTAAATGGTTATGAATATTGATCTAGGCACATCTTAAGTAAAGGTTGACGTGACATGAGAGACAGACTCAATAGGGCGTACAGCCGTGTTCTAAAGCCCATTATTCCCCTATCTTTCAAAACAATTCCAAACCCTCACTCGGTGTAATATTTAGTCTCCTGAAATGGCACGTACGTAGTGGTGAGGGGAATTGAAAGTGTGCAGTCTGTGAGAATTAGCGGTAGCCACCTCCAGGTTTGCTGTGCTCTGGGTGACTAGCACGCTAAGGGAGTGGGATGGAAATGGAAGAGCACTCAGGGTGGCAATGTTCAGGCTGAATCACCGTGTAAAGACTGGCTGCAGAACGAGGCATATGGCGGTTGGGAATGTGGGATGTCTCAAATTATGTTGTTTGCATAGCCCACTAGTCATAGTCTCCCAATTATGCAGAGAGGTGACGCAAGCGTACAGAGATGATTGAGACAACTTTTCCTCATTAAAAGCATATCCTAGTCATGAGATACATTAAACAATTCTTATTTATTTGGTTTCAGAGGTTGAGTGTGAGGTGGAGCATTTCCCAAAGAGTTCACAATAAGTAGAGACAGATTGACCATCAACTTCATTCACCAGTGGGAGTTTACACTTTATAGTCCCTTATTCTAAAAAAGAGTATACAAGAAGAGTTTACAGCTCCATTCTTGAAAAGAGTTACGGTAACTGCTTTGTTATGTACCCCCTGGAAAGATGCAAACAAAGTTAAAACCTTGTTGCTCCTCTGACTGAAATCTTTATTAAGGCACCTAAAATATTTCGACTCTCATCCAAGAGTCATTCTCGAAACATTTTACTTTTCTAAAAACAATGTCCAGATGACTACAACTGAATCTTTTTCTACAATGAAACATTCCTGGACGAATGAGGGATTACACCGACTTTATTAAGGCATATAAGGAAATACGATCTAAAGTATAGGTATATAAATGCATCAATGACCTGGACAGCCAATCTACTAAATACATTCAAACTAAATGGGTAAAACAAGGGTAATTTTGTTTTGACAGACGAGGAATGGGAAAATATATGTACTTCACAATGGAGAACCAGGGTTGGAAGGATGTCTGTTGGAAGAATGTGACCCATGTCAAAATGATCCTCATCCATTAGCAGGGTGTGGTGGTTGAATGTTGGAGAAACTGTGGTGGTGGTCCGGGGGGGCGCATCATTGTCATGTTTTCTGGGACTGTCCTGTTGCACAAAAATATTGGACAGAAATAGACAAAGTATTGCAGACTCTTTCCCACTCAATTTCAGAACTAGTATTTGGGCCTCAAAACCCCTGCCATGGACAACATGAATGGATATATTTGGAGCATACTTCTAGTGCCTGGGAACAAGGCCATCACAAAAAAATGGATGACACAAACTGCACCAACAATTAAGGACTGGACTGACACCATAACAGATCGAAATCACATTATGGGCTCATCTTTTCTTTTTTTTAACTTTCTATAAGTCATCTGTCCTTTTCCTCTGCATCTACCTGCGTTGCAACAATGAAATTTCCCCATGCATGGACAATAAAGGAATATCTTATCTTAACTTGGAAATGGACAAATATGACTGAAACTGGACTGAATGGGAAGTTTATTTTACCCTTGTGTGCCTTAACATTTATTTTCTTTGGATGCCCTATATTCCTACATTTTAATTTAAAATTTTACCTAAATAGTTTTTCTCTTTGTACTTGTTTTAATGTATGCTAGAACAAGTAAACTGCTGTATTTGGGCAAAGCATTTTAATTTGATCCATAACTGATTCATTTTATGTTTAAAAAAATGCGTTGCCCTGTGCTGCCACCTGCATTATCAAATGTTTTCAAGACTGCTTTTCAAATTGCTGAGGTGACATTCAATCCCAGGGAAATAAACTGAAAATTCAAAAGAGCAATAAAAAGCGGAAGAGATGACATAAAGCTGAACTCCAAACCAGGCTACTCGGTTCAGAACTCTGCATTTCCAGAACAGACCCAAGTGCTCCACATTTATCATTCTTACACACTGTTCTGCTGCAGTAGGTGCTCTATTGAATAACAGTACAATGAAAAGTGTTGCTCCAGGCCTTACTGTAATTTGACTGGGCACTTCTTTATGTGACTCATACGCTGTACAATGTGGGCATTTATAGCTGTGAATTCTGGAGCACTTGTGTCCAAAATAACAGCTAAAACTGCAGTTAATGCAAGTGAAACTGTATTGTATAAGGCAAGTCAAGAGTTTATATGACAAATATATAATGATAATGAATGCTTAACTGAAGGATTAGGCTAGTTATGAATGTTAATTCACACTCAGATCAAAGTTGCCCTCTTTATTTAATTAAGTATTTATATAGGGCTGGCGATATGGCAGTAATAGTTTTCATGGACAGCATATTAATCAACATGTAAAAATGCCAGAGTTAGCCAGAGGGATATTAGATTTAGAATCAATGTAGTCCACAAAGAAAAGCAGCTTTTAAGCTGCATGTTTATAGCCTATGAAAGTATGTCTTGGGCACTGTGCAGTTTGATGAGCTGGATGTCTGCAGTTTATGAAATGCAAAACTGTATTTAAGTGTTAACTGTAAACTTTAAAGACACTGTTGAGAATATTGTGAAGTTTGCCTTTTATTGCAGTTTTCCCCATCTTTATTTAGTGTAGGTTTTTAGCTTTATGGCAATGCGTGCTGCTCACCACTCAGTACTTATGGACACTTTTGGGTGCAGTATGTGAAAGGCTGCGCACAGTGGACACCCTCCACCCTCTGACCGTCACTCAGGGTGGGGTTCACAGAGGAGCTCCATCGCGCGCGCCGCCACGCCCCCGCGCTTGGCGCTATCCGGTGCTGTGGTGCTGAACGCTGTGTGCGCACACGGCTTACTGCCTGCAGCGCTGTGGACAGGCTGCACGCACCGAGCTGCATGCAGCCCGCGCCGTCTGCCAAGATGAGAGAGCGCAAACTTCTGGGCTTCTTATCAGCGGACCACACGCTGGATCACTATGAAGGACATGTTTCTCAACTATTTATTTTCTCTTTTTGAATGATCACTCGCTGTCTCCTCCAGTCGCAGGGGAGACATAACTTGGCGCCAACATGATTTGGGGGCTTGTGTTGTGCTGCCTCCTCGTGCCGGTTGCTGGATACTTGTCCTCGGAGCGGCTGCCTTTCTTTTATGGCCATGTTTTTGAGAATTCACCGACAGCATCCAAAGTAAACGGACTTAGTATTCCGGTGAGACGTCTTAACACGCAAAAATGGTGCCCAGTCTCTGGGCTGCACTTGAAACTGTACGGCAATGGGAGTGAAGATTTTCGAGTTTTGACTCACCACAACAGAGGAAATGTATTGCTGAAAACTTGTCGGGTTTTAGACAGGGAAAAGCGCTCTGAGTATCTCCTGGACCTGACTCTGCGCTGTCAGGGCTGTGGACCGGAGTGTGGTGGTGCACACATTGTCGCTGCTGTAAAAGTAGACGTTTTGGACACGAACGATCACGAACCAATTTTTCGCAGTGCAGACGCGGTGCACATAACTTTAGATGACACGACAGCTCTCCGTAGTGTTGTGCACAGGTTTGAAGCTGCCGATGCAGACAGCGGGAAGAACGCGGAGTTAACATACACGTCTGCCCCACAAAATGGCAGTTTCTACATTGTTCCCAAAACAGGGGAACTTCTTTTAGTTGATTCTATCCTCGGCCTGCCCTCAAAAGTTAGATTCAGTGTTTATGCCAAAGACCACGGCTGGCCCCCAATGACCAGTAAACCGGTCATGGTCGTTGTCGCTCCACAGCGCTGGCCTTCTGCGGAATTAGTGCGGTCTGTGCGGTCAAAACGTGAACCCAGGGCGTTACTTGATCCGAACACTCTTCTCTCTCTCAACGTGTCTGAAGACGCAAACATTGGCTCTGTAATCACGAGCCTGAGTCCCAGCAGGTTTCAGTCAGCCGCCTACGAGCTGCTTCACCCGGAGCCCCAGAAGTCCCCCGTGAGCGTGGGGCGCGACAGTGGAGATATCATCATAACCAGGCGGCTGGACAGAGAGACTGAGCCTATGGTGGAGCTCACAGTTAAGATCCAAGATAAACGAGGTGTGTATAATCCAACAAAATATATCTATGTCTATTGTGGTTTGGGCACCTATGATGTTCATTTATGTTAGTCAAAACATATGATCTCTTGATGCAAGTCTGCAAAACCTATTTTATAAATAGGTAATTATAGATAACCCCTGGCTACACAATAACAGGAACCTTAGTTGTGGAATATCAAACTGTATACACTATTAAGAATTATGGCCTATGTGTAGGAGTTATTGGGTTTACTTATAGGCATTCTAAATTACATCTGGGATAGTTATTGTTGGGATTACCGGAAACATAAAGACATAATGTCAGTGTGGCCTCTGCTAATGGGCCCCCACCCTCGGTTTCCCAGGCATTATTTGCATTGTGGCCTATTTAGATAGTGATCTCTACATGTACAAGTGTGCCACCATCTGGTCATGGCATCCTTCATGAGTGAATGCCTGACACATATGGCTCCACAGGTTTGTCTTATTACTCTCTATACATACCATACCTCTCATATGAGCTGCAACATGGCAGCGATAAGTAGAGGAATCACAATACATCTATTTTATTGTGATTTATTCAAAATTGTTGAAGTTGTCAGTGACTAAAAGGAAAAATTTGACTCTATGAGGACTTTGTAGACCAGTGGAATGGTGTCCTTGACTGACGCATTTTGAGACTGCAAAGTTGTTTTAGTGCTAATCCTTGCAGAGTGGCAAACCACGACGACCCTTTTTTCTCTCATCTACTGGCATTACCCCTTTAATCCTCCACTCATTCACTCTTCAGGCCCAGGGATTTGAAGTGACTCTGCCACACTCATGCAACCCCCTATTCTTCAGGAAAATGTGAAAAAATATATCTGATAAAAGCCAGACAAACAAGACAAAAACACTACATCACACATGTTTTTCTATCTAATTGAGCAACATAAGAGTGCAGGAATCAGTCCTGTTTCCATGTGAGTTGTCTGCGGCTGATACTTTGCATGTGTTCTAAACTAGATTTCCCTGCCTGATTGGTACACCTGGTGTTTGAATTTTTTTGTACAATTTATATATATATATATATTTTAAGAAAAAGACAGCAAAAATAGAGAACTTTCTGACATCTTCTCACTGATGCGAGAAGAGAAATAAGCTACTCCTGGTTGACAGATACTCACATAGCCTTTTCCATTTTAGCGCTCTCACCTGTGAAAGTCTCCTCTCTTGATCAAAGGCCTGGCATGTCCTTTATCTTGTGACTACAGCTTTCCAGACAGAATCTTGACACGACTACGGAGAGACAGGTCTTTCTTCTTCTCGTTTAATTCCCAAAACTTGCTCCATGGCTATCACACTAAAGGAGAGCTGCTTAGCCTTTTTCAAGCCTGATTAGTGTGCTCATCCCAATGCCACTGGGAGAATGATAATTAGGATTCTTCGGACATGTACTTCTGTCCTTTGACGTCTTTGTTCACATGTAGATGCTGGTCATGTTAAGACTGGAGTAGCATTGCACCAGTTCTTGATAGAGTCCCTTGTGTTGCCTCTTGTCTGATGGCTGTAACTCCTCTAATGTAGAGCTATCCGTGGTGCTGACAGTCACCTGCTGAATGCCAAACAGAGCCCCCGTCAAACAGTCGTCTACAGCAGTTCACCGTGTTCTCAGGTCAGCAACATGTCCCACGTGGTCCTCCGCAAACACAGTATACATTATTCATATCAAGTATAAACCAGGATAACTGCAGAGGCATCAGACTTATTATAGATAAAGAAGAGTAAACGCCTCAAAGAATATGATTTATATTTGAAGTAGACGCTTTCATGCATCTGTTGCTTTTGCTGGTGATAAAAACATAAATTGAGATTACATGCCCCTTTTACCCACTGAAGTGAATAGCTAGTCGACTTTCTGGTTTGTATAAGCAGTAAATGCATCTCCATGTGTTAACACTCTGTTAACACTCTGTGGCTTATACAAAATTATGGTCGAATGAATGACACGTGGTATTTTGTTTTCAGTGGTTGGCCTGTCTGATTGTGTAAATGTTCTTATAGTTTCAAACCTATTACTGAATATGCTGTTCTTATAGGGTGCAAAAGTTCACTGAAACATTTGGTTGCATTCTATTTACTAATCTATATAAGACGTAACAAATGAGACTGATTCTCACTCTGACAGCTGTTTCTACTCTCAGTCTCCCAGTGTGGATTAATGCATTCATCATCCACTCAGATTGTAACAGTAACACGGAAACCTAAACTGCAACACAATTTTCACACCTCCATTCCTCCTTGTAAGTGCACTTTTGGTTCACTTTAAATGTTTCATATTCATTTTTTGGAGGTATTTGAGTGACGTAAAACTATTTGGCAAAAATCTAAATTATTTTGTATTTTTCTTATTTTTTTTGTGAGCATGGTTCCCTCTGACCTGTAACTGGGCAGATACCTGTTTAATGCCATACTGAGGAACATTTCAAGCAATACAATAACACAAACAATAATGTGATTTTTCTTCTGTTTTGCGATTCATTTAACGATCTATTCACGTTTTGAGTGCCGGTATTATATTTTAATCACAACCGAGACTTCAACAGATGTACCGGATTTTCCAGAGTATAAGTCGCACCAGCCAAAAAATGCAATATAGAGAAGAAGAAAACATGTATAAGTTGCACTTGAGTATGAAATGCGGTTGCAAGTGTGAAAATAACAAATAATAACACATATAAGTCGCTCCGGAGTATAAGTATATAGTATAAATATAAGCATAAGTTGCACCCCGGCCAAAACTATGAAAAAAGGTGCAACTTATAGTCTGGAAAATAATATATTTCAACCCATTCCTGATGCTTTGTGAATCTTATAATTGAGATAATAAAAAAACAACGATATTGCCCACCCCTCATCTCCATGGAGAAAAGCAGTTGACCCTCCACCATTCCCTCTAATTGTGGTCCTAGTTGATTTTCCTGCTATAGTCTGCTCCGTCGCATCATTTTAAGGACACCCGATGTGGCAGCCTGTGGTCTAGCGGTTTATGTAGTTGATAATTGGTGAATACATATTTACTAATGCGCATCGACGAGTGCGTTCAGTGGCTCTTAATGTGGCCCTCAAATGGTAATCACCCCTGCGCTTGGTCTTTCTTATGGTAATAAGTATGCAGTGGGTACTGTGGAAGGAGGAGAGCAGCTATTTGTGGCGTTCAAATGCAGATTAAAAAGTAGAGTTTGACACTTGGTTATCAGATAAATTATTCTGGCACGCTGTAGATAAGGGCGAGGGGAGAACAGTGGATTCCGATTAGTCTCAGTGTGTGGCACCACTCTTGTTGACATGCGTTAAAGAAAAAGTACTCCGATGAAACAAAACCTCATCCTTTGTCTCTCTTTATGGACTCCCAGGCATGACATGTTTGAAAATTCTTTGTAGTCGGCGGCGTTAATCACGATGATGTTAAAACACTTATTTGAATATATGTTGAATATAGTTAATTATAATTAGGCCAGTGCTCCACATCAAAGAGTTTCACAGTTAATGCCGGCGCACAGTGCACCATAGTTTCACCACCAAACGCACTTGCCATGCATTTCAGTAATTTATAAGACAAACAGAGAGCTACTTACCCCAAAATCAGGCTTCCTGGTGTATTTGATTAAAGTTGTCCACATAAATAATGTTGGTCTAACTTTAGGGAATTTAATTGAAATGACTGATAGTTGTTTGTGTGGGGAGAGGTTCAGTATTTGCAGTGTTTGCTAAAATATCACAGGGATCTTTCACATAGATTTGTAACCACCTAAAAGTGTGAAAATGCACACGAGACAGCAGATTTATTGGTGTATCAGCAATATCAATGTCCCCCAAACTGCTTGTAATGCAATTTTAAGGTCAATGGAAAGCAGTGATTTCTGAACCTGAGGGGCCTGATCCTATAACACTGGATTGTTTTAGGGCGGGGTTAAATCATTTTTGTTTAGTTTTTTCTTTCATAAAGATTGGGTTTGAATTATGCAGACTTATGCAGTTATGGAATCTCAAGTGAGGCCATAATAATATGTTGCATCCTAATTTAAACGTGCACTATGTTACTTTTTTGATACTGGGTGTGCAACCTGTTTGCCTGGAACATTCCATTGTATAGCAATAAACAAACAGGGGATGCACATCTAGTGCTTTGGGGCAGAAACACCATAAAATACTACACAACACGTAACAAATGAGAACATTTTTATAATTTTTTCGCAATATAAACCGCAATCAAAATAAAGGTGGGAGATATGCCAAAAACAATTTTCCTGGAGCTAGATCACATTTTCTGTTTGATCACAATTTATGTATGTGATTTTTCTTGAGAAGGTTCGCCCTTCACTGTAATTGGTTAAATCAACCTGTCAGTATAGAAGGAGTGTGTGGAAAAGCAAAGAGCTTGCCTGACCAGCCATTCCCAACACATTTTGAAAGACAACTTTACAAAACCGTGAGGGTCTGGAATCCAACCCAGTCGCTCTAATTTCCAAAGGGAGTGATTGACAGGCGGATTAACCAATCAGACAAACGCATTGTTCGTTCGTGTCTAAACAAGCATGGAGGCTTACGAGGAAAAAATAAGAATAACACAGACTGAGAAACGTTGCCGACTTCTGCTGAGTCAACAAGTGACGCACTAAACTCTGTAAATCTGAGGTAAATTAAGTTATATATGAGAGATGTCTTCCGCATTTGAGGGACACATGACACAAATTAGCGGCAGTGGTTGGACCGGTTAATGCTGGAGAGCTTTTTTAGCAGCCCCAATGGTCCGAATCCAGACCCTTCCGCATTTGAACATAATGTGGGAGGGACTGGCTGTTCAGGTAAGCAAAGAGCTGCATTTAACAGAAAATTAGTGAATCAAAATATGACAATTTCCCCCAAAAAAGCCGATCACAGGGATCAGATCACGATTCAGTTTTAATCGCCATGTCGCCCAGCCCTATATTGAATACGCAATGACGCTAGATGAGTTTAAGGCCACATGGAACATACTGAGCAAAGCTAGTAGCGGACGATCCACCAGAAAAGTTACATAGTGCAGCTTTAATAAGGTTCTCACATGCAGCATGTTTTTCTTTTAATTTTCTCAAATTGTGTAATCTTAGTTAACGGCTCATAATGCCTGACCCTGTTCAGAGATAGACTCACTGTCAAAAAGGCAGGTAATTTACTAGACGCTATTGCCTCCAATTATGTGGCTGCCTGCTGTGCACAACATAAAAATCTAATAACATGCACATGAAAATCATAACAATAACTATTATTCCTGTTAAAATGAAATAAAAACAATACCCTGTCTCGACCCTGGTATTAAGTGTAGCTGTCATATACCACTTTTCCCAACCAGAAAGGTGTGTTTGGCAATCAGAGCTTGTCAGATGTGTGAGGAAGACTCTATAGGAGGTTTTTTACTTGACAACTTTGTAGTGACACCGGAAATTGGCCATGGGTTGTACTCAAACTGTTTAATGGACGGCAATGAATAAGCTGTGACCTTTCCTCTACAGTCCTCTATAGGTCCATTTCTAACTTTGCTTTGCACAATAAACATACGTCGTACTCTAGCTTGAATTTCAATGGTGTTTATTCTGAGAATTGTTTTTTAAGATTTCAGATAAAAGAATCATTGTCTCGACTCTTTTATCATTGGGTTTCTCCTAAAAACAATGCATCATACTTGTTTGTTGACTTGGCTATGATTCATTAAACCTCTTAAATTTAAACACGCACCAATAAAAACTGAATGTATTAGCAAAACAAAGCCATTTTTTGTGTATATCTTTTTGCGTTCTCGAAGTAAATAACAACTTTGACTGCTTTTAAAACATAATGTTGCGGAAGATGACTAAAGTAACTAAAAACTACATAAAACATAACTATACTTTAAAACTAAATAAGAGCAATATATGTGTAGTTCTGATAGCTCTGACATGGATAGTTATTAGGTTTCTTTGATGCTACAACATTTTAGCTCGGACCAATTCTCCACGTTCGTCCCTAGTTGGGCTTTTATATAAAAAGACAGTCATGAACAATAAAACAATGTAATATAATCTCAAATCACACATCATAATTGACAAAAAACAGGTCAAAAGTGGTTACGCATCTGACAGCCGAAAGTATCTTGTTTGAGGAACAATTTATGCGATTTTTACCCCCAGTATTACGTATACTTCTTCAAATGAGTCCCTAGTTTTGATATTACTTTCAGTCAAGTTCAGTCATCCATTAAAAAATAAGGGTTCATTTGAGGTTTTATAAAATATTAGGGCAATTAGTCAAGACAGCAATGATTTTTCCAGTTATTAAACTAGTCAAACCATCATTTCTATTGTACTTTGAGATTTCGCCTTATGACAAAGCACTTTTTTGCTTTTGTGTGTGTGTTTTTGTTGTTGTACACAGTGAGAGGAGGCCTATACCTTCTGTCAGCCTCTCTCACCAGTCCTCCCACTCGGAGGCATCACAGCAGCAAAAAGCCCCTTGTTTGTCTTAGATCACTGTTGTTCCCCACCTAATCCTCTTCTTCACTCTCAGCTAGATCTCCGCTAATGTTAGAGACATGTTTACCTACAGACTGTATTCTTGCACACGCACGCTCACCTCAGACAATCCCTGGAGAACACAATCAAGTGATATTCTTTCACACTGCCTCAGCGTATCAACAGTACAGGGAAGGATGCAGTAAAAGCGGTGGAAGTAGGCCATGACATGTGACTCATAAAACTGGTGTGCTGTTGTTTCTGAGGAGTGGGAACTAGAGCCCTCTCCAGCTCCTTCCTGTTAAAGGATTTGCAGGTCCACAGAGGACGTCATTTTAGATTTGTATTGGTTTGGATTTTTTTTCTTTTTTTTTAGCTTTCACGCATCCCGCCGGAATCCTTTCACCGCACCAGAGCAACAAACTCTTAATGGTATTTGACGGCTAAGACGGTGCATTGGAAAAAGGTCCTTTGTGGGCTGAAGTGTAGGGGTTTCACCGATGCGGTTTCTTCCGCTCTTGTATGTATCCGTGGACAGAGTGGCATTGAGTTAGTGGTAATCGGCTCCTCTCTGGGTGTTTTGTCAGAACCTTCCGCTCCCTCTTGTTCTCTCTGAGCGTCGGCATCTGGCCTAGCGCTGTCTTTAATCCAATTGCAGCGTTTTTTTTCCACTTCCCACCCCGCACATTATTTACATATTTTCCCTGCGGTGTGAAATTAATTGTGAGGCGTTTATTTTTTTTTGTCATTATAGATGCACGCTCTCTCTGGACAGGAAGCAGTCAACAGTGATGATATTAAATTAAATCCTGGGATCTACTGGGGCTATCACTAAGGATTATTTAAGCAGTCGACTGGTCAGCGATCACTATTTTGATTAGTTGTCAAATGATGATTTCTATATTAGCTTGAGACTTCTTAACATACATTATCAACCAAATAAAGCCTAAAATATGGGGGACTGAAGGCTTCTAAAGACATATATTTATGAATGAAGTGTATTACTGATAAACTATGATTATTTTAAAATGTAGTCTTTCTTATAAAAAGGCATTTTCGTATGTTTTAGAGTCTGTAGAGGCCAAATAACAATTACGACAACAAGTAAAGTTGTCTAGTCCTGCTTAATCGATTACCCGTTGCAGCTCTATGATCTACCCATTTGGGGAGATAGTTAGATAGTAAATACAGATACTTGCCGTCCACTTTTCCCTGTCCTATCATCACTCAGCCTCCATTATGCTCTGATTATGAGGTGTGAACTCTCAGAAGTAGGAGTAAGCTTCAATTATCTACTCAAGCAATTATAAAGCTAGTAATTATACAAGACTTCTGATATAATCCATATTGTGACCTAAACTCTTGTTGAGAATTCCTTGCCAAATCACCAAACCCTGCTTCTGATGTGACGGACGAGGCACCTCAGAGTTTGTGCAGTTTCATTGTCCAGCCATCAAAATGTCCAACTGCTTGCAATGTTTGGGTTTTGCCCCTCTTTCTTTCTTCTGATAGATCAACTTGTTTGGTAGCTGCTCTTCTCCCCTTCTGTCTTCTCGTACAGTATTTGCATATTCCTCTCTCGACGTGAAATGAATTGAGAAGACTTTCAATCTCATTTTTATTTGTAATTTCTGACTGTGGGGGCTGTTTGCTTAAGTAGAAAACAATTTTCACCCAATGCTGATTCAATTTGGGGGAAAAAATTACCTTCCATGGTGTACAGTGCATATTCATGAGCTGTAGGATGATTCACGTCAAACTGCACATTTGCTCATAAGCGTGGTTCTTACTGAATGTGTGTTTCAATGTCTCTCGGAATAAAACTCGCCTTTCTTTGAGGCAATGTTGTTTTTTTAGTGCATCAAATAGATTATTTTCAGAATGTGAATGAATAGTCCTTGTGTCTATGGTGAAAGAAGCAGGAATCTGACATTGAGTTAGTAACGTCATTATTTAGACTTGATAGTTAGATTTGATTTACTCTCATGCGATCTACCTGACAAACTAAACAATATTTTTAATGTCTATTCCAGAGGGGAGTGAGCCACCAGCTTGTCACCATGGAGATGTTCTTACTTTGTCTGCAATGTTCCATAGTCTCTATATGAATTTCATTGTTGAAATAAACCTTTCAAATTAGCATTTTTAACTGTCACCCTTGAATAATACGGTTCTATCTGACATTTTTTGCCAACATTTAGTTATTCTTTTTTGTTCCATGGTCACTTCTGTACAATTTATTCAAATTTGATACAGTTTGGTCAATTTTGAGATTTGATTTGGCCTGTGGGCTTTATTAGACAGGATAGTATTGAGTGAAACGGGGATGAGACAAAGGAGGACCTGCAGCAAATTGTTGGCGCTCATGACGCTCTGCTCACATGGATGCTTTCCACACAACGCCTGAGCGCCAAAAACAGAGCCAATTTCAGATATCAAAATGTTATTATAAGGTATTCTGAGCCAATCAAAGCTTAAATTGACCAATCACATTCAACTGCTTTGGAATGTTGACCATCAAAATACTTTTGTATTTAACAGAATACATTTTAGACCAAATTTTAGATAAATCTTTGTGTTAGTGATTGTCTTTTGAGACATTATGAATGACAAACATGAAATTAAACCAAGTTTTAATTCATTAAGTATAACGCAGTTACCTGTTATCAAAGGTTTGGGTATCAATGGATTAAAGCTGGAGTAAAAAACATTTGCTAATATGGAAGTTCATCATTATCTCTTATTTAAAAATCAATCGATTCTATCTATTTACAGGAAATACTACTTCAAATTTTAAGTAATTTTTTTTCAGTATTCCCTAAAAAAGTTATTGAATTTGATTAAAACAACTTTACCATTGGAACATAAGTTTATATTTTTGGCAAGTTTTGTACATAGAACTTTATTAATCTTATTCCCAAGTGGTACATTTTCTATATTAAATATCTCCGAACTACCCTGAAGGCAGAGAGAACAAAATAACTGTCACTGTCAATCTCAATTATTCTCCATAAAAATAATGGAATGGATGAATGAAACAAACAAACAAACAAACAAACAAACAAACAAACACGCTAGAACAGATAAAAAACAATCTTACATAATACGCTTCCCCCCAAAATAAGTAACATGCAACTCATTACTACGCATCTCCTGTAAAAAATTCAGCCCCAAACAATGGACGCCTGTTCTGCACAACGTGGAGGAGATATTTTAATACTGACCCGGCAACGAGGGGCACATAAAGGTCGGAGCGCGCTGTACCGCCGGTGGCACGGGCACAGAGCACGCCTCAAAGATCACGCAGATTACGCAAGTCAAAGGTGAGAAACCTGAGGAGAAATGACAAAGCAGTTGCGGGTGCGTCTGTGACCGAGATGAAAGTGCAGTTCGAGCGTGCGTCAGTCAGAAGCTGTGGCGTTTTTTTCTGATAGATGGGCAAAGGGCGGTCAGATCAGAGGAGTATGAGAAGGCAGTGTGCTGAAGCATAATTGCCTGACGGTTAGAGGGCAGGAGGGAGAAACTATTGGGGTGGCAGAAGGGGAATTAAGGCACTCATGTTCTTTTAGCCTGTGGTGCAAAGATGAGAGCTTCTGGGCGCAGAGGCTGAGGAGGGGCAACAGCAGAGGAGAAAAGGCCAGCGAGGTGCTATATGTTTGTGTGGAGGCAGCTGGGGGCAAATAGAAACAGGAGGAGGGGCAAATTAGTGCTGCCCTTTTCACAAGAAAGATGACGCGAGAAATACAGCACAAATATCCCCAAAAATATACGTCTCATAGCACCGAGTAAACTTTCTGTTTGGTTGTTCATTTATTTCTGTTTCCTATTTGCCAGACCTTTATTGGAGCGGTGACATGTAATCAGAATCACACAATACTAGACGGACGGACTCGCACTGCCATAGATCAAATGTTGCTGATGTGAATTGTTAAAAGTAACAGGCGTTTTAAAGTGTTCACGAGTCCAGCCCATCCCCACCCACTAACCCAAAAATGTAATCCCAGCTCCAACAAGTGTCGTGTCCTTGGGCGTGACACTAATCCCATTTTGCCCGTGTATGATTGTAGTGTGTGCGTGGGTGATTAGCGGCGGTTGAAGGAGCAGAGATTGGCAGCCTCACTTCCGCCAGTCTAACCAAGTTTATGGAAGAAACTTAAGATGGAGTGAATGGATAGTGCAATTTGAAGTGTCTTCTAGTGTCCATAAAGCCTTTGAGAGATCCTGTCTTGGGGGTGTTGTCACATCTCCAGCCTCTGATCCAGCAGTGATAGTTGTTGCTTTCCGTGCCTGTGACCTTGCCGTTATCTTGATCCTCTTGCGATGTTCTGAGTTGACTGTAATAGCTCATGATTAGCATGTCATTTAGGAAACAATAATAATATTGTCAAAAGCGTTAATGAACCTAATATGTCATCATGTTATGTCATCTGTATTCTATGAGCAAAAAATGGGCCAGCTTTACCAGTATTAACCTAGCTACGGTAAACACTTTAAGATATGTAGTTAGGGCTGTGTGATTATACACCATTATACTCTTCCTATTGATTAATCACGTCTATTTTGTCCTTTTAAAAGCTAATCAAAATTGCTTTCGATATTAATTACCTGAACATAATCAAGACTTTTACGTAATAAATGCCATAAACTCTGCTCCAAACCACAGGCTTTTACCAACAGAGGATTGGACATATAATTATCTATTTCATTGACAACTAAAATGACTGATCTTGACTAAAATTGGATTCATTGCACAGCCCTGTTTGGAGCTGCCACTTTCGTCTATATTTTTTCTCAATTGCATAATGTGTACTTGCTGCCCCATATTCCACCTATAAATGTAGCATGTATTCCACATATATAGGTTGAATAGTATGTGAAGTACATGCTATTTACGCTACTTATTACAATAGGTTGTACAGCTTTCTTCGTGGACCTACTTAAGCTGCAGACTGCACAGACTTGAAAATATGTTACTTCAGGAAATGGGGTCAGAAGCAACGGATACTGCACAGATGTTTTAAAAGTTAGTGCTGTTGTTCATGACTAAATATTGCATATGTATTTACAAAGTGTGTCATCTGAAATCAAGTCATCAAACACGTTCATCCAGAGTCCAAAAGTACAACTGGTGAAGAAAACACGTTCTTTCTAATGACTATTGACTCTCCTGGGAGAACCTGGAATCAATTCCCTAGAGACTTTGTGCCGGTTCCAAGCTACCTCTGCTTCCGAAGAATGCACACGCTTTTTTGCTCGCTCCGCTTGCTATCGCTGTTTTCCTTATTTATTTTGCTTTTTAATCAGTTTTTGTCTTCCAAACATTTTTGCTTTAGACTTTTTCAAGTAAACCAAGGATTTTAAGAACATTTTTCCAGTTTTAACGACATATCTGACGCCAGCGACATGTCCGGGAGAAGAAGGGAGAAAGACTGTGAACGCTGTCGGAAATATCAACAAGAAATTAATGAGCTGAAAACACGGATATTTGTTTTGGAATCTGAAAAAGTTCTTCACGATACCATTCCTGTGTCAACCGACGGTAAGAAGAGCACACTTTTTACAAGAAAAACTGCTACTTTCAACCTAAACCGCAGTGACTCTGTGTCGTTTCCGAAACTGTCTAAAAACCAGAAAGACCAGGCTGTTTCTTGGAACAAACTTGGAGCAAAGCCTAAACGATGCAAAGATAACGTGAAGTCACCTAAAATACAGCTCACCAACAGATTTTTACCACTTTCAGAGATGGAATTAAATGAAAAAAGGAAAGATGACGTGGCCAAAATACAGCGAGGAGGATCTGTGCCACAAGCCAAGGTCACGGAGATTGTTTTAGTTGGGGACGGCGCGATAAGTCACGTGACGCATGAAAAGATAAACACACATTCTTTTCCAAGCGCCACTGTTTCTGAGATAACGTCACTCCTTCCAAATATTATGGCTAAGCATGGAGCAGCTGATTGTGCACGTGGGTGCAGTGGACATGCGGCGGGAACAGACTGAAGTTTTGAAAAAAGACTTCTTGAAGTTATTCGACGTGCTTGATAAAATGGAAATCAAAACATTCATAAGTGGACCTCTTCCAAACATCGACAGGAGGATAAACAAGTTTAGCCGGCTTCTTCAGTTGAACACATGGCTGTCCAAAGAGTGTTACCCGAGAGGACTACACTACATTGAGAACTTCTATCTATTCTGGAAACGAGAGGACCTGTTTAAGAGAAATGGCCCCCACCTATGCAGAGGTGGAGTGAGGGTGCTGACAGAGAACCTGCTCCACGCTCTGAGGCATTGGACTGGGCCTGGACAGGGTCCTGAGCAGATAGTTAGAGAAGAGAGGAATGAGAGAAGAATTCCTGCTCCATCAGCCAGAGACCGAGACAATGTTTCAACATCAAAAGCACCACAACCTCAGCCTCCACCAAAGGATTCATCAGCAGCTGCTCCACCACCACCAGCAAAGGATTCAGCTCCAGCTGCTCCGCATTCACCTCCACCGCCTCCAGCAAAGGAACAATCTTCAAAGGCCTTGGACCCATCTGTGACAAGCCCAACAACATCCCTGTCATCGCCCCTGCCTTCACACCAGCCCTGGGTTCCCCCTGCAACATCTTCTCCCACTAAAGATTCATCATTCTCCTTCTCATCTCCACTCTCACCCATGGGCCTTCCCAGCCATTTTGAAAGTCTGATCAAATCAGGCATTAAGATGGCTCCACTCACGCCCAATATAGCAAGGGCTATGTCTTCCCTGCACAAGCCGACTACACCAACAAAAGCCCCACCACCCATCCCCCCTCGCCTCTCACCTGGTCCCAAACTCTCCTTGGCTACAAAAGCCCCACCACCCATCCAACCTCGCCTTTCACCTGGTATCTCCCATAGCTAGGATGCACTGGGTCTCAGCGTTGCCGGGACTTATTGTCACATTAAAAATCAAACCAACCCGGGGCCCTATGTAAAAAGAGCCCCCCCTAGTGCTATTTCTGTAGTCACATCATCACAGAGATGGAAAAACAAAATGCGAGTCAGGCCCAATCTGAGAAATGTGATTCATATTCCCTGTGAAAAGATAAAGTCTCACTGAAACTAGTCTGAAACTTGCTGTGCTAAATGTCAGATCCTTATGTAACAAATCTCTCTTAATTAATAATTTTATTTCTTCTTATAATCTTGATTTTATGCTTTTAACTGAAACATGGCTTGACAAAAACACAGGAAATGTAGTTCTGATAGAATCTGCTCCACCCAACTTTAAGTTTGAATCTGAAACACGAGAAAACAAAAAAGGGGGTGGAGTCTGTGCTGTCTTTAGAGATGAAATAATTACCCGCAGGTTGTCTTTTGGGGTGTTTTCATCATTTGAGTATGTATCCTTTAAAATGGAGCTAAAACGGTCTCCATCCATTCTCTTCATTGTTTTATACAAGCCTCCCCAGCACTGCCAAAGTTTTATTGATGATTTTACTGAGATGCTTTCAGTCATATGCACAGACTTTGATGGTTTGGTCATTACAGGTGATTTCAATGTGCATGTTGATAATATTTGTGACAGAAACGCTAAAGAGCTTGATGCTGTCCTTGAAACCTTCAGTCTTACTCAGCATGTGAGAGGCCCCACCCACAGCAAAGGACACACTCTAGATCTCATAATTACAAAGGGGGTAAATATTTCAAATGTTAATGTGATCGATGTTGCTCTGTCTGATCATTTCTGTGTCTTCTTTGACCTGTCTGTTTCTCCCAAACCTCCGGTTGGTCCTGCAGTTGTTCAGAGGAGACACATAAGTGATGGCACAGGTGCACTGTTTATGGAAATGATAAACTTTGAAAATGTCTTATGTTCTAATGTAAATGATTTGTTGAACTCTGTTACATCTAGTGTTTTGAATGTTCTGGACACCATCGCCCCTATAAAGGCTAAAATGGTTAAAAATAAGCAGAAGGCGCCGTGGAGAAATGATGATTCGGTCAGGGCACAGAAAAGGGAGTGCCGCAGGGCCGAACGGAAATGGCGCAAGTCAAAGCTCCAGGTTCAAAAGGAGATTTACAAAGACAAGCTGAACATGTACAACCTAATCTTATGTAGAACTAGGGAAAGATATTTTTTCTGAAATAATTGGAAGCTGCAGTAACAACTCGTGTGTCCTGTTTGCCACAGTAAACAGATTAACAAACCCTCCAGCTCAGCTGCCGTTAGAACTCATTTCCACATCCAAGTGTAATGAGTTTGCATTATTCTTTAATGACAAAGTTCAAGCATTAAAAATGCTATAAATCCCACAATGCAAAAAATTACCCTAAAACCTTGATGTGTTACCCACCAAATTTCTAAAGTCTGTGCTGAACAGTTTGTTAGCACCATTCACTCACATAGTTAACATGTCGCTTCAATCTGGAACATTCCCAATGTCTTTGAAAACTGCGGTCATAAAGCCTCTCCTAAAGAAGAGCAGTCTTGATGCCGCAGTACTGAGTCATTTCCGGCCCATCTCTAATCTACCATTTTGGGGCAAAGTCCTTGAAAAGGTTGTTTACCAACAGCTCACAGATTTCCTCTTAATAAACAACTCATTTGATGTTTTTCAGTCAGGTTTTAGACCTCATCACAGCACTGAGACTGCTCTTGTCAAGGTGACAAATGACATCCGCCTGAACACTGACACGGGCAAAGCCTCAGTCTTAATTCTGTTAGATCTGAGTGCTGCTTTTGACACTTTCGATCATGGGATCCTCTTACAGAGACTAGAGGACTGGGTGGGCATCACTGGCACTGCCCTAAACTGGTTAAGGTCCTATCTGGAAGACAGGAAGTACTTTGTTGAAATTGGTAGCTGTGTCTCAGACCACATGACCCTGACCTGTGGAGTGCCCCAAGGGTCAGTCCTGGGTCCCCTTCTGTTCAACCTCTACATGCTGCCGTTGGGTCAGTTGATACGCAGTGAAAATGTGTCCTATCACAATTATGCAGACGACACTCAGATCTATGTGTCACTGTCGGCAGGTGACTATGGACCAGTAGATTCACTCTGTCACTGCATCCAACAGATCAGTTTGTGGATGCAAAACAACTTTCTCCAGCTGAACTCAGACAAGACTGAAATAATCGTTTTTGGCCCACAGAAACAAAGAGAAAGTGTTAGCGGTCACCTCCAGAGTCTCGCTCTAAAACCTACAAACCAAATTAGAAATCTGGGGGTAATAATGGACTCAGACTTGAACTTTAATAGCCACGTCAAATCAATAACATCAGCAGCTTTTTACCATCTAAAAAACATTGCCAAAATCAAAAATATACTGTCAAAACCAGATTTAGAGAGACTTATCCATGCGTTTGTCTCCAGTAGATTAGACTACTGTAACGGCCTGCTCACTGGTCTCTCCAAACGAGTTGTAAAACAGCTGCAGTTCATCCAGAACGCTGCTGCTCGGGTCCTGACTAGAACCAGGAAGTATGATCACATTAGTCCTGTTCTCAGGTCTCTGCACTGGCTCCCTGTGGCTCAGAGAATAGACTTTAAAGCAGCTCTGCTTGTGTACAAGTCTCTCCATGGCCTAGCACCAAAGTACATCTTGGATATGTTAGTGCCATATGAACCATCTCGGACTCTGAGGACCTCAGGGACCGGCCTCCTGCTGGTGCCCAGAGTCAGGACTAAACATGGGGAATCTGCGTTTCAGTTTTATGCAGCTAAAATCTGGAACAGTCTTCCTGAAGATGTGAGACAGGCTTCTACTCTGACAATGTTCAAATCTAAGCTAAAAACAGTTTTGTTTAGCTGCGCATATGACTGAAAGGATTTTTTCTTTGCACTCTTCTCTTTTGTTTGTGATTTTATTAGTTTAGAAAATCAGTTGGATTGATAATCTTTAATTTAGTTAATTTTATTGTATTTCTGTAATTTCTTTGTGATTTGAATGCATTTTTCCTGCTGTGTGAAGCACTTTGAATTGCCTTGTGTATGAAATGTGCTCTACAAATAAACTTGCCTTGCCTTGCCTTAAATATTTATATCTTTGTTTCGTTTTTCATCAACTTCATGGAAACGGTAATGTGTATATTCTATGTCATTTGAATGCCATTTACTTCATATTTAATACACTGTTTATGAAGAGAATTATAGTTTGTAAAATCCAGTCTTTGTGTTGGACTGCATAAGATCACAATTGGCTCTGACACCTGCACTGCCAATCAGGCCCGTGTAGCCTCCTTATTAGCAGAATAACCGGACAAGTTGTGTGGAGCCAAACTAAGGGTGTGCATCTGCGTACAGGTCCGACTGTGGTGTAGTTTGCGCAGAGATAATCAATTGAGCATATGCCTCTGCGTGTCTGTGTTTACTTAGAAATGTATATCTCATTACCTCCACAACACGCTTATGACCATGGAAAAAGTACGGGTCTTGGGGGATGGAAGTGGGTGCACATTGTGGAAACGGGGAGTTTTTTGTGTGGCCGGGGGTCTGCATTATTGATGCCCATTACCACAGACGGTGTCAGCTCCAGAGTTTGCAGGGCGCTGGCCGATGTCAGGTAAATGCCGAGCTGACCTGCAAATGCATGGCATCCCACAATGCCTTTCTCCAAGTCAGTGTCTCCCAGAGTGATAAATGAGCATGGCTTCTACATTGCACAATGAGCTTAACACCAACTGAGAAGCTTTTGTTTTATTAAATCTGATTCATGATGTGCTGACAGGGGCTGGGAGCGAAAGGTTTGAGTTTGCAAGTTTTGTTGACGGTCATTTAATTTGTGGGCCATTGGCTGTACAGAGTTTACTTAAATTTTAGAATAATTTACAATAAAGACTGTAACAGATTTAGCAGGGTGGATGCATCAGCCGCTCCTCAGCAGGATTTTTCTCTGATCCATCTAAAACTTTTGTTCAGGGCCCACCTTTGTACTGCCCCTCTCTGGTATTTCCCAAGAGAGTGGAATTGATTTTGTGCTATTGATTAACCGGGGGCTGTTTTGCTCCCAGTCACTAAACATCACTTTAAACAACAATTTATATGTCGCAGAATAGGTTGTGACAGACTGTTGCTGATAGTTTACAAACTGGTACAGAGGTAGGTGTGTGATTGAGTCCAGGGCCTGATGGAACTTTCTCAAAGCACCCTAATGAATCAGCCTTTGAGCGCCGCCCGCCTATGAGCAAGGAGAAATTGGAGCTGGGGCCGCAACGTACTGGGGGAATACTCTGCTTGTGCTTATTTATCTATTTGGGCTTGAATTTCTCAACCTTTTGTACCCAAAGGTCCAATTAGCTGAGCATAACAATGGCTGCAGCTCCATCGGCGGTGGCCCGAGGACTCGCCGATAAACACAGAAAGGACACAGACAACTTTTAAAGCTTTTCCTATGAACTAGAGACAGAGCTTTAAGTGCACCATAGAAAGAAAGATCACTTGACTGGCCAAGTTGTCCACTGAGATCTTTTTACATCACATGAACATTTGGAGGAAAAGGCGCAGATTCCAGAAATTGTAATAATTGCATGTCATCAGTTTGCACAGAAAGTGTGCCATTTGTTGAAAAGATAACGGCTTTGCACATGCTTAAGACAGAATTGCACATTTTAGCCTGTCGAGTGATTATATTGCTTATAATATTAAAGGCAATAGAATTGCTGTACCAATTAGATTATGTGTTACAAAAAGATGTCCATCACATGCTTGGGCTATTCAATGAATTACATGAACAAGTGTGATGGAATCCCAGAGAGAACGGCTCATCCCGGCAGCAGGTGTCGTTCAGAGTGTTTTTTAGGGAAGCAAATGTAGATCTCCAAAAACATGAAAACAAAATTAGAACACTACAAAAGATGAACATGCAAAGCATCTTTGTTCGTGCATGTTTTGTTATCCGGTTTGGGTGTTTCATTGTGCCTTTGTTCCTTGTCCCCATTTGTGCTGGAACATTAGTGGTGTGTGTGCACAATGGGCTTGTGTGCATGAGGGGAATGTTTGGACTTGGAAATGAGTGTTTTATTCGGAGCTTCAGCCACCAATTTGTGGCAGCTCTGGGTGGATGCGGTGAATGTGAATCTTTGAGTCTGCCTCGACAGTAGGGCTTAATTCTGTGGACTAATCAGACCATATGGTCTCTACAGTCTTATGATGTGCTGAGAGGGATAGGATAAGGATGCTTGTCGTTAGCATTGCCAGACTTTCTGTAGAAGACACGCTCTGCTGCCACACATTAAGGATCAGGACCTGCTGGAGCCCTTCTAATACTTCTCTTGGAAGTTGAATAAGACACATTTATCTGATTGGACTATGAGCTTGTTTAGAGGCAGTGCAGAGTCACTCATAATTACATGTGCCTGTTCTGTGCTCACATGGGCACCTGCTGCTTCATTCTGTGTGTCTTTGATTGAGCTGACTGAAGAATGTCTGCATCTGTCATGCATTAAAAAGGGAATCATACCTAAATGTTCAGTGAGGCCTTTCAATAATCCTGTCTCTGAAGTTATAAATGAGCCTTTCTGCTTGTCATAATATTAGGATTGGCGATGAGATCATTTATTTCTACTAAATCCATCTGCGGAAGATTCAAATATTAAATGGGCTAATCTTGGTCCAATGTGTGGAAGGGCAAATGTCAGCATTATTCTAGATTTGAGAGTGAAAGGCATTTATGGTGCTCTTTAGCGTATGCCAGATAAACTAATGGTGGTATTTGTTTGTTAACTGCTCTATGATAATGCATATTGTGATAAATTGTGATGATGAGGTGGGGGAGTTTAGCAATTGGGCTCTCTTGATCACAGTGGGTGATAAACATTGATCTTGTTTAATCTTGCCAGCCTGCTGCTAATGATGGGAGATGATGGTCCACACAGGACGGAGCGCTCACTGGATTAGATATCTAAATGAGGATTTTATTCTCATCCACTCGTCCTCTTTACCATTACCAATAAGCCATACACTAGTCACATGCTCTGTTTTTTGTGAAAAGCATGTCTTGTGTGTCTTGTCTTGTGTGTAAAATGTTTGTATGTACAACACAGACTGAATAAACCATGTTAATACGGTCACAACCCAAACCCCTGCACACCACTCCGTACCTAATACAGTTGCAGCGTGCAATGCTTTACAAAACCTTTAAACAAAAGTACAAATATGGTGTGCTCTCATTATCACTCTCTGCGTGCTAATCAAACAGATGCCTAGGTTCTAGTTTCAGTGATAGATTCATGCTGTCTTACTCAAACACTGGCCTTGTTTTCCCATTAAGCCGGTGAAGCTTCTTCTGTTGCTTCTGTATGGCCTGGAGCTCATTTTTCCAAGTGCTTCCATGAGTGTGCACGGGCTTGTGCGTGTGTTTGTTTACCTACAGTATACACACTTTTGTATGGGCAGATATCTAGAGGGGTCTGAGGACAGCCTCCATCCATCACTAACAGAGGGGGAAATGGAGAGTGGGACGATGTGGAAGAGAGATGGGGGTCGCCACAGGAAGCGGCATCTGAAAAGAGCCGAGTGAGACTGAGGCAAGCGGATGAATGGATGGAATGGTTCAGGCCGCTCTGATTGAGCTGGGTACTGTAGTCTATATCCTTCAGAGATAAGGCAGAGGAGCACTGCTCAGCAGCTTCCTCCCCCTGTAGCTTGAACTGAGCATGATAATAAGAAAGTGTGAATGGGGAAAATTGAATTAATGCTGCAGCACACCATAAAAGGCCTAACTATAATGCATTTTAAAATCCTATAATGAGCAGAGAGCTAAAATAATTTCACACTCCAGTGAAGAAGATGGGCATGTAACAGATTTTGGCCTGGCTGACACTGCCAGGGCTTTTGTCATTTAATGTGACTCTAGGTGCCGTGTGGAAAGGATACTTTCACTCTCAGTTCAACATTAGGCAGGCAATTCAATACAGAATCAGGGGCTTAATCAGAGTTAACCTATCTCCTCATCACTGACAGTGTGCCTTATCTGAGCCTCTGTTACAGCAGGAGGCCACATCTGTCATAAAGATCTGCCTCATTATTCTCCATTAACAGTTAACATTATGGGATCAGACAGAACTATAAGCCCATCCAGCGTTTCCTCTCGCATACAGATGAAACATACTAAAAACATACAAAAGCATGTTGCAGTGCACTTGAACCATCTCAGCAGAAGCAGGGAATCTGTGTTTTCACCCCCACATGCTCTCAGTCTCCCTATCTTCATCATTACAGCTACTCCACTGTGAAGCTAAAATTACCTCTCTATCATCAAGCCAGGGGTAAAGAGAAAGATAGTGCTCTGACACATAGTAACACTAACAGACGGACGCTGATGGAGACTAATGACCAAATGAAAGCCGCAGTCTGAACACTGCACCTCCCTAGTGAGATGGAAAAACTCTTACATTAACAGTCATCTCCCCGATCCTCTGTATGGACATCAAACTCAAGCCCACACATATGCCCTTAGTGGTCTTTTGTTGTAGAGATTCAGGCAACTTTGAAATTCTCACTTTTCCCACTTAACCCCTGGCGGCTACGGAGAATATCAGCTCCATGTGCACAGATGGAGTGCAATGGGCTTTGTGACATATCAGACTGAATAGACAAATGACACATTTATTGGTACAATAGAATACACTGAAAGTCATGCACAGAGAATGATTATTGACTATTAAAATCATATCACTATTGTTTTAAATCATGATTAGGCCTTAGTTATTTTATTACTTGGTTTACGGATCCGCCGCACTTAGTTGATTGATTTATACAATATAAATAAAATAAATTATTATTATTAAATAAATCATTTTTTTATAAAGTACCGCCGACAAAGCAAAATAGCATTAAATTAAATGTAAAAAGCGGTATTAAGTCAAAAGACAAGAGCGTGTGAAGCAATTTCTCGCCAAAGTCCTGCGGAAGTCTGTGACGGAGCGGCTCCTGTGGTGCGTTTTGGGCAAACCCGGAAGAAAACATCTTTTGAAATTGTAATTATATTTATATTTATATTCCGCCCGCCTGTGCAATATATTTCATTTCAAAATCCGTAAACCAAGTAATAAAATAACTGGCCTTATTAAAACAATTACTTCTATAATGTCTAACTTCAAAATAGCTCTGTATATATGTATGGGCACCTGCACATCTTCAGCCCTTATGTACTTTTACTGGAGATTGCACAAGAATATTCCATCTCGCTATGTCATTTAGATTAACTCTTGTCGTCACCTTTTCAAATGACTTTTGCCTGCTGTAAACTGTGCCATGTGCCATCACGTCATTTTCGACATTGTGTGAGCCGGCGGGCAGAAGGTGGGTGCGGGCACAATAGATTGCAATGAATGTATGCTTGACTGCTTATCATTTCTATACTAACTGTCTGTTTGAGAAGCAGCAACCTTGTTTCTTCGCCCACCGAGAACACAAAGTACAGTTCCCAACTCGATATAATTACTGTGCGTATCATGTTGCAGATAGTCGTGAACAATGCATCACTGTGGATATGATTGTTTATGTAAATGGAGCCCGTGCAGTACCTGTTTTCACACACAACCGTCACACAACAGAATGAATATACTTTGAGGTTTCCACGCTTTTCACATTTTGTCTTACCGGTACGTTGGCACGATAATGTAAGTGGTTAATATTTATCATAGTTTTACACCAGTCAAGTGGAGGCAGTATGAGAAGAAGACGTTGAGTTGAGTTGGCAAGTTTATTTGTAGAGCACAATTTGTACACAAAGTAATTCAAAGTGCCTCACGCAACAGGAAAAAATGCATTAAAATACAGAATTCACACACCGTTAAAGACAGTTAAAGAGAATTAGATCATTTCAGTCAAATGCACAGCTAAACAAAACTGTTTTCAGCTTGATTTGAACAATGTCAGAGTGGAGGCCCGTCTCACATCTGATCAGATTCATCCCATCAGATTTTAGCTGCATAAAACTGAAACATAGATTCCCCATTTTTAGTCTATGTCATCAAGTCTATGTCATCAATACAAAATTCCTTCAAAATGCTGGGACAATTTACGAGGAACACGTTTTCCTGAAACATTGATTTAAGGTGTTGTCCAATATTTGTTATTTGTGGAATAAAATAACAATTGTGTAAATGAGATGAGCTTTGGCCCTTGTTTACAGTATCAGGTACAGTGACCCTGAACATGTGCAATACTGATGTAACCATGTGCAATACCTGTAAATAAGAGTGTTCTATTTTGTTTTTATTCTGTTTACTTACCTGCTAATAGTATTACCTATTACCTAGTCTTGTGTTAGCTATCTTTACTTTATTTTATTTTATTCTATTATCATTATTTTATTATTAGTATCTTATTTTTATCTGTATCTTTTTATTTTTTATTTATCTATTTTATTTTGTTTCCCAAGATTTCCCAAGAGTTCTATTAAGAGTGTTTTTTCTTTTTTTTTTAAAACTTCCTATAATCTGTCCTTTCCTCCTGTTCTACTGTAACAACAAAATTTCCCCTTGTGTGGATATTAAAGGATTATCTTATCTTATCTTATCTTATCTTAACAGTTGCTGCCTATGTCCAACCAGGAATAACATTATAAACTTCAATATTCTCAAACAATAGAGAAATGGATCTTAAATGGAATTCAATCTTAAATATAATCAATTTAACTCTGCTTTAGGGAAATTATCACTAAATGGAATCATTCATACCATTTGTATTTATATTTTCACCATATTTACTGTACATCAGCACTTATCTGCTTTTCCATTGGAGGAAACCTTAATACATCGTAGACTTCCTGGCTCGGCCCACCAGTGGACGGTGCTGCCCAGATGTAATGGCCTGACACTAGAGAACTATATACTATAAAGGCCTATCAGGTTTTATTTTCAGATATAAAAAATAAGACTGTGATGTTGATGCCGAGCAGCTCCCAGTGCAGGAACACCTTTGGACATTCTCTTTGATTGCAAAGACAACCTCTGATGTCCATCTCCAAACAGCACACTTACCGTGGTCGAAGGCTTCCTGGAGACATTGTTATGCCCCATTGTTAGTTCCTGCTCGACTCGACCTGGTTCTGTGCTCGTGGCCCTGCTCAACCCTGATTGCATTTCCATTACAACTGGTGCTCAGTGGTGCTGTGTAAAACTGGGCGTGGAAACAACGCAAATGATTTGAGACTCGAAAGGATGTCCGCTCGACAGACAAACACCACACGATATAGTAACTATAAAACATCAGAAAAAGTGACAAAGTAACCACCAATAAAGCAGAACGTATTACGGACACAGAGGAAGAACACAAACAGGACAAAACTTTATTACTCACCTCGTCAAGCTTTCTCATCCATGTCCTTGTTGTATTTCCCCAATTCAATGGCACCCAGTTCACAAAACAATACTATTAGTTCAGTTTGTAGTGTTCATTATAAAAATAAAACATTACGTGAAAGTATATCTTGACGTGAGTTTGTTTATGATCCACGTTGGAAGAGTCGGTGAAGCTGCAGCAGATTACACAGTAAACTCACTTCCTGTGCAGTTTGTTGTCAATTTCATGGGCATTAAAAGCTTTTATCTGCACTACTATTATAAATACACAATTTGGAGATGCATCTAAACTAGAAGTGCAGTGAAACAAGTGGCATGACTCTGGACAGGAGGAAACAGCTGATGCAAGCTGCTCTAGCTTTAGCACCACTTCTGTTTATTATCCTAGCAAAGTGTGTGGTCTTTTTGGCCATGATAGTTTCGTCTTTGCTCCAGAGGGGTCATCCCGATGTAATAAAGACTCTAAACTCATGTAGTGCGCTGCATGTTTACGGAGGACACAGCGGTGTTCTGGCTCCTGCTGCAGAAACATTACACTTTTACCCAATCAGCGTCTGACGGTCTGTGAACATCACGTTTAGTCCCTGCTTGGCTCCACTTGGCCCAAAGGGGAAGATGGTGCTAAAGAAGTACCTGGTCTGAGGAGATGGAACTGTGCTAAAGAAATGCAGGGCTGAGTCGATTTGTGTCGTAGCGTTTAGGTGCTAATGGAAAAGGGGCTGAACTGTTAGTGAACCGGCCTGATTCTTTTAATCTGTTCCTGTTTAAAGAATAAATCAATTGAAACATGTAATTTAATCACACACCATCAGCATTAATTATATAACATTTTAGAGCTACGATTATTGTGAGAAGAAACATTACGATATAACGATTATTCAAGCTTATTTGTATATTTTTTGCATTATTGACAAGTAACAAAACAAAAGTGAAATCCTTCATTTAAGTTCATTCTAATACATTACTGTTCCAATAGTATGTGACCAGCTTTATGAAAACAAACTTTCTGAATGTAAAAGTAAAGTTACAGTGAACTAAACAGCCACATAAAAAGCACTATTTATATTTAGGTAAACTTTTTTGGACTACAGATTGAATAAATGTCTTATTTTTACTTCTAATATACTCACCGTTATTAGTTTTGAGTTCTTACTGTGTATATAATGAATGACCATACACTATGAAAACTCTTTGACCTCTTGGTCATGGTGGTGTTGACCTGGCAATGCAAAGCTCTTTTACATAACTACACATAGTGGTGCCCCATATGGAAATGTTAGGCCGATATTATTGGAAACGCTTGGGCCAATAACTGATATTAGTTTGATATTTTCTAGACATTGTTTGGTAATTGTAAAGCTTGCATTAAAAAAATACTACTAATAATAATAAATCTATGGATCAAATCTATTTTAACATATTGAGTTAGAACACATTATACACCTCATTTGGAGAAAAAGGAAGATGTTTGAATTTAGTGTGTTTTATTTAGTGCTGTGTTTAGATATAGATGGACTATAGGCTATAATATATGATTAAAATTAGCCTTCACCATTTTCCATTCTGTGAATTTCCTGTTTCTGTGAAGCTCATGTAGCTCCTCCTCAGACTCTGTGTTTTCTCTCCTCCGTTAAACCTCTCACACTAAAGCTATTTAGAGTAAACATGTCTAAACTGATCGTGTCGGAGGAAAACTAGTCAAACAATGTCTGAAAAAAACATTGTGTTCATCATGGGTCGTGAGTGAATTCGTCGAGCTTATATTTAATGATACGTTTTGTCTCAAAAATATTATAGCTTTTATATATAATACATAGCTTTTAAAAGTATGTAACTTTGCCATTTCTATGTGTTTTGTAAGAATAAAGACTGGATTAAAGTGTACAGTCCGTTCCGTTAGATTTGAGCAGTAGAAAACTAGCGAGACTGTGCCGATAATTGATGCATCACTAATTATGCATATCCTTCACTATATTGCACAATATGTAGTCAGTTGTTTCTTGGCTCTAAGCAGCTCACCTTCTGTGTCCAGTGGGTCAGCGCCCTCGATTTAACTCAAACTGTACAATATTAGACCATCACTGCATGTTTGTGTTAGCACTCTTGACATTTTCTTTTAAAAATTCAAAGTGACATTTAAGCGTCTAACCAATGTCAAGGCCAAATGTATACTGCAGTGACGGCTTGTTCCCACATTAAAAGCCTCTCTCCATAAGGAACACGTGACACAGTAACATTATCGAGATCTATATCTAAAGAGTGCAAGGACTGTACATAATAGCAGGTATAATCGGGGTCGTGAGGTCGGCAACGTGATCAACAGTGGGACTTCTGCAGTGGCTCCTTTTGTATTTTATTAGTAACAGTATTTGGAAAGTAATTCAATTGACCAGCTTTCAGAAAATCAGAATCAGAAACTGTTTATTGCCATTGCCAATGAACAGAATTGACATACATAGGAACTTGCTTTGGTGATACGGTGCAATATAAAACAATTAACAATGATAAAACCTATATAAATCAACAAGAAAAGCAATATAAATCTGCTACAGGATGAAAATAAAATAAAAATACTATATACATTACTGTGTACACATAATTTACAGACAATCAGAGTTATTTTCATCTTCATATTGATTATTTAGAGTCAAAGCCAAGAATCAATAGACTGTCCTTTGTCTATTGAGGACTCAAGAGAGAAAGAAAATAAGCTTCTCTTTTGGCAACAGTGTTTTTCTTTTGCAGTAAAATGATATGGAATATGGCTTATTTCCCAAAAGTATCATATCTAAAAGAGAAATGCTATTTGAATTCTGTCTACAAACACGTGGCTTGCTATAAGAACAAAAGTGCTCATGTTCCCTATTCTCTTTTGGAAAAGCGCACGATGAAGAAGTCTGGAAAGTGCGTGACTCACATTCTGTCTAAGATGCAACCAAATATTCCTGTTGAATGCTAATTCTCTCTGGCTACGTTGACAGTTACCGACTTGAAAATAATCACGTAATTTTGAGTCTAATGCTAAATAAAAGATGCAATGTTTTCTTCATCTTGAGCAGATTCTACGATTTAATACATCCCAACACTACAACATAAATAATAAATGGAGAAATGCTTATTCCAAACGACATACTGTGTTGACTGCAAAAAACATAAAGTGTTTAATTGTAATTGAATGACAAAGATGAAAGTCAGACTGTGTCGCACTGTTAGGATGGATGGAAAACTGCTTTACTCACAAGTCACGGCGTAATGTAAACTGACAATAACACTTCAATGCACCGGAGCATTCATAATAGAACCCAGCCTAACATCCATAAACAATAATAACTACACAATCTTCAGAATGCATGTGCCACTGTCATGTGCTCGGTCATGCTCGGATGTCACAGTCACTTAATGAAGCTTGTTAATATGCCATAATACGATATACGTCCTCACACGTGTTGGCCTGAGCTGTCAATCACGGTTTCTTGGTTTGACCTGTTTCTGTCTCAAATGGTCAACAACTGATCCGCACTGCAGATGTGACAATTACCTCGTATTATTTTGTGGCTCTGAAAATGACTAATGCACTTGTCATGCGCAAGTTGTTGATTATTTATTTATTTTTAGTTTTTGCACTGATTCATGTCGAGATAAGGTCGGACATCTTGTTCTAGTGCGTTTGCTGCTCCGAATGCCAGAGCACAAAATGTTAAAACAAGATGGGTTCATTGATGTTTTTTCAGTCGAGTCCATACAATCAACATTCATGATATTATAGCAATTGAAAAAGACACGTTCCTGAACGTTTGCTGTATGTTCAAAGTTCATGGATTATGCTGGTCATGCAGTTCGCTTCTTTGGCTGAAATAACCTTTACAGAAGGTCAGCCCTAGTTTGCATCCCAAAGCCTCATATGCATTTTCACACATAAGTCTGTGTAGAATGTTTCAGGATTCCTCAGCAATGCAGCTCTAATCGCATTGTGCAGAAGTCTGGGCATATGTAATGATGGTGCGGCAGTGGGCAGTGGTTAGAGTTTAGTGGTGGCGGTTCAGGCCTCGGGCTCTGGGCTTTAACGCAAACGCTCTCTCGCTGTTCAGAAATGAAATATTAGGCCGTTTTGGAAAAACACACCTCCGGGTTCTTCAGGATGGGAACTTTGTAGGGCTGAAACAGTTCATTGATTAGTCAAAATGAATTGCTTATTGAGATGATAATCAGCTAAATTAGGAATTAAATAATTGTTATCTAGACTCCGGACTCCAAAACATGAATGAGAAAAGGTTTCATTAGTTTTAATTTGTTGCGGCCATAGAACATTGTAAAAAACAAATAACCAGTTTGAGTTTGATGAGTGGAGATGTTGTTTTGACAAGGGAACATTGCATTTTCATTAAATTTATGTCTATAAAGGAGCTGAAAAACAAATTACCCAAAAGGTTAGTTTTCAGCGGTTTCATCAAAGATAAATAATCATACAATTAAACCAATTCAGAAAACATAAAACGAACAGATTGTTCCAACAGGAGCTCAAACCAGACTACAAACTGAACAAATTTGAAAGCCATTTTTGAAAATAAAGAATAAACCAGAGAAGTCCATGTTTTTTTCTTTTCTTTTATTAACTTGTTAATAACAGCGCTGCCTGAGAGCTTGTGTACTTTAAATACATACAGGACATTATAATATTGTATTGACATATTTTTTTATCAAAACATACGCATACATTTTAATTTACATATTGTATTTTGCTATTGGGAGATGAATAGTGTCTGTTATAAAGCCACGTTCATATTCATATTCACTTTATGCCCTGACATATAAAGAGTTCTGACGTAAAGACTCTTTAAGTTAGTGGCTGAAAAATGTCATCTATTCTTAGACAAACGAGCGGTCTGAAATGCTACGCATAAAGGACATGTGAATATAATTTGCTGCTTATAATCATGTGTCCATTATTGAGCTCTAGAAACGCTTCATCTGGTCACGAAAGCTGAAACGCTAGAATATTGTCAGAAATGAAAGCTCAAGGCGTGGAGGATATTTCTGCTTTGTGCTCTGCCAATTCCTCTGAGGTGGCCCTTTTTCCATTAGTGTGTCCTTCCCCTCTCTCTGTATTTATTATTAATTTCCATAATGAATGATACGTGCTTGCATACGCATCTTCATTTTTTGCCGCCTAAGCCTTTGCTCTAGAATATACAAATTCTACTATATGTTGTGAGCGAGATTGAAAATTAAAATCTATCCGCGGTCTACCAGATGTTAACACAAATATCAATCCCTGTCATATTAAACGGCCCCTATGTATATTGTTTACATTAAAAACCCAACGGCACATAACCTTTCTGTCTTCATTTGCTCATATGCATCCATGTTTGACCAGGCTATTTGCCTGACAACGCGTGACTAATTTACTATTTACACATGCAGCCATTTACTGTGTGTTTTATATCCAAATACTATTCATAATCTGCAAAAGAGGTACTCGGTTATACTTTCTCAGTTACATTTACAGTAACCTTTTGAGGAAATAAGGCTTTTCAGTGTACTTTTCTAGCAGCATACGTTTACTCTTAATTAAGTAATACTTTTAAGGAAGTAAGTGTCCTCTTAAGTGTGTAAAAGTAGAAGAAGCTTTATGTTCTGTGCACTGCTCCCTCAGCTATGATCTGGTCTTTAATATTTGTGTGTCTATCATTCGAAATAATCAGCTTTTGTGCATTTTTTATTGTTTTGTCCTTTCCAATTAAATGAAATTCATGCCCAGACAGTTTCTCAGTTACTCTTACTTTAGTAGAGGTTTCCCCCATTACTTTATTTCTACGTTTTGTACCCCACCCCCTTATTCATATATAATGCATAGGATCACGGTGCGCTACCTACAGTCTTTTAAACAGAATACTTTGTTATAGCCACAGCAGCGGGGAGGCAGTTCAAGTGGTAAAAAAAATGTGCAGATTTTGACTGTGTCTCCTTTTTTGTAATTACTGTGGGGATTTGAAATGCCAGCTCGGGTGTTTATATGGTTAGTGTGTCAGCCATTCCGAGACACGCCGTCCAGCCAGCGGGTGCGAGGTGCCAGCCAGCATCCAGGAGTTAATAGATTCCTGTCCCTGGTGCTTTTAGTGCGCGCTGATCTCCTGCTGACGGCTTCACACTCCGCTTTAAGCATGGGAGATGGCGTGGTGAGCGGCTTAGAATAGAGCCTCTTTAACACCGCAAACATTTGGTTAATGTACCTTATTACTCCCCCATTGAGCTGATATTCACTTTCCATTCAACTCAACCTGATGAAAAAGGCACCCCTGAAAATCCCGCCCGGTCTCTCATGGGCCATTGATATTTATGCCGGTGGAGGCGATTCGCTTAATTCTACCACAGAAATGTTTGTGTTTTAATAACCTCCCTCCCTGGATGCGGATGGAACAAGGGGACCATAATAAATCCCTGATATTAATTATACTACTATGTGTCCGTCTTAATTTTCTCCTCGCGTGGTCTGACTGCAAAACACAAAATGCCCCCAAGAATCTTGCGCTTGTTGTTCCCCGCTGCTTATATAAGTTATTTTTCATTTTGGGAAAGGAATCGCACAATACTCTCATCATCCTCCGTTCTTATCCCCCCTTTTTCTCATCCGCCTCCGTAGATATTCTCCCCGTCACCCTCTCTCATCCCCCTCCCACACACAAACGTACCATGTCCTTGCACTGTTCCTGCTGCCTACTGTACTGTATGTGCACAAAAGCACTTGAGACAACTTTTTTTTCTTTCTTTCCCCAAGCCACTTAACAGCTTTATATAGCAACTACCCAAGGAGAGGATTAACAACAGGACACATCAACAGAATGCTCGCTGATACAGAACTGCTGAGCCACATACGCTCACCATGTATTCCTTCAGCCCTTTCATCCCCCATTTCATGATATATAACGGACGCTTTTATCCATAAGGGCTTGTGTTGGGTAACGTATGGGTACGGCCAGCCCTCCACACTTCTCTATTTACTTTGAAAACTCCCCTGAAGCCTCTAAGCCTAAGTACTTGCCCAGATATTTGATCAAATATCTTCCCCCACTTTTTCAAAGGTGTACTATTTGGAGCTCATGGACTGCAGCCAATCTCTGTCTCTGTCTTTTGGATACAGGGAAATATCTGTCATATAATGCTACCGCACGACATAAACCTGTCGAAAAAAAAATGCACACAAAGTACATTCTGATTTCTCATTCCAGAGCTGATAGCGTCTAATTATCTGCCTTGGCTTTGATTAGTCTCTCTGTAACAAGCTAATTAGATGGAGCCTGGTAAAATCATCTCTGCCATTACCACAGAGACATGGCTGGGAAAGACACCAACAAGCAGAAGGCAGCAACGCGCCTCTCGCTTTTCCCTCACAAAGATTTGATAGTCAACGAAATGTTAAGTGCCCGCGCTCTGATTTTCTTTTGATTAAGTGCCTTTTAAGCCCTCCTACTCCGTAATAGAATCTTTATCCCTTCTCCTTATTCATCACGAAAGAATTGTTCTATCTTGAAGCGCAGGATCAAAATTGCAAAAACTGCTGCTGTCGACATTTTCGGCGATAACATCAGACCATTGATTGGTTTTTCCGCCCCCGCGATACAGTTGCTATTTATCCAAAACCAACTATCGTCAGATCAGAGTCAGAAGTTCTCCCTCGGCAGTGCAACTTTAAAGCTGAGAAGAAAGCTAGATTAATTCTGCACTCTAAGTTCCTACAGCCTCTGTTATTATCCCTCTAACAATCCTTTTAAGAGCTGTCACACACTTAAGAGCTATTGTGTTTTGTTAGTGAATGTTCTACGGCTAGTCTAAAGTGCAACACATAGCATTTTTCATTAAAATGCATCTTAACTGTAAGCCGGGTGAAATAGAAATAGAGGCTGTGATCTCAGCCTGTGTTGTGTTTCCCAGTCAAGTGCTGTCTTCTGCACAAGACACATTTCAGGTTTTGATTCAGTTTTAATGTTCATATTGCAAGTTGGCTGTTATCACAGTTTATCTTTAATAAAGATTAGGATTAAGTCAAACATGTGGACAGTTAAAACTGGCTCTTTGATGAATCTGTCTGGTGAGAGATTTTGATTTTTGATTATAAAGAATAAGTACCCATTGGTCATAAAACCAAAGACCTGTAACATAACAGGTCTTTGAGATCCATACCTTTAGCTCTTTGTTAGCTTACCTTTGGACACATTGTGTGTTTGTGTGTAAGAGCAGAGTGACAGCGACATGCTAATGTCAGCCTCCTCAGGCGGGCACAGTGCAGCCTGTGACGTCTGCTTCTGTGTCAAGTTCATCTCTTTGTCTCCGCGCTCATGAGTGAATGCACAGCTTACTGTTTGTCCTGGCAGGGGTTTACTCTCAGGGGTGAAGCAGATGTCCTCCGTGGAGGCCAGCCTGCTGAACTGGCTGGCAGCTCTTCTGACATTTCTTCATGCCACGTTGACACCAGATCACAGCCAATATTTGCGGAAATAGTGTCTTATAGCTGACTGTTCTGTGACTTGCTCCACTTTGCAGGAATAGATTCTAAAGTCAAATATGCCCCAGATTTGGTCTGCAGCGTTATCGGGAGGTTTTTCTGCACATTGTTTGTGTCATTGTGTTTAAGGCAGATAACATTGACTTTCATTTGTGGTAATTGGCCGTCCTTAGTCCAGGCACTGGTCATGTAATGCACCTGTTCATGGCTTCTTCTGTGGATCTGCCCTGCTCTTGCTCAGTCTAGCTGGGCTTAGGGTGAGCAAGTAGGTAATTGGATTCCTGGAATCTTCTTATTCACTCCAGTGAGGCAGTGTGCAGGCGACAAAATGCCTGTGGCCACAAGGCCTCGTGGCAAGGCCCCCATGGGAAGATCAAGGTAGCTTTACACAGCCCAACTAGATGAGACTGGAGCTAAGGCTGCGTCCCATGGGAATGCAGGGTCTTAAGACTAAGATGGAATCCTTGATGGAGACGGTTTGGAAACATCCAGCAGCCTCTTCCAATCCTGACATTCAGCGCCAGCACAGTCTGGAACCCACAATAATGTCTAACAAAAGGATTGGAAAAATGTATTTAGTGACTGTGACCCAGACAGTTACAATCGTGCCCTTTGTGCCAACACCAGCTGTAAGGGCATTTTGTATTGTGCTCCTCTAGTTGCTTAGTGATCTTGATCAATAATTAAGCAAATTCTAACCAAACTAAATACTAATTTGAACAAATACTGAAACAAAAAATGACATGAAAAGGACAAAATTTAACATTTCGAGAGTAGTTTTAGAATTGATCATGTGAACTAGTTTAAGAGCACATACAAATATTATATTATTGGCTCACATTTTCTGTGATTTTTAATCATTATTGTGGTAGCACTATTGATATCCAATACCTGGCCTTTTTCTCAAAATCTAGTTGGAAGTTACTGAGAATAGCAATTTGGATTTGTCTGTTTTGACAACTGTGGAGCTGCATATATGTATGTGTATATATATATATATATATATATATATATATATATATATATATATATATATATATATATATATATATATATATATATATAAATATATATTATTTATTTATTTATTTTTCTAAATGAAATCCCCAAAATGCACAGATTTGACTATGACCAGATTCTCTAGAACAATGCCTAGTGTTGCCTTCTCTTCTATATGCAGCAGATGTACAACTCTATACTAATCCCTCTGCGTTATATTGTGTCAGCTGCTAGAGAGGATTTCTATCACACATACCTTTCCACTTATTCGGCTGCTTCTTGAATGTGCTTTGGTTTCCTCAGGCTGCTTGTCTTCCTCAATAGCTGCACACTTACATGACAGCTGTCACTTTGGGTAACCACCGCTTCGTTACTATCTCTCCCCTTTACCCCAGGCCCAGACTGGTACCTGAACAAGGTGAAGCTGAAGATTGCTGATGTCAATGACAACATTCCCGAGTGGAGTATGAGACCGTACCCTTACCTGGCCGTGGTGTCTCCAGAGGCCCCTGCAGGAACCTTCGTCTACCAGCTCCAGGCTTACGACGGCGACGAAGGCAGGAGTGGAGAACTGGAATACTTTCTGTCTGATGGTATGTTTCCAGGCAGTCATTATTCCATACCTTCACAGAACTTTCAATCACTAAACATTCAAATAATACAATTTCAGGTTGGTCTATTATGTTATTATGTCATTATGTTCCCGAGTGGTGAGTTCAAGGGTGATGCCGAACTAAGCATCTCAATTGCTCCAGTTTTTAGCTTGAGCTGTCAGTTTTCAGTGTGTAAAATGTAGCTTGTCATATTGTTACATTTGGGCTGGTGTCATGAATGCTTTTGCTTCATGTTGAATATATGTGGTTGTGAGTTCAGTTTAGCTGTGATGTAAAATATAAATGTAAAAAAGTGACTTTGTAGGTACTTGCTTGGTGAACATTTTCCCCCCAAGGTCCTTCATTAATAGTACAGTAACAGTTCTAGAAATAGTACTGGACGTAGTAGTTGTTGTTAATATTATTAGCAGTAGTGGTGGTGGTAGTAGTTATAGTAGTAGTAGTAGTAGTTGTAGTAGGAGTGGGCGATATTGACATGATATTTCATGATAACAATATAAGACAACATTATGTCAGTCCAGCAGAAATCTTTACAGAAATCTGTTGAAACATGTCTTTAAACATATTAGTTATATTGTAGTAGAGGTTTAATTAACAGATGTGATTTTTTTACAATAATAAGCAAAAAACCAAAACAAATTATCATCTCTTTTTGTAGAATTATTTGCTATAATTAGGCCGAACGTAGCAATATATTTCCAGTCATTTTGTAATTTATACTTCTGAGTAGTTTACTATTACTTGTCATAAGATTAATTTATTACTGGTAGAATATGTACTCCCAATCCTGAATTAAATAATGAATTTACACCCTGATCCCAAAAAGAAAAGAGCCGACTGTTTAAAAAAATATACACAAACTCTACAACCACAACAATAAAGTCAGACACCAGCGGCAATCACATATCCATTCATGCATTTATAGAGTGTTTAGATGTCCATTAGTCTGTCCGTCTATCTCCTCTGCTGAAGCCCACTCTGTCGGGGGCTTTCGCACAATTGTTTATGTACCTTCCCTGCGCCTACAGTAAATCTATAGAGTCTCTGTTCCACACACACCGACAGACATGGGCTGCTGTTGACAGACATAGAGGGCTTTTGGATGTTTGCCAGTGCAGTAGACCCCCTGGTGGATTGGGGGATAAAGGTTTGTTTCTATGTCACAAAATGGGGGGATGTACTAATCCTGCCAATGGGGGTTTACAAAGCACTAGCGACTTCCCTCTGACTCGCATTAGTCCACCGCGCAACTCCCTGATGGGGCTTAAAACATAATTACTACAAGACACCCCTGGTCGACTATAACTGTAGGAAGCAGAAAGATTTATCATGTCTGTACGAACACAGTGATGTTGCTCTGCAGTATTTAGGGACATTTGTGTAAATCTCAGACGCAAACAACCCTCTTTAACCCTCTTATTGTGCACTTAACCTTTAAGAGTAAAGCAGATGAGAGAAGCTGCTCTTTTGATGAAGTCTGCTTGATCTCGTTTTTTGTAGATCTTTTTGCAATGTAGAAATAAGCAAATGTAACATACAGAGAAATTCTGTAGGAATCACTGTAAATATTGGCTGTTATTCAAAATGGTTTTCTGATCATTTCCTAAACATACTGTGCATGTTTAATCACTGAGTAATTGAATCTGTTTGTACGTTTTGAACTTTGAATCAACCCATTATAATTGTATTCACGAACTGCTCATTACTGACTTTGGCATCATCTACGTCTAAATGTCACACGGTAGTTTTGAAAAAACCACAATTACCAGACTTAAATTAGAACTACAGATAGAAACACGTTGTAGTCAGTGAATTGTGACTAATATCTACCTGTCATGCATATTTCTGCGCTTGGGCTCCGCTGCCTGAGTAGATTGCTGTAAATAAATCGGCCATGAATTGTAGCAGGTGCAAATAATGACAGAGAAAGCTGGCAACAGCTGCTGTCGAGTTCATAACTAAAACAAGTAAAGTGAGGCTGTTATGCGAGTACTACAGGGGATCCAGTCACTGGCCATTTTCAGCCGATTGCCGTCTGTCAGTTGTGGAAATAACGAAAGGGAACAAAAAAGCAGGGGCAACCGATGTAATCTTTTTGGGGGCTTTGCTGCTTGTTCTTTTTTCCCTACAATAAAATACTAATGAACTTACCATTATTGCTAGTTTCTGACAAAAGATCAAACTTGAACAAGCATTTTGAGGAATAATGTAATAATAATATACTACAGAGATACAACAAATACGGCATATAATTAAGTAATAAGCCAAATGATGCATTTTGTTCCTGCATTAATCAGTTCAACATCTGTCAAGATGAGTTCAAGAGTAACCAACATGGCATTCTGTGCTTTGTTTTGCAATAGAAAGAAGAGGAAAACAATTAGAATTGTTTTCAGCTACATCAGACAAAAATTGATTTCCTACTTGGACTAATTATCTTCTCTTTGCTCCAGGTAATGCTAATGATCGAGGCTGAATGGCCACATTTGAGCTATCACCATCGGGTCTATGATAAAAGCTTTATTTTTAAACTTCAAAATTACCTTTTTGGCCTTGCAGATTATGAAGTGTTTTGCTGTGTTTATATTTCAGAGCATTTCTTTTGTCTTTCCATTTATTTTCCTCATATGGGTTTTATGTCCCGAGTGCCATAATTTAACCCAACATCTGTGTCTCTTTTGAATCCTTTTTCGAACAGAGCCGAGCATGTCCAGCCCATTTTCACTGGCTAACTATCCCCAGTTAGTATTCACCACAGCGCCTGCAGAGTATTGGATTGGTCTGGATCCAGCACCAGAAAATAACGCCATTGTGTTGTTCCTGTAGGCGGTGACGGCTGCTTTGTAGTGGACAAGAAGACAGGCCAGGTGGCGACCACAGGGCTGGTGCTTCAGAGGGACAGGGAGTACTTGTTAAGCGTGGTGGCTCTTGACGGCATGGGCAGCCGCAGTGCCCCCGCCATGCTCTCGGTGGTGGCAGGAGCCCGGGCGCCGCAGTTCAGTAACACCAGCTTTGTCATCTCCATACCCGAAAACACGCCTGAAGGACAACCGTGAGTCCCACACGAGCACTGAAAACAGCACCGCCAAATATTTCTCGTGGGCAACTATTCATGTAGCTGTCCAGGACTGTGTGACAGCTCTGGCTTAGTAAACAAGAGACGCGGGAAAAAAAACTGTGAATTGTTTGTGTTATGGAAGGATTTTGTCTTAATTAAATAGATATACAGCCTGTCCCGTGTGGTTCTGCTGAGAAACAGTCTTTATTATGGCTTCAGTTGTTGCAATTATCTGACAGTGGCACACACGGAAAAAATGAAATAAAGTAATAAAATAATTGTGTAAATATAACTACTGACAGTTTCCAAACCCTTGACAGATGCTTGGGTGTAGATTTACTCCTATAAACTAATTATTCAGCCGAGGATATAGCTAATAATGTGTTTGTGACAACTAAAACTCAGATGGCTGCGTTTTAATGACCAAAGCAAACACACAGTACATGCATGCTGAGTGTATATAACAAATGTTGCACCTTTTGTGTTGAATATTCATGCGGTCACAGCAGCGCGCTCAAGCATAAATTGCCATATCATTATTGCAATAAGTTGGAGCGTGGCAAGTCTCTCTAAATGCAAAAAAGCAAGCGCTGATATCGGCTTAATAGTATTACATTCTTACACGGCAATGACAAGTGCTGATTGACTGTAGCGTGTGCTCAATGGTCCGTGGAGCAATTGATTTCATTACATCTGCTGATGTCCGGAAAAGAAGATTTCGATTTTAAATAAACACGTTTGCAACTGCAGACAAATATTAAAGCGACTTTTCCCCGCGCTAATCCGCAACCATCTTCTCTTTGTTTGCCTCCGCAGATTCATGGCGGTGGTTGCTGTTTCCTTTCAAAAACAGCCCATCAGCTACAGCCTGTTGATCAATCCCAGCAGCCTTTTCAGCATCAGACAGGAGACGGGCGAGATCAGCTTGACAAGGACTCTGGATTATGAAAGCGATCAGAGGAGATACCTTCTGATGGTGCGAGCCAGCGAGGAGCCTGGGAGTTTAAGCACGGCCACTGAGGTACTTGATCCAAGGAGTAAGCGATCTGTTATTACAGTCCACTTTACTGTAGAGCTGGTTTGATATGGTCACCTCTGTGTCCAATCTGCTGAGAGTGTATTGTTACCTTTTGTATGGAAGTTTTGCTGTGGTAGTTATCAATGCTTTGATTTGTAAAGAATCATACTGTATATGACCCACTTTTTTTTCAATCTACTGTAAAAATGGACAAAGCCACGTTTGATGTTTGTGGTTCCAGTGCAGGCGATATGCAAATGTGTCCACAGTTTGAGGATACACACCCGGATTGAGCACAGTTTCATTCTGATGTTGTTGACGTGGTTTGGCTCTGTTTTAGTCCCGGTTTAGTCCTGGTCTCGTTCATAATAAGTTCCAGGTTTAGTCTGAGTCTTGGTCTTAGTTTGATGTTTGTGCAGGTGTGTAGATGTTACTGTTTTGCCTAGAATATGCATATGAGTATGGCATTAAACTTATCTTATCGTCATGGAGACAAGCAGGCGATATCACCTCAGGGGGTAAAACCATATCCATAACCAGGATTTAGTGTTTTGATATCTGCTCTAGAGGTGGGCAATATATTCAAATGTAGATAATATCATGAACGAAGAGATGCAAAATGTGAAAATGGAGAATATTGTTAATCGTTAAAAAAAAAAAAAACGTTAAAACAAGAACATTTTCCGAGCGCTTCACCATTTGTGTTGGTGCTTCGTCTCGTAATCAGCCCCACAATTCCTCCGGTTTGCAATCTGCGGGGAGAAGCTCCACCTGTCCAGGTCGTCCAAGGGCGCTCATGGAAAGGAGGATTGGGACATCTTGGAGCAGCGAGATCGTACATTTAGTGTCCAACTGCATCTGTGCGTTCCAGAGGAATGGATTGAGTTGCGACGTGCTCCTGTTACACATTGGCACAATGTATAAAAGACAGACCTGGAACTTAGTACAGTAAACCTAGTTACCAAGAACCAAGTGTGTGTGTGTGTGTGTGTGTTTGTGTGTGTGTGTGTGTGTGTGCAGTGTCTGTGTGTCTGTGTGTGTGCGGTGTGTGTGTGTGTGTGTGTGTGTATGTGTGTGTGTGTTTGTGTGTTTGTGTTTGTGTGTTCGTTGTGTGTGTCTGTGTGTCTTTGTGTGTGTGTGTGTGTGTCTGTGTGTGTGCGGTGTGTGTGTGTTTGTGTGTGTGTGTTCGCACGTGTTTGTGTGTGTGTGTGTGTGTTTGTGTGTGTGTTTGTGTGTGTGTGTTTGTATTATGTGTGTGTGTGTGTTTGTGTGTGTGTGTGTGTGTGTGTTTGTGTGTGTGTGTTTGTGTGTGTGTGTGTGTGTTTGTGTGTGTGTGTGTGTGTGTGTTTGTGTGTGTGTGTGTGTGTGTTTGTGTGTGTGTTTGTGTGTGTGTGTTTGTGTGTGTGTGTGTGTTTGTTTGTGTGTGTGTGTTTGTATTAGGTGTGTGTGTGTGTGTGTGTGTGTGTTTGTGTGTGTGTTTGTTTGTGTGTGTGTGTGTTTGTATTAGGTGTTTGTGTGTGTGTGTGTTTGTGTGTTTGTGTGTGTGTGTGTGTGTGTGTTTGTGTGTGTGTGTGTGTGTTTGTGTGTGTGTGTGTTTGTATTAGGTGTTTGTGTGTGTGTGTGTGTGTGTGTTTGTGTGTTTGTGTGTGTGTGTGTGTGTGTTTGTGTGTGTGTGTGTGTGTGTTTGTGTGTGTGTGTGTGTGTGTGTGTGTGTTTGTATTAGGTGTTTGTGTGTGTGTGTGTGTGTGTGTGTTTGTGTGTGTGTGTGTGTGTGTTTGTGTGTGTGTGTGTGTGTGTGTGTTTGTGTGTGTGTGTGTGTGTGTCACTAAACACGAGCACTATTAAAAGTGCTTGACTTTTCCTGCAGATTGTGAACAGATCGCTCTCTTGTGACTTCTCCTGTACAACAATGGATATGAGCGAATTATGTTAAAACGTTAAAATGACAAAAAAAGTAGTTAAGTGCTGCCCAGTGGTCCAGTGGTTAAGGCAGCAGCACATATGCCAGGCTCCATGTGCAGGCGGCTGCAGTGACGTGAGTTTACTGCATGTCCTCCTTCTCTCTCCTTCCCATTTCACGCTCAACTGCCGTGTTTAATAAAGCCTACGGGCAGAAAAAAATTAAGTAGTTAAATGTGAAATGAAAACACTCGTAATAACGTGAACATTTTCTGGTTTTAATGTAACACTATCTTGTTTTACAGTATTGAAAACCCTCAAAAGAATATTAATGCCACACTGGCAGTTCTATGTAATTATAGAGAGACGTTTAATGCAGTGAAACGGTCTACTCCAGGGCAGCTGTGGCTACAGTATTTACTACCCTCAGATGTGGAGTGGCTGAATAATGCAGTGTAACGACTATTTAAGTGTCCAAAAATGTGTTGTATGAATCAAATGCATTATTATTATTATAAAGATCCCATGCAGACAAACAGACCTTCTACACGATAAAGTTACACCTTTAAAGAGTCTTTGCTTGGGGTGACCCTATTCACCCATAACTTACTGTTGTGTCCCTGGGCAAGACACTTCAGTTTAATTCAATTAAATGTATTTTTATAGACAAATATCACAACAGCAGTCGCCTCACAGGGCTTCACACACTGATCACAAAAACATTTCTAGCAGGAAATGTTTGGAAATGAGTTGTTATTTACAGTTCACATGACCTCTCCCAACAGATATGAATTATGACTCTGGACTTGCTGTGATGAATGTCTGAGAGCCTTATAATTCTACCTCGCTTTGAGTTTGCTTTTTGAGATCAATCCTTTTACTGAAAAACTCCAGAAATGCACCCTCTGGAGCGTTTCTTTATCCAAGTCCCCTCAGTCACATGGACTAAGGCAATGTAAGAGAAAATACACATGTTGGATACTTTTCTTTACAGTAGAGAGATCTGCAGCTAATAGAGAAAGTCAACATTGAGGGGGCCGAAGTGATCGCCATGCTGACCTATTGACTCCATAGTGCTGAAGTGAAGTGTTGCTGCAGTGTTTGTCTGCAGAAATGGCACGGCTGAATGAGTTTGAAATGTTAACAAGCCAGCCATGCTTCCCAGTGTGATTGTTTTCGCGATTTGTTTCGCCCTTTTTGCTCCTGTTCCTCTCTCAGCGCTTTTTGTCAAGTGTGATCGAGAAATGATGTGCATAAAATATAGAGCTCAATCCTGGAATTTCATTTGAACGAAACAAGATAAACTATTCATGCATTCTGTGGAATCTAAATTATTGATTTAAAAGATTTTGTTGCTCAATTATCAAGTGAGGCTCTTGTTTTACAATACAGATGTAAGAGAAGGGGGGAAAAAGACTCTTTCTCTGTACTGGGGCGAGAATGGAGAATGGGAAAAACCTATTCCAGCTATTGCAGGACCATTACTCAGCTGTCACTTCACACTTTGCACACAGTGGTGACAGAGGGCTTGTAGGGCACAGTGCGGCTACGGGCCTGAAAACACACATATGCTCTAAACATTTCATTTTTGGACTCCTGACAAGGGAAATAAATTGTGTTGGAATTATTAGCGTTTTTCTTTCTAATGACTTTCTAAAGTTTTTAAGCATCGCTAATATTAAATCACTCTCCTCTACTTTTTCCTCCTCCTTTCCTTCTCCCTTCTCCCTTCTCTCGCTCTAATCAGGTTCAGGTGTTGATAACGGATGAAAACGACTGTGTCCCAGAGTTCCTACAATCCATCTACAGTGTGGATGGTGTCCCCGAGACGGTAACCACGGCAACGTCTTTGCTACAGGGTAAGACTCCCCTGACCCCATATTTCATACCCATCCGTTTCATTGTGAGGAGAAACCAGTTAAAAGGCCACAGATGCATTATGGGGCTGAGGAGCCAGAGCAGCGACTGAGACATTAATTTTAACAACTTACATTTTTATAACGCTCCAGTTTGTGCATCCACTAATAGATCTTTAAAGGAGGATGATAAAACACTCTGTTTTAATGTGCTAAACTAGCTGCTATCTTCATTTGTTTGAAGTTGTAAATGAGCTCAGTGATTTGTGGCAGTGCGTTCTCCTTGTTCATACATAATGCACTGTGCACTTAAAGCCTTGTATTTACCGTGCGTTTTGGCCTCCTACACATTCAAAGGTTAATTTAGGTCAGATTTGAATCTCGTTAGATGTATACTCATTGTAGTTGTGTATCTACTTGACTAATTGTGTTGTGCCATAATCTTAATTAAGGAACGTGTAAAAATGTTTGAAAAAACGACCAATGGAGCACAACATCTTGAAGTCAGGTTCAATTTGTTTCTTTTCCCACAGACTTTTTAATAAATTTTATATTTGGAGTTTAAAGGCACGGCAGAAACTAACGAGTTAAGAGCTAACTATTGTCTGTGATGCACTCGTTTTTGCTACAAATAACATTTCAAAACTAAAAGTTGACCAAATGATTTTTAAAATGTATTAATGCTCATCATTACTGCATAAATAAGAAATGAGAAGAGTATACTGGAAAATTAATGGGAATTTTACTTCTGGAACTCGAGAAATGGGAAGGACATTGATGCCCAGACTTGTGCAGATTTGTTCATAATCTTGGGAAACAGAAAACTTGATTGATTATTGTTCAAATTCTGCTAAAAAAAAGTTTTTATCAAGTTACTGCATACAGTGTTTAATTTACTAATTTTGAAAGACAAAGATTCCTAAAGCTGTCAATCCAAGGAAGTGTGATCATTTGAGAGCATCTTGTTAACTCTTATTTTAAGCTGTAATTACCACTGCATCCAAGATGGTGGTGCTCAGAATAGATCAGAATGTACCTCATCAGCATTTCACCGAGATGTGGAGTCCCAAATTGACTGCAGCCTGGGGCACAACCACAATACAAAGTACATAAAATTCAAATCATCATGTGCAAACCCCCCAAAACATGCTCGAGTTTGAGAGAATTGTCATTCCATGTTAGTTTTTGTCAAATGTCCTTGCACCACGGTGACACCTGTCCCCAGTGGGCTTGCTTAGGTGATCCATGGGTATCACTAGCTGGGAATGGTGAGAAAAATGGAACAAATCTTATCTGAAAAACAGTTTTGTATACAAAGCCTGCAGCGGCAAAAGAGTTGGCACAGTAGCACAAGCAGTGGGGGAAAAGACAGCCAACATGAATGTGTAAAAAACAAAGCAAGAAGTACAATGGAAAAAAGAAAGCAGGAGATGGACCAGAGGTGCTGAAGAGTGGGTGAAGCATTTGTATAAACTCTGTCAATGCCACAGCGTGAACATGTCACGTTAACAAACACATGATTATCTCATTTAGTTTGCTGAGCTAATTTTGGCAAGAAATTAAAAATTAGTTTTAGTCTTAGTCTTTGACTAAAATTATTTTAGTTTGTAGTGATTTAGTCAAGAAATTAGCTTTTGTTGACACAATGTCTTGCTAATTTAGAAAACGTAATACATAGTTTGAGTCAAACAGGCAGCGTCTGTAACTGTTTATCTGTAAACCAGCTGTACTGCTCATGTGGTAAAAAAGAGCAGAAGAAACCACTTCCATTCACACTTACATAAGTATTGAAATACATTAGCAGGTTGAGTTGCTAAATGAAAATGTGATCAACCTTCCTCTGCTGCTACAATAGCCCAGATCAATTCTATATTTTCCATATTGTAGATACATGAGCATTTTTATATTCCCTCTTTTTCTTAACCAATTCTGTCCATATTTGCATTGTAGATAATTCAGAAATACTAAATAATTTCCCCTACCAGGTTTGGAATAATATTAGAAGATATTGGAAAAAGAATAAAGCATTGGGATGCACGGAATGGAGCGAGTTATGCTAGACACAGAGGAAATAAATACATCAAATGAAAAGGGTTATGAGCAAGACGGTCTGTTCTCTGGAGTGAAATGTCTAGAAATGACTTAAATTAGCTTTACAAATATGATTGTTGGTTTAAGTCGCAGAAGAATCTATGTAAGAAATGAAAGGGTATAGTTTGCTAAGTGTAATTACAATAGAATAAGAAGGATTACAAAAACACCTTCAGTGAGAATATACAACTCGTTTGCACCAGTGTTTCTTTTTGCTGTCTTTAAACTCGTGTTACCAAATGATAGCAATAATTCTGGACTGCACCGTGCAGTTTGCGTGCATGTAATTGTGGCTGTCAAAGCTTATGATCTATGGCATGTTTAGTAGGGCCATGAAGAGATAATGATCCACGCAGATGTCAACATATTCATCAGTTGCTGCCATCTCATCAGCTCGTTTTGATTAAGTGTTAATTGATGGCCCGTGTGTGTTGACTCTCTTGGCAGTGCTGGCCACGGACTGTGACTCGGGGTTAAACGCGGAGCTCACCTACTACACCCTCAGCCCGGATTTTAGTATCTCGCCTCATGGGACGGTCTTTCCTGCGGGCCGGCTGGACTACGAGAGGCCAAACCATCTGTATGAGTTTGTGGTGATGGCAGTGGACAGCGGGGACGAGCCTCATTCTGGCACAACCACGGTCCGAGTGCGGATGGCCAATGTCAACGACGAAGCCCCGGAGTTTTCTCAGCCAGTGTGAGCATCCCGTAGTTCATAATTGATAATAATTATGAATGATATATATATATATATAATTTTTTTCTTCATGTATATATTTATTCCTAGTGCTCATGTTTTAAAATAGAATGTCAAAGTAGAAGTATTGATACTAATCATGAAGTGTCACTATTTTATACGCCATCTAGAAGGTACTTGCATGACATAGTTACATCACACAGCAGACCTGTATTCCTCTGAGCCATTCATCACTACAGTATCTGAGGCTGGCAGTCCTGCCAGGAATAGAGGCCAACTTGCGTCAACACTGCTCTAGTAAAAGCACTATGGCTGAGGAAAATGCAGTGTTCATTTAGTGGTTGAATCACCACCATCTGGTATCAAAACATTTGTTAAAGACTTCACACCCATGATAATAATGTGACACTGTTACTTTGGGAGCATATTTTCAGTGCTTTAGTTAGAACAGTGTAATAAACATTCACAGCTTTCCTCTGGGTTTATTTTGGTCGTTGTTGAGGTATGCAGTGAAATGACATGCGGATGCAATCCACTGTGTCCTGGACCGCCTTTTTGGCAATGCCTACGTGAGCGGGTGGACAGAAACTGTCACAATGGCTCCACTGCATTTATTCTCCAAAATGAGTAAGAAGCTTGTCCTGTCAGTCAAGTTCTACTGACCTTCAGAGAAAAGCATTGCAAACCTCTCTCTGCTACTTGTCTTGAGAGTGCTGTCAGGTGTCAGTCTCGGTGGGTGGGTAGACAAAGAGCTAAACAAACCAGCCTACAGAGGTGCAGATGTGGTGAGACAAACAGTAAACTGGCAAACAAAACACGGGTGCAGGACAAGCGAGTGAAGAATACTAAAATAAAAGAGGCTTGTAGACAGGAGAAGAGACAGCCAGTCAGATATGCAGATAAAGCAGGCATGCTGTCGGCAGCTGGACAAATCCAGCTTCCAAACCAGTAGACAGCTATTTAGAAATGCAGGCATATTGCCAGCCAAGGTGTGTAGTGTGCATTGTCAAGCTATGCCTTATTGAGATGTAGGTAAGGAGTAAGGTGCATGATCCAGCAAGTTGGCAGACAAGTGTAGTGAAGAGAGGCTGAAATTTGGGGAGTCGTTTGTCTTTTTAGCAATTTAGCGAGACTAATTGAGACACTGGTGCATGTGAAGGAGACAGGATGACACTCATGACATGTCTGCTCACATTTCAACAAGTTGTATCGAGGCAAAAAAGGAGACTCAAGTTCCTACTGAAATGCAAATTAGCAGACATTCAGGACACAGACTTTGAGAATAACTTCACAGTTCACTGCGATGTGGGAAGAGATGCCCGAGGAGGTAAAGCCTGGGGAGTCTATATGTTTCATCCCGCGGAGCTGTGGAGAAGTGGCCTCTGAGCCGAGTGACAGATTACAGGTCACTGATGTTGCCACGGAGACTGCAGCGGCTGGCCGAGATGAATCACCCATCAGCGTTCTTCTGTAAACCATCAATCACCTCTGACTTCTCACCACAGACACCGGCCCCCTCCCTCCGGGTCCTCGCACCTCCCCGCGACACACATAGACTCCCAGATTAACACAATCCAGTCTGGAATCACACAGGGAAAGAGTTCTGCTGACGAATCAAGTGGAAGTGTCTCAAGGAACGCCCCCCGCCCTCCCGTTTTTACCCACGCTCTTCTCTCCGTCGATCTATCCTCTTTTATAACTCCCACATATCACTTAACCTGTCTCATCACTGTCTGCCTACTTTTTTGTCATCTGCTACTCTCTGTCCTTTAACTCTGCTTTCTATTTCTCTTCATCTTACTGTCATCCAAGTCTTGCAGTTCATCACCACCCTCTTCGTCCCTTTAACCCCAGTGGTATATCTGTCTCTTGTGTCTTGCCCGGGCATCTCACTGCCCAGCGCCTCAGAGCAAGCAAATCACTGTTGACATTTTAAAAGGCACTGGATCAAATGGGCCACAGAGGACTGGGAACATGGAAACACCATTTGTTCAATGGCTTCAATATCCCCGTAGACATAATCATTTGTCTGTGCCCCGGCCAGTTAAGCGTATAGGATAAGTCATACAATATTTACAAGAAAAATCCACAACTATGAGTCTGACTTTGTTCTAATGTATTGTATTATGCTGTTTTGCAGATATCGAACGTTTGTTTCGGAGGATGCTGGTCCCAACACACTCGTTGCCACTGTCCTGGCCAAAGACCCAGATGGCGATGGTATAATCTACTCCATAACGGCGGGCAATGAGGAGGGAAATTTCATCATCGACAGCCAGAAAGGTGATACTTCTTAATTTCCAAGCTCCCCATTTATGCTTTACATTGCAGTCTGTGTAATTGACAGGCCTTCCATCAAATAACACATTCAATTTCCCTTAATACTTTTTTGCTTCAGTGTTACACAATGGACGTCCTCTACTTTCAAAGTCAAAGTGCAAAGATATTGATGTTGATATTAAAAGCCATAATTTCCAAACAGGCACTGTCCTCATGTTATTGGAGGTCATAAATATGACCTATAATGTTATTTTGGTTCTTTTCAGCTGTAGTAGCAGGTGCTGGTGAGAATGACTACCATGTTTCTTGGCTTTCGAGCATTTGGTGACTGCAGAGTTTATCTTTTTTATTTACCCTTTGATCCGAAACCAGTGGCAATCACTGTGACATTTGTCACCCAACCCTTTCAATTCAATTTCACAACAACTGCTCTATCATAGCTCACAATCTTCAGGCTGTGCTCTGCCAGCTCCTCTTTCTTTTGTGTCGTCTTTTCATATTCCTTTATATTCTTTCTGTGGCTGCTTGGTGCTAGAAATGCTAAGGTAGATATCCTTTGGGTGCAAAAGACTGCAATATGGCTACCAACTTGCTGTTTATGCAAAAGGTGCACCAGTCCAGTGAATAGATGCCTCTCATTTGTAAACAAGGCTGACATTTAAGCTTGGGGAATTACATTGTGTGTACCAACGTCCACTTATTTTTATGTAGTGGTGCAGTGATGTCAACAACCTGCTATGTCATTAGGACTAGTCTCCTTTTCTGCTTGTTGGGCAGGAAGCTCAAACTAGAGTGGGATGCGATCAGTCACATGTGCGTTGTAGTATCTTTAATCGAGAGCAGTGAAAGAGATTAACAAAAGCATGAATAAAACCCTCCACTTCAGTGAATTCTCTCATCCTCACGAGTTACTTACAGACCTGCTGCAACCTCTGATGTTTTATATTAGTGTTGAGGAGAAAGATGTTGAATCAGATCCTGCATTCTTTTATCCCACATGTGATCTTGACTGTTAACATGAAAGTAAACAAAGAGGCTGCAGAAGAACAGTTAATAGGCATCTTCAGCTCTGTCAACCCTACACACGTATTACTCATGTTTGCCTTCAACAACTTGACCTGGACAGGGTCTTTAGAGGAGAGCATGCAATTATTCGATTAAAGAAATGACAAAATCACCACTGTGAAATTGCTTTTCTGGATTTGCAAGTGCATATCAGATTTATTTAGATTTTTTTGGCTTTTTTTGTTGACTTCTAAGGTGAATTTTCTCCATCTTCTATCACATTCTCAACCAGCTTTCGTATTTATAGCATTGCCCGCAACAAGCAAAGTGGCAATAATATCATGCTTAATAGTGAATGAAATTGTGTTTTATTGTGTGTGGTTTAACGGCTGCCTGATCTTGTAGGGTTGATTCGCCTCCGCTCCAGTCCCCTTCCAAAGCTTCAAGGCCTGGAATATGTGCTGAATGTAACTGCCACAGATGACAACGCGTCAGGCGGCCCACACTCTCTCTCCTCCGCCGCCCGTGTCATCGTCGGCGTGGACGATGTCAACAACAACAAACCCGTTTTTGAAGAGGTAAGAAGGTCTTGAACGACTTAAGACAAGGTACTTCACTTTTCTAATGCAGTATTGATCTGTTTCTTAATTCACACGTGACTGGAAAACATGTCATAGTCATAATTAATCCATTTTGTACTTCTTACATTACTTCCATGAGTCCGTCAGGAACTATAAAAGCCTTCAAAATGTTAATTCTCAGTTATGCAAAATATAACTTCACTGCTCTAGTCAAGAGTCAAGCCTACTTTGAAGATGACCCACTCAATTCCTTTTAACATTGTGAAGCAAATGTATTTGATGTCGCACTAATATAATGTCTTCCCTAGCGTGAATTATTTCCATTAATTACCATTATTTCAATATAAGCAACCTCATTTTATCATGCGAAAGTGTGAAATAATTGCCCCTCTGTGTTTAAAGAAGTAAAAATAACATAATGGCAGGAAGCTACTGTCATACTCTTGATGTAGCGTCCACAGCTAAGCCGAATGTATGGACTTCTTCTGTCAGTTAAAACGATGCCCACTGGATCACTGGATGCCCTATATACTTCTATTTCTTAGCACAATGGCAGGTCATATGTAACTGGGCAAAGTTTGTTAACCTGAATGAAACAAAGAGCACTATATATTGTTTCAGCTATTAACACAATGGCAGGTCATATGTAACTGGGCAAAGTTTGTTCAACCAAATGAGAAAAAAAAAAGTATGTCTGAATCAATCCTAAGTAGCTATTATTTTGTCTTTTTTAACCTCACTATCAAAAATCGAGTTTGAATTGTTGGTATAGTGACAACTCTAAATGCTATTGCTTGGCTGGTCTGCCCTGTGTCTTGTTAATCATCTACATTAACGGTCAACGAATCCTAAAAGCTCCTGGGTTTCTCTTAAAACCCACACCACAGTTTTTACAAGTAAGAATGCTGCTTCCAGGTGCTTAAGTATTTCTCGAGGAAAATCTTGTCTTTTGTTTTTAGGGGACATTTGTCAAATTTTCATAAAGGAGATGGCAGCTGCACGTTGCAATGGAAAGACAACTCTGATTTGTAAAAACATCTGTATAACCATTCAATCCATTCTGAACCGAGGCTTTTATTATGGTTTTGTTTTGTTGCACAGTCATACTATAATACCTGACAGTTTCTTGTTTTGCCCCATTCCATCCCCTCCCCTTCTCCCAAAACACACGCTCACTGAATATTGTTACATTTTGTCTCCCATCCGCCTTTCTGTGCTCTCTTTTTATTTCTTTAATTCTCACACGCTTTGCCACTCCGAACGCATTTGTCCCAGTGTTCTCATTTCCTTGGCCTGCGCCTTCTCTCTCGTTCTCTCCCTCCTTCTCCCTTTCACTCGCTCTCTCTCTCTGTTTTCCCATGAGTTCTGATTAGCCTGCACACCCACTCTATCTTTAGGCGTTCCATCGGGATTTCAATTAATTCACCACCAAAAAAGTGTAATATCATCACAATACACCATATACCTGTTTAATTAACTTCCCTCTTAATTGGACTTGGCCATGAGGCGCGCACGTGTGGATTTAGGCCGGGTCGCGTGTCTCGCTGTCCTCTGACAAGATGCGCACAACCACCGACCATATATTGGAGATTATCTGATGAATATGAATAAAGAAAATATAGGCCGCATAAGCTAAGCCTCTGCCCTGCTTGATGGGTCTTGATATTTTTGCACTGCTTTGATCCAGTTCCCTTGGTTTCCCCCAGCGTGCATCTGCTCCTCCTCCTCGCATTGTTTTCCATATTTCATGGTCATTCTGTTGGAGGAATCGCGAGCATTTATATCTGATTACACAAACGCAGCACTGAAGAGGGCAGCGGCTTTTATACTGGAGCGCATGTTCATTAGAGGGAATGTATTGGGTTCCTGACTCAAACAAAGCTGCTCACTTCAGTCTCTTCAAAGGGGTTCGGGATTTGCGCATTCTTGTTAAATCTTGTTCTCATTAGCGTTAAATGTCCCGATGATGCTTTCCCGTGTTGTAGCGGTGCTTTTTATATTGTCTTTTCTTCCACTTCCCAACTCTCCCCTCCCCTTACTGTGTCTTTGCTCTTCCTTTTCTCTATCTCAGTGCCAGCAGTATCGTGAGCAGGCCATGGTGCAAGAGAACCAGCCAACAGGGACGTTTGTGTTGCAAGTGCATGCCGTGGATGCAGATGAGGGAGCAAATGGAAAAGTCAAATACGGCTTAATGCACAGAGACAGTGCAATGGCTGCATTCAGAATAAACCCAGAAACAGGTATTATTCAAAGACCTCAGTCGCAGATACTACTTTATCTAACTTCAGGGACGTTTATTATCATCACAATAATGCCACTTATTTACGTATTCAGATGATATTGTGGCAATCAAAAGAGTTTTTAAACATGTCTATTATCATTGGTTGAGGTTTAAGTGTTTGTTATAGATGATATACTCAATAATGATATTTTTTAATTAAATAATTTTATATTTGATCATCCGCTCACCTAAAACGGCAAATCTCTCCATGCTCATACGTGTTTATTATGGAATTTCTGGAATCTGATAGAACTATTCTGTGTTATCCATCAGTTTAGCTAAAGCTTTATAAAGTCGAGATTCTCAGACCATCGCAGTTTCGTGAGTTCGATTCCTGACTCAACACTGCATGTCCTCCCTTCTCTCATTCTCCATTTCACTCTGCAATTAAGATAGCCTTTATTTGTCCACACAATGGGGAAACTTTCCTGTCAATAAAGCCTACGGCAACAAAATCTTAAAAAATGGAAGTTGAAATGTCTTGATTTTAAAATAATTGTCCAGATAGAGATACATTACCATACTCCATTAAAAGTATAAACCTTTCTCTACCACCCGAAAGAACATTATTGCAATGAATTAATCTTCTTGCGATGTATACAGTTCATGCATAATATTAGTCTTAAAAGCATCAAATGAATTGAAATGGTAAAATGTTATTATGTATCATCATGAGCTAATGTTAATAACGAGCCAATGTTTTAATAGGCTTATTTTATGTGTTTTATTGTTGTGTGCACCTGCCATGGGACTGCAGATGGAAAGCACCAGTAGCTAAATCTTATTTTGCAAGAATAATAGATTCGTACAAGATTCCTGGCAAATAAAGACTAAAGCAAACAAAATATCTTAATATGATAGAAATTACGTTATATTATATTGTGCAGCTCTATTTATTTCATCCCTTGGTGGAAACATATGCTGTGTTTTGTTTACCAGTTACAGCTGCATTACAGATAAATATGTTATGGATGTGTTAATGCTTTCTCATTAGGGGAATTTCATGTTTATGGAGCATGTGTGTTAGGTGGGAATCGTAACTGCTGATACTCGTGTATTTACAGGAGAGATTGTGACAGCCAGACGTTTTGACAGGGAGCGCCAGAGAGAGTATTCAATTACAGTAACAGCAACAGACTGGGCCGAGGAGCCGCTCATTGGCATCTGCACGCTCACCATCCAAATACTCGACCAGAATGATAATAGCCCCAAGTTTGAGAATCTGCGCTACGAGTGTAAGTGGTGGACAGTGATTATGCATGCGGTTACGGGCTTCAGACTGACTCATAAGTGACACCGGAGAAAGCTCTCCAGCAAACAGGGTTCAGATTCATTTAAAGTTAAATGCCCCTTTCATTTTGGTCATTTAGCTTTATTGGGCATGTGTTGAATGTGTGATCCCTGTAAATATGCCTTAATTATGTCTAGAGGAAAATATGTGGCAGTAGCTTATTAGATAATGATCATTTCTGCCTCTAAAAAAGTAACCTCTGGTCAGGAACATTGTGTTTGTATAGCGAATATCAAACATATTGTGGAAGGAAGATTGTATTTCCTTTATACAAATTGGTTTGACAAAAACATTGTAATAATGTGTTATAACTACAGAAAGGATGCTTATCTTAAAGCTGCCATGCAATGAAAACTTAATGAGAACATTGCAAAATAAATGTATACAAAAATTAAGTTGTTTTTTGAAGCTCTTTCAGTTCATCTGTTTATTAACAACAGAACCTCATTTCATTTATGGTCACAAATAACTCATTCTAAAATATGAATTGTAACCCTTTCAGACTTCTTGAGAGAGGACACGTTGGTGGGGACCAGCTTCTTGCGCGTTGCTGCTCATGACGATGATTTTGGCACCCATGCAGCCATCACTTACTCCATGTCGCTGGAGCTGCCCGAGTATCTGCAGGTCAACCCACTCACGGGATGGGTGTTCGTTAACCAGCCCATCTCACAGGTCTGTGCCCACTTCAGTCTTTTTTTAAATGAAATAAATCAGTTTTGTATATATATATTACAGAACAGAAACTGCACAAAAAACATAATACAACCGGGTAGAGAACAGGATTTTCTTTTTAAATGTCAAAAGAAAAGAAAATTAAGGCAAATATTTTCTACAGTAAACGTCCCAGTTGGTCAAAAGTCTGTGAAATTTTCAAATTAAGAATGATTAAACGAGAAGAGTGTTTTTTTTTAATTCCATGTATATCAGTTATAATTTGAGTCCAGTGCTATACTCTTCACACTAACACACATCTACACACATACAGTGTGTATCATGTGTTAGTCTGTGGGTCTGTGTTAACAAAACTAATGAATGATCCATCTCTGTGCGTCTGCTCCTCCCAATCTGGGCTGTGCATACTCCCAGAGGTACTGCATATGAAGGGAACACTGAGAGAAGATGTAGCGGGTCCAATTCAGGCTAAAACAACTGATTAAAAATAGATTCTCACAGCTTTGGATTCCAGTGGACACATTTGATAATGGCAGCCAAGTGGGTCTATATATAGCCTATGCCTGGAGTATTTACACTCAAAAATGTGAATTTTGACCTTAAATTTAAATTATGTTTTATTTTGTTTCCATTTTGTGGATCCAAAGACATTTATTTGATTTTTAAAACAGTTTGAAATCTCCATTTATTATTGAATATTTATTTTAAAAAAAGGGTGACAACCTTGGTTAACCTTTAATTTAATCTAGAATGTGATTTGTTGATACGTAATACCATATACCAACACATTTGATTTAATTGCAGCTTTTAAATGTTAATGAAAAAAATAATAATTCTGTGTTGTTCTTAAGTATCTGCATGTTACAGTATAGTTACTTAAAAACATTAGATAGATACACTATATACCACAGCACACTGCATCTAACTGCATCCAAGAAGGGAACATCAAATACTAGAACGAAACGTAACTAGTAATAAGTGATAAAAGCAGGATGTTTTCTTGTCTTTTAGCACACACTCACTCACAGTGGATTCTCTAAATGACAATCCACGGCACAAATCTTTTTTAAGTTACAAAAACGACAGAAATGTTTAGCTTAACCTCGCCCTTTCCCGGGCCCCTCGTCAGATCTCCCCCGCTCCCTCTCTCTCTCTTCACAAGAGAACATTTACACTATTACAGGAATAAGAAAAACACATTTTACCACATGTACTGTTTTGGAAAGAATATGTATTACCCATTTTTAGCTTTTTTAAATATATTTTAAATTAAAATGTGCTATATATATTTAGATAAATAATGAAATAAAACTAAATTAATTATCTTTGCACTTTTGGTATAACTATTATGTTTATGTTCTTTTCAATGCACATGGATTTTAATTTGGGTTACACACTATTAATGCTCAATTAACAGTGGAGTATTGGGATAACTCAAAATATAAGCTGATTAACGTGTTTTAACTAGTTAGAAACTGGTCAAAACTAGATTTAAAACTAGTTAAGTCACAATTTTAATGTGGTGTTTGGTCAAGTCTGAACGCACCCTAAAGAACAGGAAAATAAAGTGGCATGTTAACCCACATCCACATTCAACTTCACATTCTAGTGACTTTCCGCTGGCGTGTCCTTTTGTGGATTAGTCAAAGGTTGAGTGGTAATTCATGTCATTGATTCAAACCCTTTAGAAGATGTGCATTTTCTCCTCAAGCAGCACTCGTCTTCAACACTTAGTGTCATGTAAAAAGTGAAAACCTGTTCTGGCTCTATAGTCGTCTGTATAATTTAACACAGTTCTTTGACTACTAGTTTGAACAGCATCACCATCTTTTGCAAAATTAAAGTCAGATGACCCAAGAGTGTTAAAGTGTATTTCACTGTCGGGTTAAATAGTAATTAGATTAAAAGATGGGTTACAGTCACATCATGGGAAATCTTTACATTACTATGTCAGAGTTAAGCTCCATAAAGATGTGTGAGTCGAGCATTTCTGTCTGATGTCCAAGTTATAAGTAGATACAGTTATTCTGGTCCTATATAGTTCAGCTGTACTGTATTTCTGTTGGAATTTGCCCTAAGGAAAAACCTATATACCTATCGACAGCCATAAAGTCCTTCCGTAATTTGCTTTAAATCAGTTCTTGGGGCATATTCTGTGGTTTCAAACTCTGAGGGTGAGAAGAAAAAAAGAAAAAAAGCAGTTTTAAAGTAAAGTGGGAATCCTTTTATCTGACGGCTGCAGCACAATAATAGAATGACTGCAATTTGCATTGATAGAATACAGTTCATGGGTGAACCTTACAACTGAATTACTATTTGGCCATTACAATAAGTCACACACTGAGGGCTGTGGCAGTAAAATGCAATTACCTTCAGCAGGCCAAAAGGCACATTATTATTTTTTTGGTCTCTTTTCCTCTTGATGTGAGCCTTATGATGATGTTTTACATTGTCTAATTAAGATAAACAAAACATACCCTAATGGCCTCTTAAGAAAATGTGCAGCTTCCCTGCAGTGTCCACTTTAATGATCTCAAATTTGTCAAGCACGGTTCATATCAGTTTGTTTACGCAACAAAAGAAATGTCTGGATATGAATTAAATGTCGTCATTTTTACATCACACTGGGCTAATAAAATTCACTAAAAGCATTTAATTCATTGTTTGCCATAAAAAGTACTGGATCCGATCTTGTATCCTTAAGATACAAGAGTTATCTTGTTTTTGTTTATAGGAGATCTTCTACTGAAAGTGTTTTTCAGACTTCCTATAAGTGATCTGTTCTTTTCTTCTGTATCTACCTCTGTATCTTCCTGCGTTGTATCAATGAAATTTCCCCATGTGGGACAATCAAGGATTATCTTATCTTATCTGATCTTATTAACATAGCTTGGCTTGGTATAACAGAACATTCAAATCACCCTAATGCAAACATGCTTATTGTACTCGACACACTACATTCTAAGTGGGCAAGAGCATAGGTTATAATGATCGTGGAGGAGAAGTATTCAGTGTTAAACCCAGTCACTCACTGCACTTCAGGGGGCAGAAGATGTGCTGAGGCAAGCCCAGAAGGGAAAGACTGAAAGAAAAGATGTATGCATATTTATTATACATTTATTTATTATTTGTTCTGTATACATCTCAGAAAACAAATCTACATGAGTTACTATTTAGTGCACTATATAGTTTCATCTCACTAAATGCATTGCTAACTGTACTACTTTTATGTTCACATTTCAATTTGCATTACTATTCTTCTAATTAATTGGGAGGATTAAGAGAAAAACGTAATTATTCACATCACAATAGTTTAATCATAAGAACTGAAAAAAAAAATGTTATAAGATGCAAACTTGTCATTCTCTGATCCCTCCTTCCCTCACACATTCCTTTTAAATCAGTTTTCTCTTTCTAAATCTATCTAATGCTTTTTAGTCTGTCTGATTTGGTTTCACTCTGTCTATGTAACTATAAGCTGGCCACATACTGGACACAATTGTAAATATTTGTGAGATAATTATGTTTCTATATTTCTCACGCAATAATTGTATGAGATTATGACACACCTTCTAACAAGTTGTGACACAGTAATCCTCAGTCTTCTTCAACAAAACGCCGTACTGACTGGAGCACTGTTGTTTCTGCAGAGGGCCTACATCACCAGAGAAATCGTGGCTACAGATGGAGGAAACCGTAGCTCGTCGGTGGAGCTGGCTGTTACCATTACCAACGTAAAGAACCAGCCTCCTCAGTGGGAGCAGGACAGCTATTATGTGACGATACCCGAGAACACCGCCAGAGACACGCCCATAGCCGTAAGACCTGTGCTTCAATTCACAACCATTTTGTTTCCTCACCTTTTCTTAACAAATTAACAATGTTTGTCTTATTCTGAAATGGTGTTGTCTTTGTATGCTATAAATACGCATAAAAAACACCTAAAACACATAAATGTGTCTTGTCTTGGCAGAGTCCAAAAGTTGGTTATACTGTGTTCATTTAATCCTGTCGGTATTATATTTGATTGGATTGCATGTCAAAGGCAACTTTCACAACTTCATCTAATTCAATTTTTTCCTTTGATGTGAAAACTGTATTCATGTCGATTATATTTCATAAAAGTTTTTCTCTAAAGTCTCTGCAAGTGGATTTTTGGGCAGACAGAGACAGTTATATCAGTGGAAAGACATCAGTCTGACTGTGGCTTTCAGTTGATCTGTTATATTCAAGGAATGCAGAACTTAATACAAGGCGAAATACAAATATACAGCTTCATACATTCTATGATATGCTCGTCATACTCTTACATATTTAGCTCAAATGTTTCTGCTTGTCCCTGAAAAGTGAGATTCTCTCCCTCAATAGTAAAATAAAATCAATATTTTGACCTAAAGTTATTCATTTAGGTCTTTACTTTGCCTCAGAACATTTTGGACTGCAAATGTTAGTTTTTGAAATTCTTTTTTTTAAATGTTTTTTATGATAAAACTAACTAGTAGATTTTTATAGTAATCTCAGAATTTTTTATTTTACTATTTAACGCTTCATTACCCAACTTTAATTTAAAACATTGGTCAATTTTTTTTTTTTTATCTAAAATTTAAAACCACGAAAGTGTTCAAATGAGACTAAAACGAGAATCCTACATTACTTTTCATAAAGCCCAGAGTCTTAACTAATTTAAACTTGTTTTGAACTACTCAGCCATGGGAGGGCGCTGTTAAAATACTCATATATTGTTTGTTATTGTTAGCGCCCCCATGGAAGACAATAGCACCCCCTTAGCCCAAATGTCTGGCGCCGCCCCTGTGCAAGGGGAGTCAATCAAATGAATTTTCAAAGCTACATGGGCTTAGGCTGAGAAAAAGTAGATCCAAGAGCTTTACCCTGTGATCCCCGTGTTTGCTCAGTTCAGTTTTATACTCATAATATATGCATTTGTCTTTTCTTCAACGCTGCGTTATGCAAAACCCCATCTGTTGCTTTCCTAGACCATCAAGGCAAGCTCTCAGCTGGGCGACCCAAGGGTGACCTACAACTTGGAAGATGGGATGGTTCCAGAAACTAATATGCCAGTTCGTTTTTACCTTTCTCCAAACCGGGAAGACGGGTCAGCCTCCATTTTGGTGTCAGAACCACTGGATTATGAGACTACACCATTTTTTTCTTTGAGAGTACGAGCTCAGAATGTGGCAGCCGTCCCTCTCGCGGCTTTCACCATAGTTTATGTCAACATCACAGGTACTTTAGTAACTCAATATGTAGCTGTTTCTTTGTGGTACATTTGTAGTATAATAAGTCTGACTTGTATAAATTGAAGGGCGCTAACAGTTCAGGTTAGCAATTAAACTGTTAGAGAACCAGGTACTGCTTTTGAATGTCCCCCACGTTTGCAGAAAGCTGTATTTCTCAATTGAGCAGTTTTCCTCATGCTAAATAATTGTCTTGCATTCTAGATGTCAATGACAATGTGCCGTTTTTCACGTCCTCCATCTACGAGGCCTCAGTGACAGAAGGGGCTCAGATTGGAATGTCGGTGCTGCAGGTGTCTGCCTTTGACAAAGACCTGGGACTGAATGGAGAGGTTTGTGCTCATATTTCCATTATGCACTTGTTTTTCAAACCATTCAGTCACACATAAGCATTGTCTTTGTCTGGCTCAACCCTTGTTGTCTTGTCACAAAGCACATTGTAGATTGCCAAACCATAATGGCTTCTTGTGGGAAGCTATTGTTCAGAGTTGATGTTTGAATGCCTGTATACTGCCCGAACAAACTCTATTATTTTGAAGGACCGTCTTTAGCTTTGATTAAAGCACACGGCATGAGAAGCCACTCACTGCATTAGCTGGTTGCTTAGTTGATGGTGTAGATTACACTTTGTAGTGTTCAGATGGCCGTGATTGCCAGATTAGCCAAACTGAGAAACGCATTGTCCATAATATGGACAATGCGTTTCTCAGTTATTCTCAGTTTCTCAGTTCTCATTATGTATCAAAACAAACATGGCTGCTTACCAGAAAAAGATAATGATATACCACAGAGGATTTAAAACATCGCAGACTTTTACAGAATCAATGAACAACGTTATAAATGCTGTCTGCATATTCTCTGCATATTCCAAAACACCAGAACTCCAGCCAAGCTTGAGACATTTGGAGAAGCGCTAAGACTGATGCATTTCATTTTTGATCCGTCTCTTGTGTTCCACAGATCACTTATACTTTACTGAGTGACAGCAGTGGTGACCACAGTCTGTTTCGTGTGGACCCTGTACTAGGAATCATCTACACAGAGGCAGTATTTGATCGTGAGGCCCGCGGCTCCTATCTTTTGGAGGTACAGTCTGAAGATGGACAGGAGTCGGCGCGCCCTGGGAAAAACAAGCAACCCAATTCAGGTACTCCATATTTTAAAGGTGCCATAACATGCTTTTTTCACGTTTCTTAGTCTATCCTAAGTGTATAATTGATAATAATAAGGGTTGTGCAACACCCTTAACATAATAGTTAAGAAATATCACCCTGACCTTGAACCCCCTCACCAACCCGGAAATGCAAACGGCTTGGTTTGATATTCGCCCCCACCCTTGTGAAGAGCGATCTGGCTCCCCCGCCCAACCCGTGACGTAGTCTCAGAGAGCGTGTGTGCCCCCCACAGCTGTTAGCTCCGCCGTGCACCGCTCCTGCCGCGCGAGTGAGTGACAAACGATAGAACTTCAGATCAACATTACTTTGAGCCTATATAAGGGGGAGGGGGAGGAGGGATGGTGACGCGTGCTTGCCCTTATGACGCGGTCTTGCACCACCCCCCGTTAGTTTGGAGATTCGAGGAAAGGATATAGTCTGTTCTGTAGCTAAAAACTGCGGGAATCAATCAAAAAAACACTCTGGGTACATATATGAAGCACAAATAGCAATGGAAGAAGGTTAAAAGCTCTGAAAAGTCGATTTTGCATGTTATGGGACCTTTAATATACAGAAAATATACAGTGTTTCTTTTAGCTTCACTGGTTAAGTAGGTTAACAATGTGATTATTATGAATACAACCAAGTTCATCTTCAAAAAATAATACAAAATTGCTTACATTCAAGCCAGCAACCCTAAAAAATATGACTGTGATGTACAGTCTACGACTCACAAAGTTATATTATATTCTAAAGTGACCTCTACAAAAGCAGTAGCTGAGCCATAAAAGTAACATTGTTCCCTGCCCATAGGGCTGTAATAAAGGCTCCTCTCCCTCTGCTGTGTTTTAAGCAGACTGCACAGGCACAGAATGACCACAATCATGTACACAATCATGTACACGTCGGGATTGATTTTCCAGGAATGACCAATTTAAGTCATGCCACCGCAGCTCATGACTTAACGTGAAATACCTTCTATATTCCCTGTTTCTATACCTTTTTGTCTTTCTTCTATTTTTGTGGTTCAATATTTGGCCAGTGCAGACAGTTTGTCTCTTGTGTCCTCTCCGTGGCCCCCTCGCACTCACAGAAGAACCAATGTGTCCAGCGTGATGTAATTTGACGTGTATTCCAGATGGGCTCTTTGCAAATGTTTGTGATGAAGATATTAGGGGTAAAGGGTGATGTTCTGAAGATGCAAAGCCCTCTCTGTGGGGCTGTCAGGGTTGCTTAGCATTTGCAATGAGCCTTAGCCGGGTTTTATGTTACCCATCTCCACATCTAGAAGGGCTCATCTCCACTGCAAACATTACCTGTCTGCCTGCCTTACCCCTGGGATATAACAAGAGGTAAAGTGTTGGATTGAGCATAAACATACTTTGCACCAGAATCCTCTCTTTTTGCAGAAGTGCCAAAAGAACATGTCACCTACGTGTTTTGTGAGTAGATCATTTCTCTCCGACTAAAGAAATAAACCGGATAATGAGGGGAGCACGATAAGACACAAACACTTGTCATCTTATAAATATTTAACCTCCCTGTAGAGAGGTTCTGTATCTTCTCATTGACAAAACACCCTTGTTTAAAAGGTTCAGCCCTTGACTGTTTTTCACTTGTGAAAACAGTCTTGTTAAAATAATAAACGTTAGAGTAATTTACTTCTCCTTGCCTGTGCACGATGTCGGATAGTCATATACAGAAAAGGTGGGTGTGCTGTTTAACGTTTAATCTAATGTAATACTGTCATTTCTGCAGACACAGCATATGTGCGGGTTTTCATCAGCGACGTGAACGACAACAAACCGCTCTTCGCTCAGAGGCTGTACGAAGTTGGCGTTGACGAAAATGCAGATGTGGGCCTGACTGTTGTCACCGTTAGTGCTAATGATGAGGATGAAGGTACGACTAATGAGCTAGAGAGGTCCCACTGAGAATTTGAGTTTAGCTGCTTCCTAAATGATATGAAAACCCTCCAACCAGAACCAATAAGAAAGTCTTGTAAGCTTCTTTTAAACTTTCACAAAAAGTTTCCTTACCGCATTGATTTTCATTCTACACCTGAATCCCTATATTTTGGCAGCTTATCACTCATTCTTCCTCCCACGAGTTCTTGCCAAGTCGGCATATTTTTTGCAAACATTTCTCTTTGTAGGGATATTCATTAAGTGACCCTCCGAGCAGTGTTTCCCTATGTGCAGCTTAAATCATGCCGTGTGCTCGATTTAGCAGCAGTCATCAGAGTGCTCTGTAATGCACTGTAGCACATATGTTCCAAAAAGACTGACACGCTCCCACACAGTAGGTGGGCGGACTTTAACCAATAAAGCAGTTGCTCATGCTCAGTGCAGCTGAAGCCTCAGATCCCTTCATCAAGCCTGTTTGGGTCCGTTAATCAAGTATTTATGGAGAGCGGGGGTGCAGCTTAGCCTGGGCTGCTGTACTAATGATGAATAGCAGTGGCACAACACCAGCCCCCAATATTAAACTTACAATAGTGTTCCTCTTGTGCCTAAGAGGCCACCATCAATCTGTCTTGTTTAAGAACCTCCGCCCAGGGCTTGACTGGCGTAAGCCTGCCAGTTCACAGTGGGAGGCAAGGAAACACTTTGTCAGCCCGGCTTGTGTTAATAGTGCAGATTAGTGTATTTACATGGGATTTGAGGTACTTGAGCGCAACAGGATGATTGAAAGTGTGGACTGTATATAGTAGGAGATCATCTTATCTTCTGCCAGTGCAAAAGCAGCAGATTGAACCGTCTCCATAGAGCGGAGATACGGTCAGATATTGACTTCCTCTTTGCTAAACTATATCCACCACCTTTTCTCAGGCATGAAAAGCATTCCCTGGAGAATTCTACTCGAGTGCTGCATGCTGCTTTTTGCTCTTGTGCACCCTTTCTAGTTTTTTCAGCACTTTTTAAATTAGTATCTGATTAAAGTGGAAGAGACGAGGTATTGCGTTTCCATTTAATTAACTAATCAAAACAAGTGGGGAATACATGAAAACCTACTTATGCTTAGGTCTTGGAGGAAATGAGGTGTAATACCCATGTGTTTACAGCCCTCTGTTCCTATACCAGTGTAACATAGAAGAATAATCTGAAAACAAAAGCATTATTTAACCAGATGTATTCTGCAGCCTTTCGAAATATGCTGTTCCTTTGTTGTAAAAATCCCCTATTGTGCTTTTATATGTTTTTCTTCTTCTGCTTTAGTGCGTTAAAAACATTTATTCATATAAAAGGTCTATGGTGTTACAAAGCTCGAACTCAAGCAGAAATATTTACATGTCTCTGCGGTCTTGCATATGATGAAATAAAGTAAATTATGGTTCTCTACAAGGAGACTTTTTTCTCCAATCAACAGCAAAATCAAAACAAAGCTAATCACACAAATATGGGATAATAATGTGTGAATTTTTGGTATGTGGGGACAATGTGTAATCCATTTTAATACACGCTATTATCCCAAAAAATGATTAGTCAATGAATAAGCGTTCGAAAACAATTACTGTCGAAAACGCTAGAAAACCCTCTGATATTTTGTCCTACCCTCCTCATGTATTCCCTCAAACCGGGCACAGGAGCCAATGCCAAGCTGCGCTACCAGATAACGTCGGGGAACAAAGGTGGCGTTTTTGACATCGAGCCAGAAGTGGGCACCATCTTTATCGCACAGCCTCTGGACTACGAGCAGCAGAAGAGGTACAAGCTGCTGGTCCTGGCCTCTGATGGCAAGTGGGAGGACTACGCGGCGGTGGTGGTGACTGTGGTTAATAAGAATGATGAAGCCCCGGTGTTCTCGATGAATGAGTACTACGGCTCAGTCACGGAGGAGCTCGACGGGTCACCTGTGTTTGTGCTGCAGGTGAGAGGCCATTTCCTCATGCTGCTTCTCACTAATGACACTAATCCATAGCTGAGTCATTAACCCTGTGACTTCTACTGCCAAAACCTTTGGGGGGGGGGGTAGCTACTTATGTTGTACAAGTAGCGTTTGAAATCTTTGCTGCTTCTAATTTGGTCATATTTCATGCACAATCGTAACTTGAAATATTATGGGATAATCGTCTGGGTTAGCTGAAGAGACAGTGGTGATTTATTTTATGTGGGGAAATTTAGGAAGCGAGAACGTCAGAGCTGCTCCAGGCCAGATGCAGGGAACCCACCTGATCAAAGCTCACCGCTTTAATGTAGGTGGTCAGGAAATAGAGCAAACACTTAAATAGGACTGTCGAAAAAATACAGAAGCAAAGAAGACCCAGGTGACAGCTGAAAAGAGATAAGACGAAATAGTAATTTGCTTTTTGACTGTGTGAATGAATATCCATTTTCTTAAGGCTGCGATTATCTGTGCAGGTGACGGCCACGGACCCAGACAAAGACGCCGACCAGGGGGCAATCCGCTACTCTATTCACGGGCAGGGCGCTGAGTCACATTTCATGATCAATGACCTGACGGGGGAGATGTACGCCCAACGCACCATGGACCGAGAAGAGCGCGCTGTGTGGCGCTTTGTCGTCATGGCGACCGATGAAGAAGGCGAGGGTCTTACGGGCTTCACTGATGTTATAATCAATGTGTGGGACATCAATGACAATGCGCCTGCCTTCTCTTGTGCTCCGGATAATTGCCACAGTAGTGTACCAGAGAATTCCCCTCCCGGAACGTTTGTTGTGGAAATGACAGCTGTGGACCTTGACGATGCAGCTGTCGGACAAAATGCAATCTTGACATACAAGATTATCGAGAATGTTTATAATGCAAACAGGGTGCAACTTTTCGCTATGGATTCCAGCACTGGCACCATATCCGTTTCGGCAGAGGGTTTGGACAGAGAGACTGCTGAAAGTCACCACTTGGTCGCCGAGGCTCGGGACGGTGGCGGCATGACCGGCACAGCTACTGTTTCGATAATGGTCACGGACATCAACGATCACGCGCCAAAGTTTAGAGAGGAATGGTGCGGTGCCCGGATACCTGAGAGTGCCAGTGTTGATGCTTCAATTCTGGATCTAAGCGCTGTGGACCCTGACGCTGGCACTTACGGCCACGTTGCCTTTAGCATCGTGGCTGGAGACCCGGAGCAGAAGTTCTACATGGTTAGCCACAGATTAGACAAGACGGGCACACTCAGGCTGAAGAAGAGTGTGGACTTTGAGAAGGCTGCAGATCAGAGGTTCAATCTCACTATCAAAGTGGAGGATTCAGACTTTTCAAGCTTCATTCACTGTGTGCTTCTGGTGGAGGATGAGAATGATAACGCCCCTGTTTTTGACCCCGTCTCTCACCTGCTCTCCCCGTTGTGCGAGGATGTAGCCGTGGGCACTAGCATCATTCAAGTTGTAGCCACTGACTTGGACTCTGGCCTGAACGGAGACATTTATTACAGCATTCTCCCCAGGTCCAACCCATATGGACATTTTACAGTCAACCGGGCTGGAGTGGTTACAGTGACTAGGCCGCTGGATAGGGAGGCGATGGCGGGTTACGATCTGGTTGTCTTGGCAACCGATCGGGGCACTCCAGGCTTGACTGGCAGTGCCACGGTCCACTTGCAGCTGCTGGACATGAACGACAACGGACCGGAGCTTGAGACAGACTACGCGCCCGTGTTGTGGGAGAACAGCCCCGCTCCTCAAGTGGTCTGGCTCAACAGCAGCACAAATCTACTCCATGTTGTGGACCGGGATTCTCTAGAACACGGGCCTCCTTTCTCCATTTCCCTGCCCCCGCATTACTCCACCGACTTCCACCTCCAGGACCACGGGAACGGCTCTGCAACACTCACCGCCCTGCGCAGATTTGACAGGGAAAGGCAGAGGGATTTTCATTTGCCTGTCATAATGATTGACAGCGGCCGTCCTCCAATGACATCCACAAGCACCCTCACCATCACTATTGGAGACCAGAATGATAACGCGCATCAGGCCGGGGAGAAAGATGTTTATGTGCACAGTCGCAGAGGTGAGTTGTGGCTTTGTTTGATTTAATTTGACTTGTCCTTTTTTCCAACAAATAATCAGCATGCAGAGTTTGAATATAGGGTGGGGAAAACTACAGCAGGAAAAGTTTTCTGTCTCATACCTTTGCAGTGTTGACTGGAATTCGTAATTGCACTCCGTTTGGATTCTCAGAGTGTTTTGTTATGGTAATATCATTGTCAAATCCTCTCTCAAGCTCGCAGCGTTTTCCACTTGCCAGTCTTACGTGCCTAAAGCCTATTTGAACATCCTATTATGATAGGGATCACAAGTCTTTTTAGATTCCCCTCCCTTCAAGCAAGTTAGTTAAGCACGTTGACTTGTCAGGGTTTTGATCGCACACTCAGCTACATGTCAGTTTTGGTAATTGTGGAAAACAGGCTCTCAGTGATTCATCCAGGCTAGCATTGTTTACCCAGCTGCAGTACTCTGGCACTGCAGGTCGATAATAACATAATCCATACTGAGATAGCCGCGCTTCCTTAAGCTCCCCGTTCTCTGAAGTGGAGCACCAAGAGTCTATTCATTCCTGCAGTGGGGCTCTACAGTTATGAGCATAATAAGTAGAACAGAGAACACAAGAATGCAAGATAAGAAGAAGAGAGGGACCAAAAGATAACTGTGGGCATCAGCAGATTCTGTCCAGACGTAATCAGTGTGTGTGTGTGTGTGTGTGTGTGTGTGTATTTACCTTCAACAGGGAATATAGCTAATGCGGTGCTAGGCAAGGTATATGCCCCAGATCTGGATGACTGGGACAACAAGACCTACACACTGGAGGCAAGCGCGGCCAAGTAAGAGCTCTTTTGTTAAATACATATCTTTTCTTCCTGCAAACACGCTGATCTCCAAATGTGCCGCCCAAGTACAAATGCTAAAGAAATAAAGCGGTGCAAGAATTGCCAACAAAGTCGAATGTGGAAAATAAAACATATGTGAAGTCAGCAGTTGGGCTGGAATCACTTTTCACACCGGCACTTCAAACAGTTACTCCTCATTTTTCAATTTGGTTCTATCGCACATGTCAGTTCACTTGCAGTTGGGTCTTTAATCATCGTGACTTCTATTCTGGAAAATCTGATCAAAGTCTAACAACATAAGTAATCTGACTCCACTTGCATGATGCTGTTCAATTGAAAGCTACTCACACAGACACAGCCAAACTCTGACAGGAACCTGCAGCTGTTCAGTATTCACACCCTCTGGATCAGATTAGGAATGCTGATTGAATACTTGTTTTATTTATCAATCGCATTCAGTTACTATAACAACTATTACGTTTATGTAGAAGTAATTTCTATTGTATTCAGATTTGTTTGTCTTTTTTGGTCAGGTTCAAGCACATACTGTCCACCAATGTAATCCTTGTGATTCTTCTGTTCACAATGTCTCTTTCATTAGAAGCCACTTGTCTTGTCTTCTCTCACAGTAGCCGTCCACTTGTACTTATCGCTTCTCTTCTTTTCCTAGGTACTTCAGTCTGAACCAGAGCAGTGGAGAGCTGACCCTGCGAGAGAACACTCCCGTGGGCAGCTATTGGCTCAAAGTCGGGGTGTCTGATGGGGTCTGGCCTGATGTGATGTCTGGGGTCAGAGTACACATAAGGGAGCTGGAGGAAAAGGCTATCCAGTCGTCTGCCTCACTGCAACTAGCAGGTAATCTAAGATAGACAGAAGCCAAAGGATTCTGTCAGTGGTAGAAACACCAGAGGAAGTGAATTGTATTCAAAATAATGTAATGTATACCATTGTCCAAATGACACATTTCTGCTGCCACCTGTTGTGATAGTCAATTTCTTTTGAAAATACGTGCTTCCCGAGCTTTATGTAGAAATGATGGAAATAAAATGACGGAGCCACATTCTGTTGGAATGCAGCAACGTCTGGAAGAAACGTACAGCAAATACTTTAATCATTTCAACATTTTTGACTTAATGATCTAATCAGAAGTGCTAATTTGTAGGCGAAGACCTTTTCTCTCCTTGTACTGTATGATTCAGAAATACAACATAAATTATCAGTATCTTCTCTACACAACGTGAAGGTGTTCGTGCTATTATAGGCCAAGACTATACTTCTTTGTTAAGTATAGAAAAAGCATGTAGTCTTCTCAGTCTGACAAAGCAGATTGTACAGAAGTTTTTTTTCAACTAAATTTTTTTTCTTTGCACCTTTTCACCATTCTTTGCACACTAAGCTTTTTACATGGATTGTGTCTATTTCTGTTGACAAAAAGAAAGCAGTGACATTTGACCAGGCAGTTTAAACCATGTAATGGTTGTTTTCACAAAGTAATGGGATTTTCCTTTGCACAAAAGCTTCCTCGCTTGTTCTTTGTTGTCACTGTTGTTGTTAAATTCCTTTATGAAGCTAATTTTGAAAAAGCCAGCTTCTGCCACAGGCATGGATAAATTGGTACTTTCTATTGAATGATTATCATCTTGTCAATCCAGTTAACACTAAAATAACAGGCTGTCACGACGACCCTTTTCCATCAGCGTTATTTAACATTACTAAGCATTGTTAAACAAGCAGTGCCATTGTTGGCCGGTAATAGTTTCCTTATTCTTTCCATTCCCTCACACTCTGAAGTTTATGTTGAGAGTGTTCATTTTTCTGTCAGTCTCACTGAGCAAATTGGAGTTATAAAGGTCAATTTGAAAGTGTCAGGTAAAGTCCTTGACATTTAAAAGCCATTTTGCGATCAGAGTCGAAGGCTATTACAAATGCCTCTGTCTCAAAGTCATTACCATTTTTTGAGATTAAGGGTGACTTCTGCATACATTCTCCTGTGCATATTATTGACACGTGGTAGAAATATACAGTTACAATATCATATTTTATAAACCATTCCAAAACACTATTTTTAGTAAGGAAATACATTATTTCACTTGACATCATCAGTGAATTAACAGATTATTTGATATAGACGCGGATCTATATAGAAAAATGTAGGACTTCCTCTGGCGTTAATGGAAAGAAACTGACTGCTGACTTTGATCAACACTTTACTTGTCATTGATAAGTCAGTCATTCTTACAGCATGTTCCCTTTCTCTCTTTGTCCCCCGAAGGCATTACAGCAAGAGATTTTATCGACTCCCGCGTCGATGGGAAGAGCAGGCTGGAGATGTTCTGGGACTTCCTGTCGGAGGCACTGTCCGTCAGAACAGCAAGCATCAACATTTTCAGCATCGAAGACAGTGGGGAGAAACTAGTGGACATTCATTTCTATGTGCTAACTGATCATGGCTACGTTCACCCAGAGAAACTGCATGGTGTCCTGGCGGCACATAAAAAGAAGGTACATATCCCATCCTGTCTGTTAGATAGAGATCAATGCTCGTATATCAAGTGATACACTCAGGAGTGGGAAGGGAAGAGATAACTGTGCTTTTTATCTGCCCTCTTATTTTCACACTGACGTCCTAGTGTGATCCGCCTGGCCCTGTCATGTTTTCTTGTCGATTCCATTAATTTTGCCATGTCATGCTTTACTACCTGCTGTTGTGATTTACAAAAGAGTCATAGAAAGCATAAGAGAGAATATTTTTCCTCCAAAAATCTAACAGACGCAGTATTTTATATTATCGGAAAAAGTCGAGCGTACTCCAAGAAATACAGTAGTACGTGTTAATATTATTGCCTGTAGAACTGTACAGTTTTGAAAGAATTCTTCTGGCTAAGTAGACCTTCTAAATTATACGTTTGAATAAGTGAATAAGTAGTGCTAACATTTCAGTACTAATAGAAGAACTGTGATAACAAAGGTTTCAAATGTACTCATCTGAACTACTAAAACGCAGGGTGTTTAACAATCCCAAGATCCTTTCTCAATTCGGAAGGAACTCACCTTGGAGCTGGTATTTTACTGCCGCAGGCGTGTTAAGCCATGACTTTCCTTATTGATTCAGCCTTCTTTTGGTCCTGATTTAGTCCTTGTTAAGATTTTTTATTTTGACACAGTTTGACTCGTAAATCATTGGTATGCACTACGTCGTTTTGCGTAAACTTAAGATTTCCCATCATCTCAAAAGTCTTGGAAAGATACCGTCCCGCATCATGACCCCCACAGTCCATAACCTCTCCCCTGCTCTCTCTCCTCTCACGCCCCACAGCTGCAGTCCCTCTTGCGGGTGGGTGTGAAACAGGTGCAGGTGGATGAGTGCGTTCACACGGACTGCAGAGCTTCCGGCGGCTGCTCCACCGCTCAAACCGTCAGCGACTCCTCCTCCGTGGTGGAGTCGGGTGCCGTGTCCCTTGTCTCCGTCAAGGTGTCAACGACAGCTGTTTGTGGTTGTACTGCCAGGGAGATGACACACCGGCCGTGCTCCTCCTACCCCACCAACCCCTGCCTGAACGGAGGAACCTGCGTCAACACTCAGAATGGATACAGGTGAGACGCGCCTCCAGTCTAAATGCTACTGCCTGGACCTATTTTTTATGCCACACTGCTCTTTTGAGGTCTTGTTAGAACTATCCCTCACCTGTAATTTGACCTAACTTGCTCTAGCTGCAATGTGTTTTTCTGAAAAGGCCAGTATTGCTGCAGTGCAATGAATGTTCAACAAAGCATACATATACATATTTGAACAAAACAAGTGCTACAAGTACTAGTTTTTACATATAGTTAAGGTTATAAAATAGGCTTGCATTGCTTGTAGTTATTTTGATATACACTATTTTTGTTTTCTTGAAGGCTGGTGTTATAAAATGAATATTAAACAAACCAAACTTTTGCATATTTAGTATAGCTCTGCAATATTGCCTCATTATTACAGATGATTTTTTTCAATTGTTAGGCAGGTTTTCTTCTGACCGCGTTAGAGTTATATCAAACTATTGATCATCATTTTTAGTTTCAGAGTCAATGTGAACTTTGGTTATTAAAGGTGCCGTACATTTTTACTATCTTAAAAATGTGACTTTGAATGAGTTAGAGGTCCACATGTATTCCTCATTTATCTAGTGCCTTTCTTGCGTTCTAACTATTCACCGCAATTAGTTTATAAGAGATTTTCATAACTCTCCTTGGCCAAGGTGATTTTTGCCGTCACAGAAAAGTATGATAACAGCATAACTAGTCTGATAACAGCACACTTCCTGCTTCACAAAGAATAAAAGGTTCTATTATTTGATGCAGTCAGCACATTTTCACCCGAATGTATCTGTACTGTGACAAAAGATATTTCCCTTTATTACATGAAAAACAATAGATACAGCCTCTTTAAGTATGTTGTCTATAAACCTATAATAAGAAGGATGCATTGTAACTACCAAAACGTAGATATAAAATTATATACAATATTTATGCACTTTTGTGATTCATCTTGGGATCAATTCATGTTCATGCAATACACAAACCTGAGTAACAACACAACCAGGTTAATATTTTATAGCTCTTACTTCTTGACTTTTATTTAAAATCTGAAAACAATATCAGTAACCAATTCCATGGTGTAAATCTTAAAATGTTCCAACCTTTGTGGCCTTCTATCACAGAGGAAACAGCATGCAGTTCATTTTAAGCACACACTAATGCCAGATTAAATAAATATAGGGCAAGGGGATTAGCACAACTCTGGCCCCCCTCTACGTTCACAACTTCTCCAAATCTCATTTAATGCCTTTTACATGAACATGCAACTTTGTCAAAGGCGTTTGTACGGCCAAGGCAAAGCAAAAGAAATACTCTATTTGACTTTTATCTTTTAAATTCTCTCTGCAGCAGCTGATGCTTCTACTTCTGAGAGATCCCTTGTTGTATAGGAAGACCATTATTCCTTCTGTATGGGCCATATGTTCTTATGTGAATTGCTTTACAATCACAAAGAATCTTACATTTTGACGGTATCCTTTGTAGAGTGAGCTTAAGAGCAAACCCCCAGTCTGCAGCTGATCAGATATTGTCAGTCAGCGGGTGCAATACACGGGGCCTGTGCTCCTTGATTTGGCTGCACTCTCAAGAGCCACATGAAAGCGCCAACCAGAGGCCGAGGTGGTGTGCTTAACTGTGTTTGTATGTATGCACAGGGCTACTCTCTGCCTATAAGCCCGTTTTGCTTTGTGTAGATCAGTATTCTTGACATGTGTTGCCCCTCTGCAGAATAAACAGCAAAGAGGAGAAACAGCTCCTAACAGCCTGGGTGCACATAGCTTTCTTATACACTGCATGAAAATAGATGGCTTTGACATTATCAGTCGAGCCAGCTTGTCTCACATGCCTGCAGTGGAGGCTGAGGATGAGATCAACCGGTGTTTTCCATACCCACCATAGCAGTGATTGAACGTGTACACTCTCATCACCAAAAGCATCGCTTCCCTTACGGCAATTTTGCTCGGTCGCGTTATTATTAATATTTACCATTGCAGACGCATTCACAAACGCGGCACAGCGATGCGCCGAAAACATTCATTTCCCCCCTAATGTTTCTGCAAGAGCAACGATGCCGAACAATCAGAGTCTAATCAAAGCAGATAAGTACAAGAAAAGGCAATTGCACAGATGTCAACCAGAGTATACTCCAGATTGAGAATGGGCTGGGCACGAGGAGATTTGAAAAGCTAAGTCCAGGAAATCAGTGGCGGTACAGTGCATAGCAAAGTGAAAGAAATATAATTAATTATCTCCTACAAAGGATGTGGTGCTTTGAGAAGGAATAGTCTCCACAGGGTTAGGTGCTGACTGCTGGGATAGTTAAAGAATGATCCAGAGTAGTGCTGTGCTCGTGGCTAATTGATTTGAGGTACAATTTAATATTCAAGGATTTATGCTTCATGGAAACAATCGATTGATAAAGATGCACTCTTCCCAGCGTCATAGCGTCCTGTTCTGTTGAGCAAAGAGCAGGGAACTGGGAAATCAACATCCTCACAATTTTACAATTTAACATGTTGCAATTCACCTTCTATAATTTCATTTTCAGACCTTATGGTAGATTTACTGTTTCTGTAACCAAATTCATAATCCAAAAGTTCTGAACCTTGTCATGATTTGTGAGATATTGGCTGCATAATCATATTAATCATATGGTTTGAAGTCCTTTCAGCAGACAACAATCATGGAGTTGAAAGGGAAAAATTAATGTTACTTTTGTTCAGTTATATTATGCTGACAGAGAAGACATTTTGTGCCATTTTTTGTTTCATGTGAATAGACCCAATAATTACAGAGATATGAACCATAAACTTGATCTGCAATCTGACAGTTAAAAAGCTAAATTCACCATGTCAAACCATCAAGATTATAGAAAGTTTATTATGTCTCGTGAACACAACCTATTCAGTGTACACGTTGGTACACGTTGGTACACGTTGGTACACGTTGGTACACGTTGGGATACTTCCAAAGCATTTATAAAGCATTATGGAGATTTTGCTTTACAATTAATCTAGATTAAAATTCAGTTTCTCGTTAAATTAGATTATGACATTTGCATACATTAGTAGTCGCCATATAAGCCTCGATTAAAATAAATAAATGCATGAGTTGTGTCCCTTGCACTCTTTATATAATGCACACATTTCATTTTTATGAGCTAGTGCTTGGTAATGACATTTTTTAATCAATAATCAACTCCATTTAAGTGCACAATGCAGTGTTCTATACTGTTATAATGTTCAGTCTCCCGGGGGTAAGACACACACCTCATTGCCTACTCAAATAATGTGGTTGGATTTCTGGTATAAAAGCATGTGCATAGTAGAAATCCTTGAAATGAATGAATTAAAGTGTATCAAAGTTAAATGTTGAGCCACGCTTGAATGCTTTTTTTTCTGACCACAGACATTTCAACTGCTACACTGAATCCTAATTAACTGCTTTATTTTGTCAGTTTGTGACACGCATTTCATGTTACATTGTTTTTTTTAGTTACACATTCCATCTTTATTTATTTTATTCATTTTTCTTTTTTAATAATACAAAACAACAACACAAAAGGAACTCAGAACAAAATGTAGAGAGACAAATAACATAGTCCCAAACACGGAGTTTGCCCCATTTAGTCCAAAGTCTAATACAGTTAAATGCATTTATTGTGTCAATGGCAGGAGTTTTGTTCTGAAATCTAGTGGATGGCGATGTCAAGAACTGAGTGCTTTGTTAATCTCAGTCCAATACATCTGAGAAGTAGGACAGTCCCAAAACACATGGTAATGGTGGACCACCTCACCACAGTCCATCTTCAAGAATCTGCGGTTTGACTAATGCAATTACCTCCTAAAGTAAATGTTTTATTCAACACTAAGAACAGGTCAAAGTAGAATACTTGTGTGCAGCCAGTTTCATACTTGTCAAGGAACAGTCCCCTTGTCCAGACGTTGGACAGTGGAAACATTTTTTGGCGCAGAAAACAACAACAGCGCTGACACTTTCTTTCACTTAGATGTTTTTTTTTTCTCTGCTCTTTTATTTCTGTGCTACAGGTGCCACTGCCCCCCGCTGCTGGAGGGGCCTGACTGTCAGCAGACAAGACTTAGTTTCCTTGGCAACAGCTATGCCTGGTTTCCCCCTATAAGACCATGCTTTGATAGCCATCTTTCACTGGAGTTTATGACAGAAGAGGATGACGGACTGCTGCTCTATTCAGGTCCACTGGCCACGCTGATGCCGGGGGACAGCGAGGACTACATGGCCATAGGTAACGCAAACTCCAGGTTAATTAGACACGCTCCTCTGGTCTTTCAGCGGACAGACTTGAACATTAATGTGATAAGATTAATTAGTGACGGGTAGATAATTAAATTTATGGAGAAAAACACTATTTGCTTGTATGATGTTTTTTTTATTTATGGACCTTAAGTAATAGGAGGAATTTGAATGGCCCCAAATGAGTCGCTACATTACACTACTACAAGCAAGGATGGCAATGCATAATTCATAATTGTATTCCCTTGTTCACTTAGCCTGGCTGCTGTTTTTTTTTCCCATTGTTTACAAGGAATAGTCTGTTTTTTAGATACACAGAATTGATCTCAGTGACACAGATTAGGCTCCGGATGCTAATGAGTCGACCTAATAAATACTTGCAGTACCAAAAACTAAAAATCAACTGCATTTAGACTGACAGTGATTTGTATTTCCAGCCCATGAGTGGTGTAGCTTGAGTTTTTCCCAGCACATATTCGCCACTACGAGGGCATAGTCAGAAACAACCATTAACTCTCATGTTTTATTCTTCAGGGCAATGTGAGTCCCCAATTTAACCTACACACTTTTTGCCAGATTGATTATAGAAAACGCACCCCACTCCTCTTTAAAAAAATATGCATTTGATTGGTCAAGTGTACAATTGTGGAAGAATGTCATAACAAATAGAGTTAATTACTTTTAAATCACTTTCAATCTAACTTTCCATCATTCATTCAGTCTCACACAAGGACAAGTATTAATGAGGAGAGAGGCAGAAGCTACATTCCCTTCATTAATGCTACAACACTATAAAACATTAACTACAGAATAAAGTTATTGGTACATCATACAAGCTCCTACAGTAATCCTGAATTAAATGTATGTTCAACAATTAAATATACAGAGTTAGTGTGCAAATATTGAACCTTTTCAGGGCTGTTCATTCAATCTATTTCAGCATTAGCATTTAAACTTGGGGAACATATTTTCCCATTAACTCTTAACAGTGTTTATATATCTTGTTTCAAAATCGATCACTTGGTTTGCTTCCATAACCAAAATATTAAAGGTGATATTTTCTGTGGGGCCCACCTCATTTCCAAATAATAGCTTTCTCATTAGAACTAATTCACAGACCTTGCAGTAATTTGGATGTTGCTTTTCAGAGCTAATTGCTGGGTCACCAACCCTGAAAATCAATCATGGCTCTGGAACGTTGGTGCTCCAATTAACAAAAAACGTGGCAGACAGAAGGTGGCACCGTCTTGACATCAGGAGTAACAGTAAAGTAAGTGATCCAAATGAAACCTGTTTAATATTTGTTATTGACTTCTTTTTTGCTTTGTTAGACGCACACAGCATCTAATGCTTTGTATGTTTTCCTCCCTGTTTTTAAGGAAGTTCGCTTCACTCTTGATAGATGTTCCAGTGCTATTATCATGGAGATGGAAGGTGTGGACTCATGGGCCATGACAGAGGACCGTTCAACCTGCGAAATCCGAGGGGTGACGCCCAATAGAGACAAGTGAGATCGATAATTAAATAACAGTTGTCTGAGCTGAGCAACACAATAACAAAGCGTCTGAATTCCAAAGGGAGCCAATAAGCTCAAAAGCCCCACAAACAAGCCAAACCTGCGAGGTTGTGTACTCTGTATTTAGGATTTATGAAACCATTAAAATCCTTCAGACATTTTTCTGTGGATGTACCTTCATGGATATTTGGTTTGTTCTAAGGCCGACTAGTGCAGTGGTGCTAATGAATTTTTAAAGAAAATACTCTATCTTAAAATTCCCCCTGAGTCAAAAGTTACACAAATATAATTTATCAGCTCTATCTCTTTATCCCTGCTCTAGTATCGCCACACTTTGTATACAGTAAAGCAGCTCTGCTCATATTTTCTATGTCCTCTAGATGATATTGAATGTGTTGAATAGACAGTGTATATATATATACACACACTGTATATATATATATATATATATACACACTGTATATATATATATATATATATATATATATATATATATATATATATATATATATATATATATATATATATATATATATATCAAATCAAATCAAATCAAATCAAATCAATTTATTTTTGTAAGGCCCAAAATCACAACAACAGTTGCCTCTGAGGGCCACAGGGAGAAATGAATCAACAATGTCTGTGGTGGCGATGGAGTCAGACAATGTCTGTGATGGCGAGGGACGATGTCCCAGGGTCCTCTGTCCTTAGACTCTCCTTCTCGGCCAGGAAAAACTACAAAAAAAACCTCTTTGGGAAAAAAGCGTAGAAACCTGGAGGAGTTCCAGTGAAGGAGAGATCCGACTCTCACAGACGGACAGACGGACACGAGGAGACTGGAGCTGGACCCACTCTTCAGGCAGATGAGGGACCGACTGAGGCGAACTGGACCCACTCTTCAGGCAGATGAGGGACCGTCGGAGTCGAGCAGGACCCACTCTTCAGGCAGATGAGGGACCGTCGGAGGCGAACTGGACCCACTCCTCAGGCAGATGAGGGACCGTGGGAGGCGAGCTGGACCCACTCTTCAGGCAGATGAGGGACCGTCCACATGGGGCAGGGACCACTTCACCAGGAGAGGGACATCTGGGTCCACAGGTCCTCAGGAGTGAGAGAAAGAAAAAGAAGGCGGTGAACAGTTTGCAAGTGGAATTAAAAAATAAATATTGTTTGATAGCATAAGTAGTCAGAAGAAGAGGATAGTGCTCAAGCTGTCATACTTCCCCCAGCACAGTTACTCCTAGGGCAGCGTAGCTGAAGCTGTGGGTTTATCTTTCTGTTCCTAACTACTCTGACCATAAGCGATTTCAAAGAGGAACGTTTTAAGCCTGGACTTAAATGAAGAGACTGTGTCAGCATATTTAACATGGGTCGGGAGCTGATTCCATAACACAGGGGCTTGGTAGCTAAACGCTCTACCTCCTACAGTACTTTTAGAGACTCTTGGCACCACCAGAAGGCCGGCATTCTGAGAGCGAAGAGCTCTGTTTGGATGATATGGTTCTATAGCATCTTTGAGGTAGGATGGGGCCATGTCATTTATGGCTTTGTAGGTCAAGAGTAGAATTTTGAATTTGATTCTGGACTCGACGGGGAGCCAGTGAAGAGACTTCAGCACTGGCGTAATGTGCTCTCTTCTTTTTGTTCCTGTTAGTAATCTTGCTGCTGCATTTTGAACCAGTTGAAAGCTTTTTATGGAGCTTTTAGGACACGCTGCAAGCAGGGAGTTACAGTAGTCTAATCTAGTCGTTACAAATGCATGGATAAGTTTTTCGGCATCACTTTTAGGCAGGATTCTTCTGATTTTGGCGATGTTGCGCAAATGGAAATAGGCTGTTTTACAAGCTTGATTTATATGAGCTTTAAATGAGAGCTCCTGGTCAAATAAGACTCCAAGGTTTCTTACAGTAGAACTGGAGGCTACACTGACATTGTCCAGTGTGACTATCTGCTCAGATAGAGCGTCTCGTAGATGCTTAGGGCCAAGCACAATGACCTCGGTTTTTTCAGGGTTAAGAAGCAGGTAGTTTAGTGTCATCCAGGTTTTTATCTCCTTCACACAAGTACTAAGTCTGTCTACTTGATCGCTCTGATCAGGTTTCATTGATAAATACAGCTGAGTGTCGTCTGCATAGCAGTGGAAGTTAATGTCATGCTTTCTGATAATGTTGCCTAATGGCAGCATATAAAGAGTAAACAGAATTGGACCGAGTACCGAACCCTGTGGCACACCGTGAATTACTTTAGAGCTTGGTGAGGAGCTCTGGTTTACATTAACAAATTGGAACCTATCAGATAGATAGGATTTAAACCAGCTGAGGGCTGTTCCTCCAACACCTACATCACATTCTAACCTCTGCAGTAGAATGTTGTGGTCAATGGTGTCAAACGCTGCGCTGAGGTCCAACAGAACCAGGATTGAGACCAGTCCATCGTCAGCGGCTAATAACAAATCATTTGTGACTTTAACTAGTGCAGTTTCAGTGCTGTGGTGGGCTCTGAACCCTGACTAACCCTATATATATATATATATATATATATATATATATATATATATATATATATATATATATATATATATATATATATATATATATATATATATATATATATATATATATATATATATATATCATATTATTATATCAATACTGCAATGGAGCAATGGTTTACGTGCAGGCAGGTGGAATCACTCTTCTAAATCTTATTACCCACTGACTCTTCTGTTCAATTTCTCAATGTACCTGCCTGTTGTATCTAGAGGGGAAAACCAGCTGATAAAATCCACAGATATAATCCTTAAAATACAAACTAATCTTTTCTGCCTGTGTGCTTCACGTAGCTTTCTCGTCTTACAGTTTTCTATTGCTAAGTTTGTTTTCCTGCACAGCAGTGCTGTGCTTGTACAATAAAACCCTTATGATTATTACTCTACATAAATCAGATACATTTATGGTCATACTACTACTTAACCTCAGACTCCTATTACAGAAAGTTTTAATTAACCTACATGAGTACACATTGCAAAGGATGATTGTTTGCTGTTTACAGGTCGGCGTTCACATCACTATTGTTAAAGCCAAAGAGCAAAAAAGCCTTATCTATCACTCATCTATTTTTTTTGTTAAGCAAACAACATAAGAATTGGATGCCACATTGGTGTCAGAGAAAGGCATAGTTCTGACAGCTTGGCTTGAAAAAATTGAATGTGTGAATTTTAACCATGACAGCCAATATAATGCGAGTGCCATTCCTCTCCTCGCATTCTCCATCTCTTCTTTCTATTACATCGCATTTTGAATGGAAGTATTGAAAAGTTGCCCTTGCTCTTGTCATTTACAATAAACAGAATGTTGTTGTTTTTTTTCTGCAGGTATCTGAATGGCAGTCATGTCCTGCAGCTGGGAGGGGTCAATGAGAACATCACATATGAATACCCACAGCTACAGTATAAGCACTACAGTGGATGTGTTCGAAACTTACTGGTGGATACCCAGGTATTGCAGCTCAATTGTCCACCTATGTCTTGCTTTAGGGCTTGTCTCTAAACCCCTGTTGTAGATGAATTACGTATTGATCTCTTCATTGTTGCCTATAAAATCTTTATCTCTTGGGTAAATGCTGATACAGGTGACAGGGGTCTTAACTCGAATGTTAATGTGAGCTCAAGGATTTACTTGAGAAGCTGATGAATACTTAAAATACTCCCCTTTGGCTATGAGAATAGGTTGTGTTCAACTTGTGCACTTTGTATATACTAAATATACATCAGCTATATGCCGCCTTGAAGCATTGGAACAATTTGCCAACAGATGAACTTTAATGAACAGAATATGTGTTTGTATGTAGTGTTTGGAGGCCTGAAAGAAAGGATGTGAGAGGGAGAGTATGAGAGAGAAATGTATCTGTATCTAGACTTTTGTTGAGTGATGTGACTCTGTAAGGTAAGCAGATGTGTTACTCTGATTGCTCTATTTATCCACATACTTAAAATTCAGTGCTCAAATACTTCCATGACATTCACCCGCTCAGGAACATCAGGTGTAAATTAGCAAACGTGTTATAACCTGGCACCAGCATCTGTCCTTTCACTTTGTCTTATGATATACAGTATTGTTGTGCACTGTCCCTGTACAAATAAAATAATACCTTACCAAATCATACCAGAGTTGTGTCCTTAGGCCGGTAGCTGGCTGGGCAATATGTCAAAATTAGATCATATCGTGCATGTTGTTTTGAAGATATCCAACAATTAAACCTCAAATATGAATTGTTTAAATGCATGTTTTAACACATTTCTGTTGGATTGACATATTGTCTGACTACCGTAACTACCGTTATTGGACTAGTCTCAAACAATTGTGAGATATTCATTTTTCTCCGTATTGCCCAGCCCTATAGGCAAGACACTTTGCCCACCTTGCAAAGTATGGATGCTGTGTGTGCATGAGTGGTGGTCAGAGGGGCAGATGTCACAGATTGGCAGTCTCACTTCTGTCAGTCTGTCCCATGGCAGCCGTGTCTACAATTGTAGCTTTCCACCACCAGATGTGACATTAAGGAATAATGCCGCGTAAAACAAATTTGACAGATCAAAAGCATGGTTATTATTATGCAATATATGTTTTTTTCTTACTCATCTTATGTTAACAGCGTAAAAGGGCATCAGTGTCCGTCCAATGTGTCATTAAATAATCATAAACCACTTTCATAAGAATATATAGAGTCAAATCACAAGATGGATTTGTGTGTCTCAAACGGCAATCACTTTACTCTTTACTCAGCCTCTGTGATTGCAAGGACACAGTATTCCATTCTTTTCACCCTCCACTTCACTAAATAGTTTCACCCTTTTATATTATTATTACACTTCTGTGCCTAATCCATGTTGCAACCCTGGAATTTCCCCATTGTGGGACAAATAAAGGTTATCTCATGTTTCTGTTTCTCTTTCCTCTTAAATCTAGCTGTATGACCTTGGTTCTCCGGCGGAATCTTCCAACACTATACCGGCCTGCTCTCTTGACGACGACCATTGCGACGACAAGGAACCGTTTCCTTCATGTGGCAACAGGGGGCGCTGTAGTGGTGAACTGAGCTCTTTTAGCTGTCTGTGTGAGGCCGGACTTTCGAGGCTGAAGTGTGAAAAATGTACGTTAACATTAATAGTTTTTTGTTTTTTTTACTGCTAAACAGAGGCGGGAGATGCATGAAAAAAAGGGATTGCATAGCAATTGAGAAGACTATTTATAATCTGTCTATAAATAGTATTAAAAGAAAAGGGTAAAGAAACCAAAACGTCTAGCATAATCTTCCAAACAAGGGTATAACATTATATTTTTGCCCCTTTATGGTCCAGTCACGTTTTGTGCTGGACTTGAACGTCAACCATGACATTTATAGATACATTTTAGCACATTTCTGATGCATTGTTAAAAATATTGTTTGAATATTGTTATTGCGACTATGCTAAAAGAATACTGAGATATTCACTTTGGATATCAACCCAAAGGCATTGCTTTGCTTGTGTAGAAAGACCACTTCACATCATGTAAAGAGTCATTGCAGCCAGTTTTCCCACTGCGATATGCCCATGTATTTCCTGTTTGACAGCTGAATTAATTGAACAAGTGTTTTTTTTCTATGTGCGTCTACGTTTGATGGACAAGCAGCTCCAGAGTTTTCCTTTGATGGACGCAGCCACATTCAATTCCAGTTCCTGTGGTCGCTCCCAGCGCGGCAGACCCGTGTCCAGGTGGGGGTCCGGACTCGCGCCCCCTCCGGTGTGATCCTCAGCCTCCTCTCCCAGGAGCAGAATGAATACCTGCGTTTAGAGGTGAGTCGTGTCGGCCACTCCTTTAGACCCTGACAGCTCTGATTGTTTTGTTTGTGAGCCTTAAAATTACGACGAGGGCCCGGACAATGATTGCAGCACATGGTTGTCAGGCAGAGAGTGAGTAATATCAGGGTTGGCGACATATGGGTGGATACTGTGGAGGCTGGTGATTGACACATGTATGTACTTGACAAGGTCTTTCAGTTAGTCCACAGAATGTTGCTATTGTTGTTATTATTTATTGTTGTTGTTATTTAAAACGTTGCCTTCTATATCTCAAAGCATTTCTTGTCTCTGGTTCTTATAGAGCTCAGGATTTAACACAAAACTACAGTTATTAACCAAATCCACCATGTTTGTGCATCAGCGTGCAAATAGAGAACAGTATAAAAAGTAAATCTGCTGGGTTACTACTACTACTACTACTACTACTACTACTACTACTATTTATCATACTACAGTGAGAGAATACTTTGGAAGTTTAGCCTTTAGCATCTTAAAATTTCCATTAGCTTCTGTGATGGGCGGCAACCCAATCTCATGCTCCATTTTCAAGTTCCAATCCCAGTACGTGCACTGCAATTTGAGAGCTGACGGTTCTTGGGAGAAGGTCAGATCTTGTGTTCTAATCTTGAAGTATTTGACACAGCGTGCTTTGAAAAGTGGGCCTAAAGTCGTGCGTACTCTGCGCCGCGGCCTCTGCCTGCACTCAGCGCTGCTCAGCTTCAGTTTGCCTAACCTCTCTAAGAGCACACTTGCTCTCGTCTGGTGTAAATTTTTGTCTCACTGACTGACAGACTAAAACTGAACAGCACCTGGACGTAAATGTCCTGTTAAAATTGTCGTTTTCAGAAATCACCCGGGTCAGTTGTTTTCAGTGAACTTGTCTCTGTTATGGCAGATTGTGCACCATCTTGTATTTGTGAGACAGTGATGCCTAAACTGTTGGCCTTGTTGTCTTGTTCTTTGTCAGAGATTCATATTACATAAGAAAAAACAACATTGTCCTCTCACATTTAGCAGGCCTGCACTGGCAGAGAAAGGAAAAGGCTGAAGCTTCTGCTGTGGCAGTGAATGTTCAGTGTTGACCAAACTGGTGAGCTGTATAAAATATCCGATGCTGTGTGCAGGAGAACGCTCAATGTTTTCAGCCCAGTTGTCTCAGAGCTCTTAGAAACACTTGAGCACAAGCCTGGTGTGTTAGCTGACAACAAGCCCTAATTTAAAGGGCTGTCTCTCACCCCTTTTTTTCTTGAGGGTAGATATGGGTTTGAGTGCACACTGAATAATTAACCACACTTTCACACAAAGGTTACCAAAGGCTATGTGGGCATAAACATTATATCATTCTCCCAGGAATACGGTGTCTCTGCAGAGAAAAACATTTTCTAATACAACCCATGATGGACTTTACTATTGTGGAAAACCGCTCCTCTTTTAAAGCTGTAATATGAACACAAATCTTTCATCTTATTTCTATATTTTTTAAAAATAAAAGCGAGGCTAGCTGTTTTGTGGCTCTGCACTTTTTCATGATCACTTAGAATATTGATCAGAATATTGATTGAGTTGTTGCTCATTTCTGTGACTTGTGAGCTGGAGGCGGCTGTGAGGAGACTTTAGATGTGTGTGCGTGTGCGTGTGTGTGTGTGTGTGCGCGTGTGTGTGTGTGTGCGCGTGTGTGTGTGTGTGTGTGCGCGCGTGTGTGTGTGTGTGTGTATGTGTGTGCGTGTGCGTGTGCGTGCGCGTGCGTGTGTGCCCACTGGGGTAGATGCATGCTGGGGGAGCAATAGTTAATATCAGTCAGGCCAGGAATCTGAATTATCGTACCCCACTGTTTCCAATTAAGCTTTGGACATGTACAAGCTGCAGTTATGAGAGGGCCTCATTGGTGTAGCCATTGTGTTCGCTCATCCTTAAGATAATTGTTTTTTTTCTTGTATACCTTCCCTTCGGGATGACTCCAGCTCCTGCCGCATCGCCTCTAAAAAGACTTGTGGCATCGTATCGGTTGAAGTCATTATCAGCACAGAATTTTCCATATGCTCCTGGCAGATTCACCCCGTTGAACAAGTTAAATTTCACAAAAATATTGCCTGACCTGACCTTTTTGCCTTTTCTTCTGTTCTTATGCTGTTGTATATTCAATCCCTAAACTAAGTCAGCAATAAAGCAAATGTGCTGTTGTGTTATTGGACAAGACACAGTACCAATCTCTATAGTCTAGGTTGCTAGATTACAAACCTCTTCAATTAAACTGCCTTGGTTACGTTGCTATTTTCCCTCCATTAAGAATCGATGGCATAAAAACGCTCTGTGCTGTATTTTTCAGGTTATCCAAGGTCTGCTGGCTGTTTTTTACAACCTCGGAGATGGAGACTACAACGTGACTCTCCACTCCTTTCGCCTTAATAATGGAGAGTGGCACGAGGTAGAGCTGGAGCGCTTCGGCCGCGAGTTCAGCCTGCGTGTGGACGGCGGCGGCGGTCGGCGCGAGGTCACCGCCTCTCTGGGCCGCGGCCACGAGCTAATTATCGACCAAGCGCTGGTGATGCTCGGCAACTCCTTTCCATCAGGACACAACCGCAGCTTCCTCGGTACGTGTCTTCTTAAAAAAGTTTAACCGGAGAAGACAGCTGGAAGTCAAGTGTAGATAAGTGACTAATTAACTAGAGTTTTAAATGAAATTCCTTTGTCGCCCGTTCCACTGGTTAAATTAACAAACACACACTTGATTTAGTAGTTACTTACCAGCTTGAGAAACTGCCAACGCCGCTTCGACCCCGTAGTTTGAAATAGATAAAGACATGAGCGCACTTGATCTGCATTTAGATCATGTGTCAGCTGCCATGCCTCCTGCAGAGTGAGCAAACTAACTGTGAGAGAGACTATCTAGTAAAGAAGAGCACGCTGACAGGTTGGCCTCGGGCTGTTTGTATGTGTGTTTGTGTGTACGCTGAGGTTACGTGCCGCTCTGCCCGCCAATGTCTAGGTGTGTCGGTGGGGTGTGTCTTTGTTTCTTGACTTCATATGTTAGCAGAGTGTAAATGTGTGTCCATAAAAGACGTAGCCCGAGGACTGGTGTTTCACTGTGTCTTTTAGCATTGAAGAATCTTTTCTCTTTGCACTCACTTGCGATGTCTGTCTCTTCAGGCTGTTTGCGGGATCTGAGGTTTAATGGGCGCTCTGTCCCGCTGGATGTGGAGCAGGCCACAGAGGGGCTCGTGGTGGTCACTTCCCAAGGCGTTTCCCCGAGATGCTCCTCCGACGCCTGCAAGAAACACCAGTGCTCCGCTCCCTTGGTCTGCGTGGACATGTGGAGACATCATGAGTGCAGGTGCTGTAAAGAACTCCAAAGAATAAATATGGATGTCAAGATTATTCGATTTAGCAATAGTCATGATTATTCAGATCACAATATAATCGTATGAAATTTAAAAGAATTATAATTGTGACAAAAATTCTGTATTTTTAGTTCAATCTATCGTTCCAAAAAATAGACCCAAATGTAAATAATCTGGATTTTTTGTCATATTTAACTTTATTTGGTTTTTCAGAAAGTTCCGTTTTGTGAAGCCGATCACAAACTTGAAGAATAGTAACATATCAGACCACGAGAATGAAAGAAAATTAAAGATTTAACTGTTGTTTTGTCACAGTCTCAATAATAGTGAATAATCATTGAATCATGATTTTTCCTCACAATTTATTTCACTAACCTTTATTTAACCAGGTAAGTCCCATTAAGATCAAGACCTCTTTTTCAAGGGTGACCTGACAATAATCATAACACTAACACCTCTCTGGTAAATGAGCTTACAATAAGCAGGCTTACTGTGCACAAGTGTCCTATGGCAAGTGCATCATAATATTACAAATAATAATGTCATATGTCATGCAAAAAACTATGAAAAACTGTTCATGCACAAAAACAATTTTTATTCATTACAATTGAAATAACAATGTATTCACATCAGGGTCAGGTTCAGGTCACTTTATTTATACTCGCAGAGAGAATTGACTTGGAGTTGGAGTTGGCTTCCATACATATATGAAACTGAGATAACCGTTACAAATACAGCAATTGACAACAGTTAACAATCTGCCATATGACTTCCAGCAGGTGGGGCCTCAGCGGGCTCCCTGGAGCTTTTCCAGAGTAATATGTGTGTGTCTAAGAGAATAACTCCCCTCTCTGAGTTGGAACTGTCCCTTTAAACTTGGCAGGCCCACTCAGTCTTCGAGCTGTAGTCCTGGACACTCAGCTCAGTGTGAGACTTTTCACACTGATGGAATATCCATAGACGATGATTGCACCACAGCCTCAGGTTATAAAGCTCTGTGAGAGGCAGGGGGCATGGCTCAATGATATTCAGAGGATATTTGAGGAAAATACACACAAAGGAATGCCCGTGCAAAGGCAATTTCAACTTCTCCATTTCAAACTAGATTTTTCTTTCCATTAGAGTACTGTCGGCCTTGTCACTTATCTTTCAAATCGGACATAAGAGGCGATGCACCTCAGAGATGTCTTTGTGGCCTCTTCGCTTCACAGCTGTGTCGACTGAAGTGTTCTTTTTGTCCGCTGTATTCCCAGATGTGCCCTGTCCTTCTTTCATTTTGCCTTCTGACATTCCTGCAGGTGCCCGCCCGGCCACCTGACCAAGGAGAGCCCCGTGGGTAAAATGTGTGTCTACACTTTATGTGCCAGCCGCCCTTGTCGTCATGGCACCTGCGTCCCACACTCGCCCTCGCGCTACTCGTGCCACTGCAGCCCGGGCTACAGGGGGCGCCACTGCGAGGTGGCCCTGGCCCTGTTCCGCGACGAGGGCAACAGCCTCAGCCTCAGCTCCATGTTTGCCATCAGCATCTGCGTCATGGCATTTCTAGGTAGCTATGCTGAATATGTGCTCTTTTATTTGTGGTGACACGATACTCATCTTCTTGTACGTCTCATAACATCTAATATGTATTTTTATTTGCCTTCAATATCGTCCATCTTGTTTGATTTTATCTATCTGTTGTTGTATACTTGTCTATTTTTTGTATGGTGTTTGTTTTTATGTGCCTTCTGCTGTATTTCTGTTTTCCATCTGTTTGTTGAGCCTGTTCACACACACTTGTCTCTGTATTGATCTCTTGAGTTGTGCCGGATGTGATTTTCCATGGAAGGTTTGTGGGAACATGAAACAAATATCTGCAGTGGAGGGGAACGCGATGGAGAGAACACGCTGTGTCTTAATTTGAGATTCACAGGGAAACCGTGAAAGTCCCCGGAGAATCTGTGGCTTTCTTTATATGTTTTTCTTTATTCTTCATCACTTCCGTCTCCCTGTCTCCTCTGCTGTTCTGGCTCCAAGTCAATTTCCATCTCTTTGCTACTTTTGATCCATCACACTTTTATGTCCCACTGTCCACTCATTTCCATTTTTCAATGCATTTAGGATTTTTTTAATTTCTCTTTTCATTGTACATGTATTTCTCATGCACTAGACTTTGTCACAGATTATACAGCATTGATCTGTAAAGTACCACAACCTTCACTAGGTCTGCTGCCGTGGTTCCATACCATTTTAAAACTCCCATTTGTATTGGAATGTTCGGTTTTAACGTGGAGAAAAAACTGTATTTCTTTGCTTTTTATTCTTCTATTTTGTTATTGTATAATGTTAAAATAAATAAAAAATCTTACACAGATAAGCCATAATTCTAACCAGAGGTGGGTAGGTCTCAGTTACAATTATTTGAGTAACTTTTTAAAGATATTAAACTGTAAACAGAGTAATATTGAGCTTGAAGTAACAGTTCTCGTACTTGAGTCAAAGTTTTGGTTATTCTTCCCACAAGTGACTAAAAACAAATACAATATAATGATAAATGATTTAAACATTTCTTAAACCGCTCTGTCAGACATGATTTAGTATTTCTCATTTTTGTGTCTTCCCTTTGAAAACACAAGATTCATTTAATGTTTTACCCTTCCAAACATAAACTTCAAACAATATTGTTACACCTGGACAGTTACATTTACTCTTACTTCAGTGGTACTTGTTTGCGTGCACTATTTGGCCACTCTATCCACCTCTGGTTATAACACTCAGTATAAACAGTTCACAAGGTCATTGAGAGCGAATGAATACTGAGCAGAATAACGGTTCATGTTGTGGACGAAGATTCTAACACTTGCCCTGAGAGATTGCCGGAGACTTTAGAGGAGATATAGTGAATCTGGGGAAAAGCCGTCTGCTTTTGAAGAGGAGATGATCTGATCTGCCCTTTGATGCCTAAAAAGGTCATAGGTTCACCAATGTAAGTGCAATTTGTGACGCATCCAAATACGAATGCCTCTTAGTTTGTGTAGTCTGTTCTCAGGGGCTCCCGACAGATACATTTTTTATTATGTGTTTCACGTTAGGCAAGATTTTCAGTCTGCAGCGCACAGAGCGAAAATACCTTCTTTCTAATAATTACGGGCTGAAGAAAACATTCCACAAACAGAGACAGACAGACCTGTGTGTGATTACGTGAGAGTCTTTGCGCAAGAAACACGATCAAAAACCCAAAACCAGGGCTAGAACTGGACCAAACCAAGTCCACACCAGAACTAGATTTAGCTGAAATCAGGATCGATGATGTAGTACATTTTGTGGAGTGTATTTTTAATATTTAGTGAATAGATGTAGAGGGTGTAGAAGTGTATGAACTAGCATATTTGTACATTTTGAATATAATAAAAAGGCAACTATAAAGAAGCAATCAAATAAAATATTTTCCTTGAAATTCTTGAAAAAAAGACATGTATAGTATTTGTTGTATATTTAACAATAACAATTATTTTGAAAAATATATTTAAATTAAAGTTTAAAGATGAATATGACGCATATTTGCTCTGTTTTGTTATTATTTTAAGTGGCTGGTAAACATGAATAATGATAATAATATCTAAAACATCATATTTGTAAGTAGTTTATACTAGAGCAAAAGCAACACGATACAACATACTTTAGTGTCCCCTTAGGTAAAAGTGTCTCGTGGAACAATGCATACATCTATACATCAATTTGAAGTATCGATAAGGGCTGAACAGGGCATCATAACTCAGTTGTTGTTAATAATGTGGTCTGTAACTGTTTGTGTGTGAGTGTCTTTCATGTTCCTTTGCTCACACTATCCTCAGCAGTGCCACATCAGTGTTTATGAGTCTTTCTGTCAGAGACGGGCTTATAAAACGCTCGGCCAATTCAATGCACAGTCACTGGCTCTATAACTGACTCAATGCTCCCTCCTGGCATGTGGCAAGTATTTGGACATCAGTTATCCTGACACTCCAGAGTGAAACATATAAAGCAGTTTTTCAATATTTGATAATGAATTCAAAGATGATGAAGTGCAGCCTTGGCATCAGTCATGAAAATTCATGTATTGGTTGCATGCTAAGTCCAAGGAGCTTCACAGTTTGGCAAGTAGCACACACCGAACATTGGACTGAAAATAATGATTCATATTTAGATTGATGTCATTTTGAAATATCCTGTAAAAGAAATATCTGGGCTTTTTAGATTTTTTCTAAATTGAAAGTATTGAAAGCACTGCTCATACCTCAACTGTTGTTACTCTCCCAAGATAAAGTTCTATAATTCTCCTTTACTTGAGTCTTCGTCCAATAGCCTTTGTAATTGAGACATGGCTTAGTTCAGTGCAGTGATTGTTTATTGAATATGTGTGTGTGTGTATTTTGCTCTTGTTTAATGAGGACCCTGATCACCTCTGGAGCCACTAGTGCCTCCACATGAAAACACCCCACGCTAAGCGGAGACTGCTGGCTGGGTGCTAAATTAAAGGGGGACTCCTTCTCTGCCTCAACGTGCATTAAAAGTTAAAACGTTCATCTATTATTAAGTTTTACACAAGCCGTCACAGAGGGAGCAGAGTGTGAGTTCAGTGCATGCTATTGACAAAGGCAGACGCACTCATGTCGGCCCATGCCTCATTAGCCCAGAATCAAATTCAATTTTCCCGAAGAGCGAGAGAAATGAGCTTCCTGTATGCATTCCGATGCCAAGACACCATGTAAAGTGCCTAGTTTCTCTTCCCCTAAAAGACTTATAAATAAATGATTTTATTTTCAACTCATTCCATTTCACCTGTCTCGTTTTCTGCCTTCTGCCTCTTCCTTACGTTTTTCATCACCAACTGATCCTGCTCATTATATTTCCTTATTTACATCTCTGCTTAGGCAAAGAAAGGCTTAAAAGCGTTTGCGGTTGCAGATTGTTTACACTTGCGCGCTTCTATTATACCGGCCCCGTCTACGCTCCTAAGAACTGGTCGTAGTAACAGTGAAAGGGGCCAAAGAGGCAGCAGCATTATAGATTGATGAATGACTGAGATGTTAGTTCTCCACACTGAGTGATATTGATCTCTCTGGACATGCACACACCAGTTGAGTGCAGTCGTGGCTCCGGGCATGCGGTCGGGGGGGTTCTCAAACGCTCGTCTGTGTATGTTTACCTGTGTGCGCTGCGTAGTATTGAACCCTGCCAGAAATGCGCTCCGTTCGGGCTAAGTGAGGTGGAGGGTCTGGGGTGCGCTGCTGCCTGCGGGATGCCTCTCCGAGCGGCTAATTCTGGAGGCAACAGGGGCCGGCCCCCGCTCATCGAGATTCAGCCGTTTTCTGCATCGAGTTTCAACGCACAGATGAAGCCATTGGGTCAAAGCTGATCGATATCCTTCTCCCTCAGCCCGTACTGGGTTTGACCGCCTCGGGAACGAGAGGGGGAAGCTGCTAAGCCTGATATTGCTTTGGTATATGAGAGCAGCATAGTAATGGGGACACAGTGACACCAAACCCATATTTTAACGCAAAAAGTGTAGGTTGTGTTCACGTAAGGTCGCAATATTTTAACTGCTCATAGTTTGCTGCAGGGCAGGTGGGAGTTCTTTGGTTGAATTTGCTGTTTAGTTTGTCAGATTGCAGAGGCTTTGGCCGGGTTTATGGTTAATGTCACTGTAATTACTGGGCTAACAAATCCTTAAGGAACTATTGTAATCTGGCTTTATTCATTTCACATTTATTCCGAGCATTTACAAGGTTTTAAAATGCAAAATCAATCATAATGCAACGTGGACAATACTAAAGGAAAACTAAAGGTGGATTATAGTATACAATAAAGTGTTGTGTACTGCTCATCAACAATATCACATACACAACAATTATGTCACAGTAAACACATCTATTGATATTAATTCTCCTTGTGTCAAACATTTATGATTGACACATTTTAAACCACAATATTTGAGGAAGGTTGGGTCTGGTTAGTACTTGGATGGGAGACTTTTGGGAAGTAGTGGAAATATTGACAAAAAATCATATCTCAACAGTTTTGGAATGATCTTATAACAAAATGTTCACAATGGATCAGGAATGTGCTAAAATATGTTTGTAAAAGTATCACACAAAACATAGATAGACCATAAAATTAAGCACAAAAGAGCAGAAATATCACTTAATTTCCGTCCCACATTACACTGGATGTTTCTGTATCTTTTCGAGGTCATTTATGATAGTTTTTATTATAGATGATACACTGATACAATATAGAAGAAATTCCAATTTTGCAGTTCTCCAGTTTTTATATAATTGTTTTAAATATATTACATCCCACCTTTAGTCCTTGGGCAAGACACTTAACCCACTTTGCCTTTAGGAGCGTGAGTGAGTGGTAGAATTAGCAAACTTTCTATATCAACTAAAATGGCGAAATATCCTCCAAAATATCATCTATAAACAGGAAATACATTTTTAATTGAGACACCACTTTTTCGCCCGAACACTACCTCTAAGGGAGTCGTTGTTCCTCCTTCATTTATGAGCACCATCAGCCTGTTAGTGCCACCCAAAAGCGCAGTCGACATGTTCTTTTTCAAAGCAATTACTTTACAAACACAGACTTATGTGGAGACCCCAGCTCTCTCTGTAGACTTCCAATTAAACTGTCATTAACACCACCTTGTATTCCAGTTAGAGCTCATCGTGAATGAGAGAAAACGAGACAGGGGCCAGACAACAGGCATGTGAACGACGAAAAGCCAAGAAAAGTAAAGAAAATAAAGAAGTGCTTGAACACAGTAGGCGTTTCTGTTGAGGGAAACACAAAAACAAAATTAAGCTGATAAAAAGCAACTTGAGTCAAGTGAGAACAGGTAAAAATAGATAGTGAGGCAGAGAGAGGGAGTGAGAGGGATGGCAGATGGGAGGAAAATATTGGTTGAGATTAATGGACTTTAAAGGTCAGTGCAGCATGTTGTATAATTCAGCACACAATAGCCGTGATTGATGTGTGTGCTTTAGGACCTTTTCCTGCTCGCCTCCTGCAGCATTCCCTCTCCGTGTCGGGCCGTGCCACTGTGGCTTTGGCGTTTAACTGGGAGGAATACACATTGGCCTAATGGCTTTCTAAGGAACTGCAGCATTTGATAAGACAGGAAACAACAACTTCAAAGGCAAAAGGTGTTCAGGAGATATGTCATTAATATGTCTTTACTGTGCATGTGAGGTGAGCTGGACGATCAGAATAAATCAAATGAATGTGATGTGAAAAGCCCTTTTACTCAGACAGCGTTGCCTTTTTCTAAATTATAAATTGAATGCAAGGATTTCACTTTGAAGATTAGCCGTTATATTACCCATTCACAGCTCAAGTCATTTTTAATCACTGTTTTATTTCTCCTTTTATTCAAATCATCACTTTCCGATCACGTTGTAAATCTCATTGACACCCCAAAGATGTGTTTTCTGTGCACACTCCATGGATTTAATTAAGCACAAGTGCTCCTGCTGGGCTGTTAACCCGCTCTCTGGCGCCCCCCAGTGCTGATGCTGGGCCTGTTCCTGTACTCGTGCTGGAGGAGACACAAGGGGCTGAAAGAGGGTGTGTACCACGTGTCCGCGCACCACGGCGAGTGGGAGGACATCCGGGAGAATGTGCTTAACTACGACGAAGAGGGCGGAGGAGAGCAGGATCAGGTAAATGTGCTGTTATTTACTTATTTAACACTGAAAATATTCTCTTTTTTTTTTCTTTTTCTTTTTTATCTCTTATGAAACTTTTGGACTTGATGCTGCAGGCTGACCAGCTAAAATCTATCTGAAGTTTATGATGAATTAAATACATATCAAGGGGGCAGACACTGTTTCATGCTTGTCTGGCTAAATAATAGTAGTTTATTCAAATTATCCAACAAAATTGATCTAAATTAATAGTTACAAAGGTATGAAAAGCTTCTCCTGAGAAAAAAAACAGCATACACTTTTTTGACAGCCAAATATAATAAAAACAGCATTGTACAAAACCCTGGAGAAGGTTAAAGGTCTGATTTAGGGTCTGCCGCCTGATTGTATCCATGGAGATGTCACTGCTTTGCTGGATGCACCACAGTATGGCATTAGATGTGTCTATTTAGCCTTTATTTCATTATAGTGGTGTTGTTATTTGTCAAAATACGTTGACGAACATCTATTGTTGTTATTTGTCAAAATACGTTGACGAACATCTATTTTTACTGTGAGTGGGGTCACCTTTCCACGGCTCTGACATGTAACTTGCCATCACCTGCTTGTCTCCATGGTGATGTTAAAGTTCAAAGCAGAATGACCAAACCTCTCTAGATGTTAATGTAAATGTTGTTTTTCCCCCATAAAGTGCATTGTAATAATAGAACTCTGTGACACAAATCAGACGACAGCACGCTCTCTTCATCTAATAAAGTATGTTATAGAGGGCAAACTTATAAGAAAGAGCCTTTTGTGTGGGATGAGACCTGAATGGCTGTGCGCTGAGGGTCCATCCTGCTTCACTTGTCCTGAAAACGCCGTTCTAAAGCAGTGCGAGTTCCCAAAATGTCATGCGTGAATGCCAGCGATGTGCCACAGTGTTTGTGGGAGCGAGGAGCCAGGAAGTTAGACAGATTCTACCTACTTTCTATTTCATGGTTTGAAATTCGGGTTACTCAGCTTTAATGTCATACTTTGGAACGTTGCTCGCACATCACCCTGGAGATGAGCAGGTGGCGGACCCTCCATCGGAAAAGTTACAGAGTGCACCTTTAACTCTACCAAAACGCTGTTGTGAATGAGGCTATAATTCCACTGGATTCACAGAGATAGTGGAGTAAAGACATGACTTAACTCTTAACATCCCTCTCTTCGCTCCAACAGCTCACATCTCACTCGGATCAAATTAATATTCCGAAATGTGACTTAGAAGACAGAGGAACTGCCCAGACCGCTCATCCTCCGCTCTCCGCTGAAAACGGGAAAAGAAAATACCCCTAAATTCGAGTGAAGAGATCAAGAATGCGTACTTTGAGTTCAAAGTTTGCAGACTATTTTCTTGATCCCTTAAATGTACTTAAATTCCCCCATAGCAACCCGCTCTGACAGTTTCAGGTTATACATTATTCCAGTTTGATGGGGCAGCATATTTAAAAGCCTTTTTCTGCCCAACTCCACTCCCACTCTGGGGAACACTATTTATAGTACGTTTGGCAAGTGCATATTAATTCATCTTTGCATCCGTAACTGCACAGTTTAAAGAGCATTCCTGTGAAATCCACTCATCACATTGTAACGTATATTTAAAGTCTTTTTATTGGGCTGTTTGCTTATAATAACTTCATTACGAAACACACGTGAACTCGTTTTATTATGCAGGTGCTTTCAGGTTGAAACTTGAATATTTCGGCTCAGGAGACATCACGGTGTGAGTTAATTAGTTGAAATTGAGCAACTACACACCAATAGCTAATGCCTCTGTTGTAATTGGGACGGTAATAGCATTTTCCCAGAATTGCAATCAGATAATTAATTACTTGCTTGAATAATCAATAGTTGCGCTGTTGGCAACATGTCTCTGTTAACATGGATCTCGACTTGTGAGAGGTTTATTTTAACGTAGAAGCCGTTTACGTCTACTGCAGATTGTCGTGTTGGCTGTAGTTGTGCTGTGGATTTTAATGAATAGGATGAAAATGAAGGGTGGGCGATGTTGAGAAAAATGAATACCTATAATAATATTTCATTTATTTTTTTTGCATTATATTATGGTAATGAGACTGTAATGTGCTAAAATGTGTCTGTAAATGTCTTGGAATCGCACAAAACGTGAATGGACCAGAAAATTAATCACAAAAGTGCAGAAATATCACTTGATTTGTCATTGTAGGTCATTTTGAACTGTTTTACCGGTAATTATAGATGATCTATGTACTTGCTATTCTAATTTTACATATCTCCAAAACAATAATTGTGATTTAGGGATGTTTAGATTCTTAGGTTGATCGCTAATCATGATTATTCAGGTATAATCTTAAAGAATTAAAAATCATGACTTTCAGAAGCAAATTCAATTAAGTCCAAAAAATACATCTAAATTTTAAACTTTTTCAACATCAACATTCAAATTACAATTACAACATCAATTTTATCAGTGTGATTTTGTTTGGGTTATAAACTTGAGGAACATGTTGGGATGAAAGAAAATGAAAGATGTCGCTGTTAGTTCGTCATGATCTCAGTAATCGTCAATAATAATTACATAGTTGTGTTTTTTTCCCATCGTGACGCTAACATTGTATCTTGTAACATCCCAGTTTTTCCCAGTCACCTCTAATGCTGACTCTCTTTACTTTGTCGCTGTACCCCCAGAACGCCTTCAACATGGCGGAGCTCCAGCGGTCTCTCCAGGCCAGCCCCGCACAGTCTCTCCGCTACAGCTACCCGCAAAGCATCATCTCCTACCCCAAGCTGTCCCAGGAAAACAACAACAAGAAGACCTTGCCAAACGGGAACGGAAACGCCGCCATTGCCTTGCGTCTCGCCATGCCCTCCTCGGAGACTGAGACCTTACCCTCGCCACTGACTTTCCGGCGTTCCCAGAAAACTCTGTCCTTCTCCAGCCAGGACTTGGCCCGCTACCTGTGCGAGGTGATCAGGGACATGGATCACCCGGGGGAGTTGGGTACCATGACAACGCCGCGCCGCCCCAAAGGCAAAGAGCGGGGCCTGGCGGCGGTGCGCTCCCTCAGCTCCCTCAGCACTGCTCAGGGTTCAGAAGTGAGGCAGCAGAGCGGACGGGCGGACAGGTTCAAAACGCTCAAGGCCGTGGTGAGCGATTTGAGGGGGGGGGACTCCAGGACGGCGGAGGGTCAGAGGGACAAGGCCAAGGAGAGCAGAGGGCAGCTCAACTGTGAGAAGAGCGGCTGAGCCTGAGTGGGATAAACACTGGGCCGAGTCGAGACGGGGGGTGCTGCTAATCTTATTCCGAAGGGAGATGATGATTCAATGCGAAAAGACTGGAGTCGGAGGTTGCTATGGTCTATGTGAAGTCTGTATATGTACTGTATTGATTAAAATTTGAACAATAACCCTCTTTGATAAAAAAAATGTTTACCAATGAATGAGAAATGTAATTTATTGTTTACTCGGCATTGCACTGTACAGTATTTATTCCACAGAAAGCACTTTTGGGAAGCGCCTGTGTCGGAGCTTTTCATGTCATCAGACTCTTAAGAGTAATGTGCGCGAGGAAGAAGGCAAATGAGTTTCCCGGGAGACGCTGCCACATCCCTTCGGTTGTTAATGACTCATGAAATTGTTTATGTGACAAAATGATTTTGTTTCATTTGTATTATCTATTTCCTTTTAAATAAATGAATATCTTTGATAATATTTGGAGCTTGATCATGTTCCAGCACGGGTTCAGATTAGCGATTAAAATCTTGTGTTTCTTTGAAGTTCAAATTCACTCTTATGATCAAATGCCGGTCACAGTGCAGTGCTATTTCTCCTTTTTTGAATTTATTTTTTTGCTATCAAGATTATCAAAGGACTAAGGAATAAGATGTCTTTGTTATGACAGACACATACTTATTGCTTCTAAGTACTTTCAATTTGCTTTCCTTAGCTTCTCTCCTGGCATTGATTTAGAGGACAAAATGCATCACTTAGGCATAACATCTGTTCCAATCAGCCCGTAAAGATCATCTCCTGAAACAAGAAGCTTTTATGAGAAGGGGAACAAAGTCAAATTGAGGATCAATCATTCATGCCCGGCGCTTATAGCCTTCTGACCTGAGCTTCTGGGGATCTCCAGTCTGAAGTCAGAAGCGGCAGGGGTCCCAGCAGCCCGCCCCACACCATATGTAATTGGCTGGCATTACTGCAGTTAAACAGCTGTGACACTGGAGCAAACCGCTGGGGGGACTGTTCTGATGTCTGAATCTAGCCGGCCTCCATACCTTCATCATGCAACACGCTGAGACATGGGAGTCTCAACGTGAGCGCCCCCTGCAGTGCACACGTGATTATCCATTTTGCGTTAGTGAGAATCATTTCCGTTTAAACACATGGCACCTTTATGATTGTCAATCTTCTCATGTCAGGTTCAGGTGGAAGTGTTTTGGGTGAGGACGCAGTGCCACCTACTGACTATTATATGGCCCTGCATTAGACACTGGCTTTTTATCTTTGCTGAACAAGAGGGAATTCTGTGTGAAGAATCTTGTAGTCCTTGAACCAATTTCCTGGGGAAGGCAAATTATGATTTTGTTCTAATATGTTTCCACTCGCTTTTGTATGCATGATTAATTGCGGTGCCTATAAGCTCCTTGAAACACTCACTGCAGTGTTTCATGTGCACACAGTCCTTTTCAAGTGGATAAACAAAGGATTAACACAGATTCGTACAAACAATATAGTTAAAAACAACACTATAAATCATAGACTCACCATTGAATGTAAAATAATCATGGTCTTGATATTCAGACAAGTCGATACATTTTATGGTCTTATGGCAGTAGAAAGGTCTTTGGAGTCAAACCTTTTCTGGTTAAAGAGGGTCCACCACTTGCTTGTCTCAAAGGAGATGATTAAGCTTTGCCTGGAATGTTCCAACTTCCACATTACATTTTGTTCTCAGTTGTTTTGATCGGCCTTGAATATTTCAAAAGAAATTATTCAACCTTCAAATCCTTCAGTTTTTTTTTGTTGTTTTTTTTGCTAATCATGAAGTAATTTTGTTGTTTGCTTTTAGAAAGAGCAAATGTGTGTTTTTGTGCAATTGTTATTTGCCTTTGTCAGACTGTTCAAAGTGCATAATAGTGGGTAACCTATTCAAAACATTTAGCGGTAAATATTATTTAATTGTTTGGAACTATGACTATGCCAAATAGATTAAACTAAGTATTGGAATTTTCCGAACATGAATACTATATAAACATTGGTAATTGGCTTATGTATGTGACTGAAGTCTATTCCAGTGACGGGGTACACCCTGGACAAGGGGCTGCTCGTCACGGGGTTAACACAGAGACTTAGACACACAGACAATAATTCACTCTCACATTCAGTCATTAAGTGTCTCCACCAATCCAGAGAGAGAGAGGGAGAGAGCGAGAGAGAGAGAGAGAGAGAGAGAGGGAGCGAGAGAGAGAGAGAAAGAGAGAGAGAGGGAGCGAGAGAGCGAGGGAGAGAGAGAGAGATTTATTTTCACTGATCATCTGATACAGGAGAAATAAAGAGTAAAAAGTGATTTGTAGAGAGTAAATTATGTCTGTAAATCATTTTAAACCATAACAACAATCAATTTGTCTCTGACACACATTTATAGTATGAGCCTCATATTTTTCCTGATAAAATATTCTAAAAACACAGCGAATAATCAAAATGGTTGCTTCATAAATGCAGCACAGAGATCTGTGCATCCTTAAGGATTGACATGTGCATTCTGAGGGACTGATGTGGACATTCTGAGGGACTGATCTTAATTCTGAGGGACTGACATGTTCATTCTGAGGGACTGATGTGTTCATTCTGAGGGACTGATGTGGACATTCTGAGGGACTGATGTGGACATTCTGAGGGACTGATGTGGACATTCTGAGGGACTGATCTTAATTCTGAGGGACTGACATGTTCATTCTGAGGGACTGATGTGTTCATTCTGAGGGACTGATGTGGACATTCTGAGGGACTGATGTCATTCTGAGGGACTGATGTGGACATTCTGAGGGACTGACTCGTTCATTCTGAGGGACTGACGTGTTCATTCTGAGGGACTGATGTGAACATTCTGAGGGACTGATGTGGACAATCTGAGAGACTGACTCGTTCATTCTGAGGGACTCACATGTTCATTCTGAGGGACAGATGTGGACATTCTGAAGGACTGATGTGGACAATCTGAGAGACTGACTCGTTCATTCTGAGGGACTGACGTGTTCATTCTGAGGGACTGATGTGGACATTCTGAGGGACTGAAGTGGACAGTCTGTGGGACTGACGTGGACATTCTGCGGGACTGACATATTTATTCTGAGGGACTGACGTGGACATTCTGAGGGACTGATGTGGACATTCTGAGGGACTGATGTGGACAATCTGAGAGACTGACTCGTTCATTCTGAGGGACTGACGTGTTCATTCTGAGGGACTGATGTGGACATTCTGAAGGACTGACGTGTTCATTCTGAGGGACTGACATGTTGATTTTGAGGGACTGACATGTTCATTCTGAGGGACTGACGTGGACATTCTGAGGGACTGAAGTGGACAGTCTGTGGGACTGACGTGGACATTCTGCGGGACTGACATATTTATTCTGAGGGACTGACGTGGACATTCTGAGGGACTGATGTGGACATTCTGTGGGACTGACGTGGACATTCTGCGGGACTGACATATTCATTTTGAGGGACTGACATGTTCATTCTGAGGGACTGACGTGGACGTTCTGTGGGACTGACTCGTTCATTCTGAGGGACTGACATGTTCATTCTGAGGGACTGATGTGGACATTCTGGGGGACTGACATGTTCATTCTGAAGGACTGATTTGGACATTCTGAGGGACTGACGTGTAAATTCTGAGGGACTGACATGTTCATTCTGAGGGACTGATGTGGACATTCTGAGGGACTGACGTGGACATTCTGAGGGACTGATCTTAATTCTGAGGGACTGACATGTTCATTCTGAGGGACTGATGTGTTCATTCTGAGGGACTGATGTGGACATTCTGAGGGACTGATGTCATTCTGAGGGACTGATGTGGACATTCTGAGGGACTGACTCGTTCATCCTGAGGGACTGACGTGTTCATTCTGAGGGACTGATGTGAACATTCTGAGGGACTGATGTGGACAATCTGAGAGACTGACTCGTTCATTCTGAGGGACTCACATGTTCATTCTGAGGGACAGATGTGGACATTCTGAAGGACTGACGTGTTCATTTTGAGGGACTGACATGTTCATTCTGAGGGACTGACGTGGACGTTCTGTGGGACTGACTTGTTCATTCTGAGGGACTGACATGTTCATTCTGAAGGACTGATGTGGACATTCTGGGGGACTGACATGTTCATTCTGAAGGACTGATTTGGACATTCTGAGGGACTGACGTGTAAATTCTGAGGGACTGACATGTTCATTCTGAGGGACTGATGTGGACATTCTGAGGGACTGACGTGGACATTCTGAGGGACTGACTCATTCATTCTGAGGGACTGACATGTTCATTTTGAGGGACAGATGTGGACATTCTGAAGGACTGACATGTTCTTTCTGAGGGACTGACATTTTAATTTTGAGAGACTGACGTGTTCATTCTGAGGGACAAATGTGGACATTCTGAGGGACTGACGTGTAAATTCTAAGGGACTGACGTGTAAATTCTGAGGGACTGACTCGTTTATTCTGAGAGGCTGATGTGTTCATTCTGAGGGACAGATGTGGACATTCTGAGGGACTGACGTGTAAATTCTGAGGGACTGACGTGGACATTCTGAGGGACTGACTCGTTTATTCTGAGAGGCTGATGTGTTCATTCTGAGGGACAGATGTGGACATTCTGAGGGACTGACGTGTAAATTCTGAGGGACAGATGTGGACATTCTGAGGGACTGACTTGGACATTCTGAGGGACTGACGTGTAAATTCTGAGGGACTGACGTGGACATTCTGAGGGACTGACTCGTTTATTCTGAGAGGCTGACGTGGACATTCTGAGGGACTGACGTGGACATTCTGCGGGACTGACGTGGACATTCTGAGGGACTGACGTGTAAATTCTGAGAGGCTGACGTGTCATTCTGAGGGACTGACGTGGACATTCTGCGGGACTGACGTGGACATTCTGAGGGACTGACGTGTAAATTCTGAGAGGCTGACGTGTCATTCTGAGGGGCTGATGTGTTCATTCTGAGGGACTGACGTGGACATTCTGAGGGACTGACGTGTAAATTCTAAGGGGCTGATGTCTTTTACGGACTACGACAGTCTGAGGACTACGAAAAGTCTGAGGAATAAAGTCTGGCGGTAATGCAACAATTGGATGCCAACCGCCATAAAACAACAACAACAACAACAACAACAACAACATGTGTTCATTCTGAGGGACTGATGTGGACATTCTGAGGGACTGACGTGTAAATTCTGAGAGGCTGATGTGTCATTCTGAGGGACAGATGTGGACATTCTGAGGGACTGACGTGTAAATTCTGAGAGGCTGATGTGTCATTCTGAGAGGCTGACGTGTCATTCTGAGGGGCTGATGTGGACATTCTGAGGGACTGACGTGTAAATTCTGAGAGGCTGATGTGTCATTCTGAGAGGCTGATGTGTCATTCTGAGGGACTGATGTGGACATTCTGAGGGACTGACGTGTAAATTCTGAGAGGCTGATGTGTCATTCTGAGGGACAGATGTGGACATTCTGAGGGACAGGTTTGATATTGTAATAGGTGGAAGCGGGAGGATACTATGTGTATGGATTGTTTTGTGAAATACATCTAAAGCTCCAAATGATTCAGTTCTGAGAAATGTGCCAAATCGAACTTGACCATCTCCATGGCAACATGTGACAGGTCAGGTCTGTGGAGAGGAAACCCTCACAGTAAGAATGCATTTTTTTCAAGGTAGTTTGAGAAATGAATGCAACCGTAATAAAAGGCAAAATTCATAGTATAAACCTGGTGTCTAAGTGGATGATTGGTGATGGGCGGGGCCGATGGCACAGATTGGCAGCCTCGCTTCCTTCAATCTGCCCCAGGGCAGAATACAATAGCAGTTTACCACCCCCAGGTGTGAAGTGAAAGAATAATGCACTGATAATTGCTTTGAATATCATGAAAGGCTCTATAAATCTGATGATTAATTTGTTAAAAACACATCAATGGACATTCCAGACAAAGCAATGACGTCTCCATGGAGTCACAGTGAGCACCTTTAAAAAAAAAAAAATGATAATATTGGTATTCCTGTGATACATATTGTCAACAGTAGAGGGCACCAAACCTCTTTGAAGATCACAGCAGCAAAACTGAACTTGTGTTATTAACAAGCCAACACGAGTTTACAATAGCTGTCCTGATAATGTAATATCTTTATATATAACCTTATTGATTTTTGTTGACTCCAGCAGGTATTTTTAAGAGCAGGTTTTGACAAGATCAGACATGTTGAAATAGTGCTTGGGGCATTTTTGTTTCTGTGAAGTGATCTTTATTGATTTTAAACTCATGCTTAAATCAAATCTGTAACAATAGAAGGAGATACAGCTTCCACTTGACTTCAGACACAAAGAGTATAAGGTTATGTTTAAAGCAGTTGAGGTAACTCCATAATCAAATCACGAATAATCAAAACCAAGCGTCCACTTATAAGAGTATGGCTCAAAGTATCTGTTAACCTGTGAAGTAGACTTATGTTGGATGATGTTTGAATGGTGTAAAGCAGAAGGTTTAGCAAGTTCTTCATTTACATCAAATAATCAGACTAATATTTTTTTTTATTTCAAAGTTTAAAAAAATGGATTAAAAGTGGACAACAGGTTGTTGGTCAGAAGCTGCAGATACTTGAGATGGACAGACCTGCTTCCTCTGGTGCTGTGGGGTCCATGATGGAGGACGCCTCCACATAATATATATATATATATATATATATATATATATATATATATATATATATATATATATATATATATATATATATATATATATAATGTACTACACACCTAACATTCTGGTGATCTAGTGAACAAACCAATATTACTTCTGGGGAATTGAAAATGATCTATATTATTTCACCATATTCAACACTTTAGTTGCACTGTTCCATCACCTGTCTCCGTGCAGATGTTCCTGCTTTCCCTGGAATGGTTTACAGTATGGCATTAAATGTTTGTTAACAAGGGTCTAGTGTTTGCATGTAAATATAGTGTTTGATTTGTTCATCATTTAGTTAGTCACTCCGGTTTTAGTTATTAGTTTATTATTAGAGCTATTCTTTACGTTCCTATTCTCTATTTGTAACCTGATCTCCAGCTATAGTCCAGCCAATCACGTCCTCTTACTCTCCACCAATCATTGTTCAGCACCTGACGGGAATTCTGTGCGTTTAGCAAAGTTGTTGTGTTGTTTTCCCCCTTCGTATGGCACATGGTGCCTCCGGCTGCTTCCCGTTCCTCGTGTGCTTTTCCTGTGTGTTTGGTCCTTGAGAATGTGAGTGTATTCCTCCTAATGCTTCGTCTTTGTCTGTTTTAACTGTGCTACTATTAGTCATTACCTGTAGTTAGTTTGTCTTATTTATCCGGCTCCATCTCGGCAGTGTAATCTGCGCCGACGATGCGTTCACGGCCCATAGGCCAGCATCACTCCGCAGCACGCTGGCGCTAGTAGTGATGCGTTCAAGGACGATCGGAATTTATAGTTTTTGGCGAGAAAATGGCTGGAGATCATTGCTCTGTTGTGTTGTTGTGAATGTTGCTGCTTATATACTGTTTATTTCCCATTTGAACTTGTTTTAACGTTGCAAACTATTCACACCTTTACTGTCTGTATATTCTATGTTTATCTGTCTATATTCATTGAATTATTGTGTTTTAATATCCACTATTCACTGTACTTCTGTATTGTAGAAACCAAACATCAAACCACATCTAACCCCGAACCTCAAGCAAATAAAGAGTGATAAGCAAAGCTGACGTCCTCCTTTGTTCTGGCCGGACAACCTGGGAAGATTAGGGAAATATATATCCAGTAATTATACAGTCCTTCAGAGGTCGCAAGATTGGGTCTCCTTCCCAACGCCTCATTTACAATGTATCTATCTATAGACATTTTGTATTTCTAAAAACAATTAAAAACATGTTATCAGGCTTGCCTCTCCACAGATCTGACCTGTAACTTGGGCTGACGGTGACTTTTCTGTCACTGTAGAAGTGGTCGGTTTCTAAGATAGTCATAAAGATAGTCTATAATGTAACTAGAAACTTTGCAATGGCTGAAGCCATTGCTAGAGTGTCTGCGTCTCTCCCTCTCTCTCTCTCACTCTCTCTCACTCTCTCTCACTCTCTCTCTCTCTCTCCCTCTCTCTCCCTCTCCCCCCCTCTTTTATCCAGGAAGGGACATATTTCATTTCACTCTTTAGACTACAAATGTATTCATTTGATACATTTTTGACAATGACTAAAAGACATCAAACTCCAGACATGCCAAATGATTCAGAGATGCATCGATGATGCAACAAAAGCACAACATTTTCCATGTGGACTTTTGTGTTGTTTTTGAACTTGATGATATATCCATTCTCATTTTAAAATATATTATTTAAAACTCCAGTATGCAACCTTTTTATTTTAGTTGTCTCTGTGACGAGTTGGCCCCAAGTCACTGGGATAGGCTCCAGTCACCCGCGACCCCGAAAGGGAACAAGCGGTAGAAAATGGATGGATGGATGGATTTAGTTGTTTTTCTTACAATTAATTGTATTTGTTCAGTTTTATGCTTCTTTGTTGTTTGCATGCTTTTCATCTCCACAAACCTGACTAGGCTTGTCCTAGAGGAGCCTCCTACAGCTTGTTTCCATGGAAATGTTGTTCCACAATATGGTCCATCACTTGATTCTATGGAATCATGCCGGTGACGTGCCACCTCCAGAAGTTTACACAGAGTATTGTTGCTTTAAATGGAATGGGAATAAGGCACACGCAGCACTGAGTGTGGTTCTGTTCTCAGCTTTACTTTGTGGATTACTTTAAATTACTGCATCTTGCGTGTCCCTCTCACGCAGGCAACTCAAGAGTCTATTAGTATTGGTATAGTATTCAAAATCAGTTTACACCCTAATGGTAAAGTAAAGAAACCCTTCAAACAAACAAAGTATATCATCTCTACTTTTAATTGTGTTGTCAGTGCCAGTGTGGAGGAGCCTGCGCAGAGGCGGGGCCCATCCGGAGCCGCGTTTGATGTGACAGCTGCAGATTGTAAGAATGAGGAGTGACACAGAACTGCAGCGGCCGGTCGTCCAGTCATCCTGTCACTCACTCACTCCCTCACGCGCTCGCCACATATTGCATCTCTGTTTACTCTAGTGTTATTAACGTGCGTAACCGCGTGTGCGCGTCTCCCCCGGGCTATGGATCCCGGCAGAAGTGACAGTGCGCCGCAGCCCTCTGTCAGTCGACCTGTTAAAGTGGCATGCGTGTCAGTTCTCCCGACAGACGCGCTCATCCTTCCGGCCAGCGACGACCACGGCTGCAAATGTGGGACATATCCTGTGACAGAGCAACACAGCTTACACGACAAGTGGACGCGCGCGCGCACACGGACCGAGCAGCCGCGTTTGACGCACCGGGGTCAGCGGCGGCAGCGTGAGTGAAGGATGCGCTGATCTGTGCGCGGCTGGAGCCCGATCCACCTTTGTCTGCATGCAGAACCTTCTCCGAGGTGTTCTGAGTCTTAAACCTGCAGAGAGTTCAATGCATCACTGAACCAGAGATTGCTTTTGCTTAAGAACCGTTGACCTCTGAACTTTGCGGTCTGACAGAGGTGATCAATTATCGTAATGATTGAGTACAAGATAAGGCAAGAAAGAAACGAATTAGACCTATACTTAGACCCTTATCAAATCGGGGTTTGCAATTTAAAACAGAATGTACTAACTGAGTGTGTTTTGTCCAGATTGTGCTAATAAACATGGTAATAAACAGCATAACGACATAATAAACATGATATATTACAAGCATCGCAATACATGCCCCACCAAAACAGAAAATATTGTGATTTGTTAAAAAAAAAACTAAAAAACAACTATAGGCCTGCTTCTTATTATTTTAGAATAAAAAAGAAATAGTAGCAATAACAGTGGATACAGGCCAATAGTATTTTACATAATATGTCTATGTTATCCAACAGTCAGGGAACTGAGCATCCAGTTTAGAATGATGAGAATAAAGTTTGCTTACACTGAAAAACACTTGATGTCCTAGCGCTGCCAGAAAATAATGCCTTTTGATTCAGCTTTAGGAGGTTAAATTCTTAATTGAACAATGATTAGTTTTAATGGGATCGTTGTAACCATCAACTATATGAGCAAATAAGCTAAATTTAACATGCTTTAATTGTTATTATAAAAGGTCCATTTGTGGGTTTCAGTTTCCAGATATTATACATTTTGAGCACTTTTCCCATTCAAAATATTTAGTTGTTTTTTTTTTATTATTTTTTTTTTTTTAATTGTTAGCTATGGTACAGATCCTAATTTGAAACTCAAGTATTTGATGGATGGTTAGTCTTTATCATTGACTGTCACTGTTGAGAAGATTACTTTACATATAATTGTATTTTGGGTACCACTATATAATAACTACATGTTAGTTAGCCTTGACAAAGCATGAACAAATGAGTCAGGTTTTGGGGTTAGGTTTAGGAATTAGGGTTAGGTATTAGATAAGTAGTAACAAAGCCTCAATCATTCTTGATAAAGGATTTGGTCAAGTCTTTGCTCACGCTGTGATAAGACAGGAATAAGTGCAGTGCAGTTATTAAAAGGTGTTCCCATATTTTGTAACATATTCTGTTACTGAGTACTGTATTCTGATTACTATACTTTTTAACAAATTTTAACTTTTAATACATTTTGAACACATGAGTACTTACTTACAACACACTGAGTTACATTATATCATAGTGTAAAAAAATCTTTATGTTTGCTGCAGCATTGTTCATTGTTATGTTGTTGTTGTTGTTGTTGTTGTTGTTGTTGTTGTTTTCTTTTCATCACTAATTAACACATTCACTCACCACAAGAGTGAGGTTTTCTATATTTCTTTTTTTGATTTTAGTAAAGTAACTGTATTCTGACTCTCATCAAATTAAATAGTGACTGTACCAGATTACAGTTACTCCAGATTAGTATTCTGAATGCGTATTTCTTTTGTATCCAGTTACTTCCTTAAAACTGTCCATGCTGCGTTAAGACTAATGAATCAGAATCAGAAAAGGTTTATTGCCATTGCTAATGAACAGAAGTCGCAAACATAGGAACTTGCTTTGGTGATTCGGTGCAACATAAAACAATGAACAATGATAAAACGACCTACATGACAGAAAAACAATTTAAATCTGTCATGGGATAAAAAATAAATAAAAATAAAAATAGGCTTTCTATGTACACAGAAGGCTTTCTATGCACACAAAATGCTGTGCTTGTTGTAAAAATAATCTCTCCTTTCATCATGCAGTTCTCCTTGTCGACCCACAGATGGCACTCTTTGCCACACGCTGCCTCTGCTCTGCTTGTTGAGCCCCACAGGTAGAGGACCACCTTCCTTCCCCTGATCTCCGCTCCTCTGCTGGTCTGAGATGCACTAGAGCACCTCTCTCTCTCTCCATGCCACGGCCACACTTTATCATTGACTGTATTGGGCGCTTTTAATGGCACAATCGTGATGGATTCTGGGAGCACTTGATTTATTGATCAGCATCTCCGGCTTAAGCTGTGAATACTCAAATAGTTACCAATCACCTCTAGAAATCACCTTCTCGCTGGCCCGGCCACTTTTAAATGGCGTTGGTTGTGCGCCACAGGTGACTTTGAGACAATGGTTGATTAGAAAAATGTGGGCCATTACATAAAGGAGAATTAGGTTGTGCTGAATGTTGCTATCTGAGTCTGTCCATCCATCAGTGAGGAAGAGGAGCAGAGAAGCAAGAGGGGAGCTGACAGATGGGCTTAGTGAGTGAATCATTGACAGGGGCCTGCTAACGGATGCAGGGCCCATCAATAGCTCAAAGCCGCCTTGATGAATTACTGCAGACAAACAATGCTGACTCTGCAAATGTGTTTTTAACAAAGCCAGGTGCAAATATTACAGCCCCACTTTACAGCGCCTGATGAGGACACACGCTGACTGGGGCTCTATCTTGCTCTAGCTGCTTATAATGATGTATTATGTTGTGGTTTTGGCATACAGAATACCAGCAGTGCATAAATGAAAAGGACTAGTAATCTAGAGAAGAGATACAGACATTTTAAAATCAAAAATGTTATATTTTGTATTGGAACTGCAGTGTATGCTCTGCACAGTGTCCCGTGAACTCTCTGGATCAACACCTTTCTTGCTCTTCTTATAAATAATAAATCAAATAAGCCAAATGGTTCAGTAGAGTCAAATCAAAGTAGATTCAGTTTATTCATCCATGTTGTAGATGTTAGTGTTCATTAGATAGTTTTAGATCCAATAAAATAAGTGTATAAAAAGAGGAGTTTTGAGGTTTCAATATCTAGCATTTAAGACCTTCTTGACAGTTGATTGATGTGTGAAACTACAGGCAAAACACATTTTTAAATTATGTTTTGTCAGTTTGCACTCTTGACATAAGCTTTCACATGCGAAAACAATCAATTGTCTAATCAAAGGCGTTTTATTATTTATATTAATCCACTTGCATCCATAGATTTAATCGGGACATGCACTTCAAAGGTTTTCTCAAAATTCATGTTTCTACCAGAGACATAAAGATCAACCTTATTACCAGACACCAAACTTATCTTTTCAGTTTTGTACTTAACAAGATTTTGAGCGATTGTACTGAAGGATTTTTTTTATTTATCAAAGTTTTAACTAAAAAAAACTGGTGAAATTTGGATGTTTACACCAATTTTAAGTAAGATCAAGTTTACCCAGAATTCTAAAAATCATTTTGTATAATATGTCCACAGAAAGAAGAAAGACATTTAAACCTGAGTCAATCTTTTTTTTCTTCAGATTTATATGTCTGAATATGTTTACACATTTGAGCCATTCTTACAAATAAAATGCCTTTATTCATATACACGACAACATGATAAAACTACTACATTTATACTCACCTGCAGCGTTGCACCTTCAAAAAATATATAAGAATTGTGTCTCTGTAGCACTGTAATTCAATAATTCATTTTACATGGACCCGCATTGGTCTTTTGAAGAAATTAGAAACATACATTTATGAACGACCTCTCTGATGATGCCTCTCTGTCTTATTGATGCAGGTATTTTCCCCATCTGCATAATACTGAGGAGTGCATCCAGTGCAATGACTAGCGCATGCATAATCCAAAAGCCTTTCGGTGGGCAGAGTCAGCTTTTCAAATTGAAAGGGACTGACGGATATTGCCTCTCCGAGTCCTCGCTAAAATGTCTCTAAAGTGCTCTTTTATTTGTGTATACCCCTCTAAAATGTTAATCAATCACAGCCTCTCCTCTGTCATTTATCATGCACTCGCACAAAAGCATCGCCTTTCTGCTTGATGGCGCCAAACCCTCTCGGAGCCTCAGCTAAAACCAAAACCAAAATACGATATCAAAATTCGAGCTTCACTTTCCCTGCCAGCTTTGCACAACTTTACTGGAGTTTAGTTATCAAATACTTCTGCCCTCTTGTGACTGCCCCCCATCCCCATTACCGCAGACACAGCTCCAGGTGCTGCTCAGAACAATGGCTGCCCCGCACAGGGATCAATGCCAGGCCACTGATGGCTTCTCATTCCTTCAGCAGCAGACGTGATAAATGACATGGCCCATATGTTAGAGCAGGCCAGACTCCAGCCCCAGCCTCCTTTGTCTCCACATCTAAAGGGAGCTGCGCACTGAGAAATGTAACTCACACTAAACAAAAAGCACTTACACTACGCGTCTCTCGTCAGAAGGCAGGATGTCCACCATTAACAAAAAGTGATGACAAACTCTTGGTAATTAGAGTTACATGACTATTGTGTGTCTGAATCTGTTCTGGACGCTACAGATGAGAAAAATGTCAAATGTTACAGACAACAAAAATGGAAATGTGTCGTTCTGTTAGTAACTGTCTGAGAAAATGTAAAACTGACCTTCTATTTTTTGTATCTGCTCCACATAAACTGCTCCACATAAACCAAAGTAGATTGTAAGGAGGCAATATCTTGCATTCGAACCATTCTAAAACTCAGATGGACCCGTTTTCAGTGTTAAATAGAGCATCATGTCGTCAGTTAAAATATAATTCTCGACCATAACAAAAGGGCTGAAAGAGAATCGAAAGTCAAGGGTTAATCTTGCAGTTTGGACATTAAAAATGAAGAGCACAACTCTCCAGAGTGTTGTAGTTTTCTGCCTAATCCGGCAGTGCAGATGCATTGGCCCGCACGAGCATCTGGGGAGGCCCTAAAAGCTGAATGTCCATGTTTCATGAATGACACAATAATGCTCTACTACTTACAATATACAGCAACATAATATGTATTCATTGTATTGCGAATATTAAAGGTGCTCTGTGTACATATTCTGGTGGAGGTGCTTGTTCTTTTCTCCTGGAATATTCATTGCCAAAATAAAATGTTAGTTTGGTGGAGTAACGTTCTTGTTTCCTTTGAGAATGCCAAGTTTTATGCTTTTTTGTGGAACATTCCATGCAGTACAACGACATCTCCATGGAGAAAGGGTTTTGAACTCTTCAAACTGACTGTACATAGTTCCCCTGTAACTTCATTTCTTACCATCTATACCTGCTTACGTGTGAAAGAAAAAACAAAAACACATCATCAGACATAGGGCCGCTACATTAAAACTAACCTTGGGTAACGTGACCAAAACCATCCCGCTCATGTCAATAGGTTAGACGACACTTTCACTCTAGCCTTCATTTCCAATTACAATTTGGGGACGTTTATAATGTTACTCCCTGTTTGAACATGAGCAGCAGATGTGACTTAAGTAGAGGTAATTCCACAACTGTTTCCTGGCAACCACATTGAAATTAAGTGTAAACAATCCATTGAAATTACACAATAGCGTTGCTTTGACAAATAATATTAATAATACCTGATAATAAGACCTTTATTTTGTTAAATTTTAACAAAATAAAGGTCTTATTATCAGGTATTATTACTATTAATGATTGTTTAAGGGACAGAAATATGTGTGTAAATTGTCCCTGCATTTTTTATGTATATTATTGATGACACAGGGATTCTCAGCTCAACTCCCTGTCATTTTTCAACATTTATTCTGACATTTTTCTTCACAAACTGCAACTCCACTGATGTAAAACTATGATAAATATTTACCACAGGGACTTCGCTCCTCAAACAAAGTAATAATCAGAGAAACATGAGAACCTGTCACACGCACGCAAACTAAGAGCGAGAGTCCATTAAAATCCTCATCAAAATAATAACCAATGTCCTGAACACAATTTGACTGTCACTCTCTGGCTATGCTCTCCTCTCTCCCTGTCTGCGGTAAATCCTCATGTCTGTACCTGTACCTCCGCTCTGGCCCTGTACTCCGACACGTCCCAGGTGTCTTGTCAGCTGTCGGGGACGTCGGACGGCAGACAGGGATGGCACGACCGCGAGTGTGAAGGGTCAGGCGTCAGGCAGGGTAGAGCGTCCGGCAGACAGGCATGTGGCAGTGACGTCCCGGTGGCAGGCTGTGACAGGAGAGCTGCGGCCCCTGTCACCCACCTGCCCGTACGCGCTCCTCCGCTTGGCACGCAGGCACGCTCCTCCTGCTACTGCTGCGGCTGCCGCTGCCGCTGCTGGGGGAGGATGACTGATAAAGATAAAACTAGCGCACATATCAAGGCCGGGGTGATGGGGATGTGTTTTATGGTCGGTGAAAGACAAAGGAAGCTCATTGAGATCCCTGTCTCCTGCTCTATCATTATGTCCCATCTAATTATCAGCTAATTTAACATTTAAGATGAGCGCGGCCGTCCAGATGTGTTCAGTCTGCAGAAATTATACTTTTTAATTAATCTTGTTTCATGAGTATGGTTATGACTTTGGGTCTGATAATAGATCAGTATCCCGCAAGACATTTAGTGTGTTACAGAATTGTTTTAAAAGTGCTATCACTAGCCTACAAACAAAACAAAAACAACACTTATAGTAATATGGTACAAGACATTAAATACATTACAAAATTAAAAGGTTATTTGCAAGAAACAAAACAATCAAAAACAAATATTATGGATCACATATAAAAGTGTAAATGAACTTAAGTCTGGGCAGATTATGGAATTTGCCTTTATGTCACACCAACTTGGCAATGCCTGATCTCACCAGATCTCAGAAGCTAAGCAGGGATGGGCCTAGTAGGTACTGGATGGGAGACTGCAGGTGACACAGGGGGGGTGGTAGTGCATACTGTTTTGTCCATGGGCAAAACACTTCACCCACCGTGTCTCCAGTGTCCATTTACACTGGTGTAGGAATACGAGCGGGAATAGAACTGATGGGAATCAGCCCATGGCTATCAGGCGATGTGTTTACAGCATGTGTATCATGGATGTCCATGCACTGTCCTGACCAAATAAACTAATAAAAAGCATGATTGAAAACGTTTTCACTATTTAATTGGCGAGTCAAAAGGTAAATTTAAATTGTAATTGGTTTGAACAATACTCTGTTGTGTATAAAACAATTCAAGTCAGCAATATTTGTTTGATATTTGATAATGTTTTGGTACCATACTAACAGGAGAGGTTGTATCTGTAGTTGTACAAATATCTTGGTGGCCATCTTTGACCTGTCTCCTCTTTGATACGCCTCTGTCTGTATTTATACTCCTGCTCTAGATCTTGAAACTCCTGTTAGCCGCTAAGTGCTTTCATCGCGGAATGTTTGCCGGCCAGAAGCCCTCATTCTTCACAAGACAAAGTCGTCCTAACTGGAAGGCTGTCAGATGACATAATTGCCATTTTATAACAAGAGACATGTCTTAGACTGGAAAGGCTTGAGTGTGTGTTTACCCTAACCCTCCCCATCGTGTGTGACAGGTGACATTTGGAGTGGCGCAGTAGATATATGTGCCATTTGTATCCATGGCAGGGTCAAAGCGTGTTACATGACCTGCAGGACGCCCGGCTGGAGAAAGATACTAATCTGGCTCAGGGGATCAATACAGTTCTGAGAGAGAGGCTGATAATTGTCTGCTGTCAATCAATCAGTGCCATGTTTGTGCAGCCATTACATGTCTCTTTGGAGGGGGAGGTGGGGCTCGGAGGGCAGAGAGGGAGGAGATAGGAGAAAGGTCGATATGTGAAGTGAAAACATTTGTCCTACTCAAAGAAATGTCATTATCATGAAAATATTGGCTTGAGTAAACAGGCCTAATGTCAAACCGTCACAGATCCCTATAACTCTGGTAAAAATCTAGAAATATGATATAATAATAATAATAAGAGTGGTGATGACCACCAGTCCAGAAACCTTTTTTGCTTTGGCCTTTAATTTAGTGTAGACCAGATCTTCATGTTTTTTTAATCTTTAAAAGGATCTTCTTATTTTCCTTACTTCATATTTTCTTGTTTACTGTTAAAATGAATACTACCAGCCCAGCACTTGGTCACCTGAGGTTGTTTTGGCATTTGACCATGACAATCGCTCCATCATACACTACATTCATAGGCAAGGTGGGTTAAGTGTCTTACCAAAGGAATAAATGGCAGGTTGCAATGTCAGCCACTGCCAGTTAAGCCAGGTTCATGGTTTTAACAGTGGCCTCCACTCTCAGTACTAACCAGGTCCAACCCCACTCAGCTTTGGAGAGCAGACATCGTTTGAGAGAGCAATGCACACAAGCCCTATTTCTTTTTTGTGCAAAGTAAAAACCTGAACACAAAAGGAGACGATGTCAGTGTTGGGCACAGTAACATGGTGTAGGACAAGGCCTCGATGGGGCGATTCATCATAATTCCCTGCTGCATTCCTGGTCCAATCATGAGAGCATTACTTACATGAGGTGAACTATTTCCATAAACATGTCTGTGAACAGAATGATTAAACAGTGTGCAGCTCAGCCCAGTCTGACGGTGGTAATGGTCAGTGTAGAGCAAGAGCATCACACACACAAGCACACACAGTCGAGGTGACATCAGAATATGCAGAAAAGACTTTGCCGCAGGGCACAGATTTTTAATGATGAATCCATTCATTATAGAATAAGGTCATTATGCTTTTGTTGTCATCAAATGTACACATTCATCATGCGTCCAGCAGGACTCCACTCCTTTGTCCCTCTTCTTGTTCGACCTTGGACTGAGAATATACAAAGTGAACAAACACAAATACATGCACATGCTGCTGGAAACATGCTCACAAACAGAAATAAGCCCAAGGACTGCAAACAAACATGAGCAAATATTTTACATCTGCATAATAGAAAATTATAATTTCTGCAGCAGTTATGAAGAAGTACAGCCAAATGAGGTCTTCTCAGAGCAGTTCCACCTCCTCAGTCTGTGGTAGCAGCACTAACAGATATATGAGCCAGTAATGAAACATTTAATGCTAATTGTATTTGTTTATGAGCAAATTAATGGCAGCCGTGCAAAACGGATGACGATGTGAGCACACACAACATGATGGGATTCGTGAAGAATTCATTAGCTGTTTGCAGGTAATTAGAGGAAATAATGAAGGTGATTAGAGCGTTAGACGTGCACTGACACACACACACACCTACACACACACACACACACACACACACACACTCAATCGTAAAAGTACCAACATCAGAAGATCTCCTCACTGCTCCACTGATTCAATGTAACTTCAGCTGGATCTGCTGACACTGCAGTCTGGCATAACCCAATCACAGTCTATGCAGAGATTCTGATGCACTTTTCTTCACTCATCTTGAGAGTCGGATCTCTCCTTCACTGGAACTCCTCCAGGTTTCTACGCTTTTTTCCCAAAGAGGTTTTTTTTTGTAGTTTTTCCTGGCCGAGAAGGAGAGTCTAAGGACAGAGGACCCTGGGACATTGTCCCTCGCCACCACAGACATTGTCTGACTTCATCGCCACCACAGACATTGTCTGACTCCATCGCCACCACAGACATTGTTGATTCATTTCTCCCTGTGGCCCTCAGAGGCAACTGTTGTTGTGATTTTGGGCCTTACAAAAATAAATTGATTTGATTTGATGATCTTCACCTGAGTGTTTGTGTGCCTCCCCTCCAGTCACAAATCCCTCATCTACAGCCCATGCACAATGTGACACATGCAGAGATGGCACATCGCCGCACCCTTGATACAATCGAGTGACGAGGAGCACAATGCAGGAGTGATAAATCAACAAGCTGGAGCTGCTCTGTGCAGACAACAGGGCATCAAAGACAATAGCCTGCTGTCAATCTTAACAGTAACACATGTAACACACACAGGGTCACACTGTGTGTTTACCTTGCTAATGCAGCTGTATGTTGAGAAGAGGAAGGAGTCGTTGTGTTTCTGCAGAGCAGGAACACAGGGTAAAAAGGTAGTGATTATGTGAATGTAATAAGCCAGCAGCCTCTTTGTGCTGTAATTGGTCTGCAGTGGCTCTGCAGCCCAAGCTCGTTAGTGTCACAGTAGAAATAATCACGCAGTAAAAACCCCTCCTGTGACTGATCACCATACATCACACTCGTGCACACACACACACACACACACACACACGCTCTCACACACACACGCACACACACACACACACACACGCACACACACACACACGCTCTCACACACACACGCACACACACACACACACACACGCACACACACACACACACACACACGCACACACACACACACACGCTCTCACACACACACGCACACACACACACACGCTCTCACACACACACGCACACACACACACACACACGCACACACACACACACACACAAACGCACACACACACACACACACACACACACACGCTCTCACACACACACGCACACACACACACACACACGCACACACACACACACACACACACGCACACACACACACACGCTCTCACACACACACGCACACACACACACACGCTCTCACACACACACGCACACACACACACACACACGCACACACACACACACACACACACAAACGCACACACACACACACACGCACACACACACACAAACGCACGCACACACACACACAAACGCACGCACACACACACACACACACACACAAACGCACACACACACACGCACGCACACACACACACACACACACGCACACACGCTCTCACACACACACGCACACACACACGCACGCGCACACACACACACACTATACATCACACACACCATACAAACACATCATCTATGCGCACCACACGGGGGGCGGGGCTCAGCATCCACATAAGTGCAGGAATACTGTTTTTGTGACACTGAAGATAAACATTTTAAACAATCTAGCCAGATTCTAAATTTGCTAAGAATATTATTGGGATCTTCTAACTTCCAGAACTCACAACAAATATCAATAATATTTTACTGCTTTATTTTCTCAAGCCTGTTATCCCTTTTCTTCTTTCTTATTTTTCTTAGTTCAAGAACAGTAAGCATTCTTTCATTTTGGTTTGGCCCCACTTTAGAAAAACCCTTTGATTTTGCAGCAATTCAAAATATTTCCCACTATTTAGTAATAATAAAACCTTGTTATTAGAATGACTAAATAATAATACTTTTACACACTTCTAATTTGCATAAATCATTTCTTCTATTCACCACACATTATAAACATATTTGCACATATAATTGTAATGTATTAACTTATTATTAACTTGACTTGCTGTTTGAAAGGACAGTTCAACATGAAATGGGAATAAGACTGGGGTATGACATGCAGCAAATTGTCAGAAGCCGGACTCGAACCCATGGCACTGCGGACCACATGGCAGGCATATGTGCGATCCAAACACAAGCTGCACACGTGACATGATGAAGTGTAAATCATGGAAAGTGCAGCAGTCTGCACAGTGCATTCCTATGAGAGGAGCCAGTGGTGGGCCTTTTACCGCTAAAGCACTGTTTCATTGTTACAGATAAAGGTGAAGTGCTGTGTGAGAGCGAGTGGGTGGTGATGGATGAGCCCTGGTCAGGATGCGGACCTACACACCATCACAACAGAATCCAACTCTGAGGACCAGGTATACACCACCTGCACCAGCAACCATTTAAATGTCCTCCTGGGCCCCCATACCATCGGCGAAACTCAATCACCCTGTCTGCCATTGGAGGGGGACAGAGCTCCCTGAGATTACTTGAAAAGAAACTTAATAGCTAAGAGCATTAAATGCTGGTTGTTGGTAGCGCGGCTGCCAATAGTGAATAAATGATTTTGGCAGTGCGCACAGACAGGGAAATCAATAGCAGAGGGTTTTCTGTGCTGTTGGGCCTCTGTATTCATGTAAACATGGGAAGTGGTTTTCTTCACACCTCGGAGCCAGATTAAATCTCTCCACTGGAGGCCTGCCCGAGTGCACAGTAACACACAGCTTGAGTCTGTACCAGAATCATACTTGAACATAGCAATATGCCCAATGCAAATAGCAGGCGATCTCTCCAGGTGCTATGGAAAAATCTGTGCTTTTGAGCATTCAGGCAGAGGAAGTGTTTAGGGACAGCTGCTATGAATAATGTCCCTTTAAAGCCACATTTAAATGGGATATGATTTTGTCTCATGGACTGGATTCTAATTTTTCTAATAGCGCATACGCCTGTGGAATATTCTGGCTCATTCTAACGCGCTGCTCAATTGCCAAGAAATGTTTGAATGCATGTTTCTGCAGAAGATTGTACTGGCCAAAATATATTTTGAGAAAATAAACATGAACAATAAATGTTGCATGGTGGACTTCTGGCTGATGACCGTTCGGTAGAACTCAAATTCTCATCAATATTTAACTTGTTTAAAGCTTGTACGTTGTTATTTAGCTATTTTGAGACTACTCAATGGTAATTGTCATGGGTAATTCTGAGGTTAAAATTGTGTCTTGATGGAACATAACTGGCTGTGGCTTGCCAACCAAATGAAAGTCTCATAATAATGATGTTGCAAATATTCAGGATACACATGAAAATAAACATAGAGAAAAGCCTGGGTTTGGAAAAGTATACTGTAACTCAGTGTCCAATAAAGGTAAGTGAGTGGTGATACTACTTCTGTTCATCACAATTCAAACCTTAAATTATCAATAGAAAAAAGAAAGAAGAGTGACTTGCTCTACCCAAAATAGAACATTACAGCATCTCATTTGAAATGTCTAGATTCACCAGTGTTCAACAAATGAGGATTTCAGTAACACATGATTCTCCTTTCACACTCTTTTAACACAGAAGCCAAACAAAGAGAATGAGCACCAAATTACAAAGATGGTAATTTATTGGCAAGCTTAATGATTAACGCTTTCAAAGAAAAAGTCAGTTTAGACGGACATGTTTGGAAGGACATCGCCGGACCAAGAAAAGTTGCTACAGAAAAAAGGGGCACACATGCACATTTTTGGTAGTTTGATTACAGCACACATTCACTGTGGCATGGTTTCAATAAGCTTCTGCAATATCAAAAGATGTATTTCCATCCAGTGTTGCATTATTTTTCATCGATGATCTTGTATTGATGATGGGAGAGTGACCACTGCACAAAGCCTTCTCCAGCTCGTCCCAAACACTCTCTTGCTCATGGTCATTCTGCACCTCTGGCCTCCCTGAGCAAAAGATCAGCAAAAAAAACACTCTTTTCTTTACATGGGTGCAGTGAATAACAATAATAACAAGTCTTTACAAAAATAATTTCAAAAATGTAATGTGGTATTCTTCCCCTCTTTTAGGATTGTTCACTGAAACATCTTTAAGAGTAGCACTATCATGAGTTCATCCTGTATTTGTATAGTTCCTGAAGTTTTGCTTGCTCTGACATCAGTCATGTTGATTATGTGAGAACACTTAACCGTATGTGATTTGCCTACTTAGCGTGATCCTCGTCATGTGCGATGCGCGAGGACACTGCTCGTCAGCTGACCGGAGGAAGTGGAAGGGACAGTTCCTGGCAGGACGTCCACTCCTCCCACTGCTCTGGGAAGGCCATGCTTCAGCCACGTGTCCATCATCGCCGTCGGAAGCAGCCATTTTTGAGCCGTGGCGTTCTCCATCTGAGGCGCCCTGTCTGTCTGACGAGTGGACTGACCTTTTCTCCACGTCAGGTGTCGCGCTGGCTTACGTCAGGACAAGGCTCGGTGTCAAAATGTGCTGCAGCTCTTGTCTGTTGACTCTGTTAATGATTTTACCCAAAAGTGCATGGCTTTGGAGCCAAACAAGTTCTGATGGGAGGTGACAGCGGAGACAGCAGTAGAGCTCATGCTGTTGTGTGGAGGTTCTGTTAGGAAGCTAGATTATAATGATATAACAGCAATGATTCCAGGGCACCAAATTGTTCCTTTGCAATGTTGATTGGTTACTTACTGGTACTGCATCAAATCCAATGGTACAGATTAAACTGCAACAGCAGTATTTCAACATCTCTCCTGCTGACCTCACTCTTCTGGAGGTAGACAGACAGTGTATGCTGTCCACAGTGTCATAACCTCTTTTCTTCTCCCTCATTATGTTTCTAAGGCGGGACCAAAAGCAGTATGCTCACAGCCCATTGCCTGATCATGTTAGATGTGAGCATGTTACCAGGGCGCTCCAGTGGACTCCCCCCAGGGCATCGCTCGTCCCCTGCTGCTACTGTACATCACTGGTATAGGACCAGGCCAACCAGGCACTCCATTTAAACCGTACTTCAGCCATCACAATGGTGCAATGTGACAACAATAAGACTGTCTGAATGAAACTGCCCTTTCTTACTTACTTACTTACTTACTTACTTACTTACTTACTTACTTGCAAACAAAAAATAAATCTAGAGTTCTCTAGAAATAATACAATTTGAAATGCTATAGTTGATGAGAGATCAAGCCAAACTCTTCCTCAAAAATCTTTAACGGTTCTCAAAATCTGTGTGAAACAATTTAACTTTTTACTCTTAAAAGTACTTCAGTACTTTTGCTTAAGTAGACTTTTATGTACTACTTACACATTTACTTTAACATTAGTTTTGTTATTTGTACTTTTACTAAAGTAACAAAATGCTTCCACCACTGTTAAAAATATTAATGCTGTGGTCTTTGCTAGACTTTTTCTCAAAATGTCAAAATCATTATAGGAATATTATAATATACATTGCAGCTTTACTAGAACTGTTCCCAACCTTACACTTATACCAGGGATGTCCAAACTTTCTCCACCAAGAGCTGAATTTTTAAACTTATATGGAGCAGAGGGACAATGTTGAATTTGTCGAATGACATTTTAAATTTTGCATTTAACATTGTTTTAATGAGCCTCCACACCTTTATTAAGACTTGTAACATTAATATTAGGTTGGTATAACATCAAAATGCTTGAATTTGTTGTTTGGACCAACTTAGCAGGAAGCCAGAGGGCCGACAAAAATTGGTCTGAGGGCCACATTTGGCCCCGGGCCACAGTTTGAACATGCCTGACTTACATGCAGGGAATGAATTACGAGCACCATTTCATTCATCAATCTTCTTCCAATTATTCCTTTTACTTTACCCCAACATGAAGTCCAATCAGCATAAATTGTTTTTGCTATTTTTACCAGCCCGCACTTTGGCTCTGTTGAAGTACAATGGTAAATGATGCCTGCCTTCCATTTGGAGTGGCTTTTGAGCGGCCTGTTTGCAGCCCTGCCCGATCGCTGTTAATAGGGCAGAACGGCGGGGTGTATTTGATAACCAGCAACATCGGCTACAGTATGACATCCACGGCCAAACGATGGCTACCAGCTCTGCAAACAACCACCACACCCTCGATCCATTTTTATTGTATTTGAGCAGCAGTGTTATATTTCCTGGCCTCCCCTTAGCACCACACGCACAGGGCACTCCAAACAAAAAATCCATACTATCGACCCGCCAATGTCACCACAATTACTCTTCCCAAACAGCCATTGAGGACAAATTACATCTGCACTGCCTTTTCACCCGGTCACTACGGCTGAGCAGTGGCCCCCACAGCCCCCCCTTCCTCCTTCCTCTGCTCCTTGTCCTCCCTTCAGCTCGGTGGGTGCGTCTGGCTGTTTAGACCATAGCTGGAGAAGAGGTTTGGACATAGAGATCGGTCAGAACGTAGAAAAGAGACGCAGAACAACACAGATACCACATTAAAGCTGGTAGACGTTATTACTTTTTACTACCTTTTTGCCAGTTAGCTGCTAGCTCCTAGCCTATGGCCCTTATTTCCGAGTGAGTCCTGACTTTAGTG